>NC_064811.1:43411420-43547971 GCF_023721935.1 Panthera uncia | reverse complement strand
TAATATATAAATTTTTAATAAATAAATTTTTAATAATTTGTATATATACATATATATATACACATATATATATTTAATTTTTATTTATTTTTGAGAGAGGGAGAGAGAGAGAGAGAGCAAGCTGGAGAGAGGCAGAGAGAGAGGGAGACACAGAATCCGAAGCAGGCTCCAGGCTCTGAGCTGTCAGCACAGAGCCTGACGCGGGGCTCAAACTCACAAACCGTGAGATCATGACCTGAGCCGAAGTTGGACGTTTAACTGACTGAACCACCCAGGCACCCCTAATTTATTAATTTTGATGGGCAATATCACTTTTCATTCACTAAAATATTCATTTTTATCATTTCATGAATCCTTCCTGTATCAGGGTGCCTGAAAGGCTGAATTCACAGTCAAAAGGATGCTAAGTGAAGACAAAATTGAAGTAATATTATGTAAATCGTCTCAAGGGATCCTTGAGGCCGAGGAGATGCCTGGTATAAATCCGAGTCCTGTGGCAGAGAACATCTCCAGAATAAACCAGTAGTATCCCACAGATTCTGTGTTCTGAGTGATATAATCTTTCATCATATATGCCAGTATCATCAAGATTGAGTTACAGTCAGATCATGCTCTTAGCTATTCTGTCTCTTTAAAGTGATTTTGCTTATCTCTGATCTCATCCGTAATAGATTATGATGACTGGCCAAACTCTTAGTGTCCTAGGACTTTTCCTGTATCCCCGTCTAATCAAATTGTTCTCTTTGCCTCCATCTATCTATTATTGCATTCCAAAAAGTGCTCTATTTCAAAAAAAGAAACATTATTGTTAAATAATCTGTGGGTTTTTCTTCAGTTAGGCCTTTCTGTTTCTTCATCCATTTAATCCATGTCTATTATATTTGTCTGTTGACTAAATTTTGGGGATGTGCTTTGAACTAAATTCAGACCCAAGCTTTCAGAGAAAGAAAATCTAGCAATTAATCATGACCTAGACTCCAACAGGTTAGTTTGGAATAATATCCAGAGCACCTATTTTTCACTCTTTCTTTGGTTTCTCAGGGATCTCACTGTGCTCTGTGACAGGGTCTGTTTCTCCAGTTCTGGATTCTAGTATCCTGCCTTTTCACATGGGCCCATTCTAGAAGCATCTCAAGTTGGCCTTTTTGAGTTGTAACCATTTTGGGCTTATGTGCCCTTTTTACGAGAGTCTTTGAAATGTGATAAGGTAAGCAGCTACCTGCTTTATCTGTACTAAGCCTTGGCCTTTGCTCAGATATATTTTTAAAATAATGCCTATTTAAACTTTCTACTTTTATATTATATCCCCAATAATCTTATATTATTTTTCATAGCTGCACAGAATTGAAATTCTTTTGTTCGTAGACCTCTAACGGTGACTCCATGCCCCTGGACTTCATCATTCATTTGCCACTGTGTGTTGGTAAATGTAAACTATGGACTTGAACTGTTCACACTTCCTTGCCAGGAACCTAGTTGTGTTGTTATCAACTTTGTCATCATTTTTACTATTGCTTACTTCAGGGAAATTAATGTGCTGGCTAGTGACATTTTCACTTCCCATTTTAGGACTTTTGGGTGTGATGTGTTTTTTAAAAGCCTATCCAGTATATTAATAATGGACAAGAAATGGCGTCATACAAGCACACAGGGCCTTGAAGATCAAGGTCTCGGGAGATTCAGAAGAGCAAATTATAGAGTACATTTTATGTCTTGGAAAGGGAACAGATACTATAATGAATTTTTAAGTTAGCAATTTGTTTAGTCTCCTGAGGCCCTGGCAGCTTGCTGAGGTTATAGGGGTAAAAAGCACCTGCAGAGAGGAATTTCTCAGTCAGAACCAACATTTAAAGTAGTGGTGTGTTAATGCTTAAAAAGAAGTCCTGCATACATTTTTTATAGCTTCTAGCTTTTTCAGTTGGATCTAACGGATGATGCTCTGAGAGGATGAGCCAGCTTGCCATTTTCCAGGCTCCAGTTTCCATTATTTATGTTCTTTCCAATAGAGCCTATGGCACATTCTTAAATTGAAGACAGCTTTGCTGAAAGTACAGCCTAGTGCCTGAATGGAGGCATATGGCAAATGCCATTGAGTCTCTACATTTTCTTTTTAATCCTGCTATTCTTATTTAGGAATATTCAGTGACTTAACTTAAAATTAAGTGCATTTTCAAGGATTCTGAGTTCCTGGGGCTGTTCTTTGAATAGTGAACGCTTATGTGATTAGTGTTTGATTAAATGTTCAAAGAGGACAGTTTTCATCACAATGTCAAGTGGAGATGTGTCATAAAAAATTAGATCAGAACTCAAAGGCAAATGGAAGATTCCATGAATTTTTATGATCTGAGCACAGAGTAATTTGAGATGAAAAAGAGAAACTAAGTATTTTGGCAGTCTTCAGCAAAGAAATTGTGACCTAAATTCAGATGTAGTCCTGGAGGCGATAGTTTTCTACGGCACCAGAAGTGTGGAATAAGAAACATATCCTGGAGCTCCTGTGGGGCTTGAGTGCAGATCCTGTTAGCACTGTTGCCCAAATCATGGGAAATCTTGGCTCCTATTTTATCCCCTTCCTGAAACGCTTCTCCTTATCTCAGGCATCCCCAAAGTGGTGTCTGCTTGTGTTCAGAAATTTATCCACTCAGATTCTTCTCTTGTCTCCTCACCAAGCTCCTGCTGCTGCCCTGGGGATGTCGCTGGGCACAGTGCCAGTTCTATACCGCAGTCTCTCAGTCTGTTGCAGGATGGGGAGGACTTCCTCTCTGCCTCTTCAGGTTCATGGTTAGGCCTTCTCTTCATCACAATCTGAAACCAGAGACTTGATATGAAGGGTCAGACTCCATCTCATTTCATTCATCTCCTTGTCTTCCTCTTCTAGGCACCTCTGCTAATCTGGAAAAAAACCCTGCTTTTTCTTCACTCAAAAAATGATCCTTTTTGATTACAGATTCCTGCTGATCGATTTCCACAAAGATCTCTAAGTTACTGATTCTGCAAACTAGATTGCAGACAATCTAGTTTGGATACAGACACGCTTCTGCAAATGCAGTTTTACCTGAAAGACAGGAAATGTACGGAGCTACAGAAGAACCCTGGTCAGTGCAATAGTGAGTTTTCAGATGAGCTTAAATGACAAACAGGATTCATCCAAGGGACAAGAGTCCCTTTTGATTGACCTTTGAGATTTTCTAATGGCCGTGATGGATAGACCCTGATTTATTTATTTATTCCCTGTTCCTCTGTTCCACAACTGAACATGTAAAAACGATAAAGATGGAAGAAACTTAAAAGTGAAACATTCCCCTCTCAAGAAGGAATCCCTAAAAAAATTACCTATCATATGTAACTCTCTTTTTCCTGTGTGTATTTTCTTTCTGTCTCTCTCTGTACGCACACATATAATCATTCTGTATGTTTTGTACTGTATCTTTCTATTTCTCACTTTATTGGCATATATAGATATACCTCACTTTTTAACAGGTATATGGTATGATATATTATGTAGTTGTATTATAATCTCATCAACTAGCCACTCATTAGTGGACATTGGAATTACGAAATATTATATTTAGAAACAAAACAATATGCCACAAGATTATCTGTCATAAACAACAACAATGCCTGCCAATGTCATGATGCATTTCTCAGCAGAAGCAAATCTGAATAGTTGCTGTTCTGATAATGCTAATCAATGTTTACAGCAGAAAAGAACCCTGAATAAGTATCTTGTTTATGCTTATTCCTTCTAAGAAAATCATTTGTGTACTTTAATTCTGGATTCAGTAAGTCATTAGTGTTCAAGTATAGTCAAGAGCATAAGTTCCTTTCAAAAGCATGCTTGGGATTTTGCAATTTTACAATTCATAGCAAGAAAGACCAATTCAGTACTTTCTAATCACTAATATTTTAAATCGCTGTCCATTTAAGCAGATAAATGATTATTCTTTGTTATACAATAGAGGCAGAACTGTGATGAATTAATTTTCTAATTTTTTTATCACTCTGTTGGGCCTGTACTGCTAGCCCCTGGCTATCTGTGGACAGATGAGAAAGGCCTCAGAATCTGTCTTCCAATGCAGGCCATCACCGCTGTAGTCAGCAGGAGAGGAACATGGTGGCCCTGTAGACCCATACTGTTTGGCATGATGTGGACACCAGGCCTCCCCAGGGCTTGTCAGAACTAATCCCATCGTGCCTCTCACATACCCACCAGAAGGCCACCTCCTTCAGGCTTCCACATCATCTGTACCCTCTGCTACTGTTCTCTACCTCCACTCATCTGACCCAATTTCCTCCTCTTCCCCAACCTCCCAAACTCTTCCCTGTGCCATTTGGACTTTATGGGCAATCACAGCAAACCCCTCACATCTGCAGCTGCTGCTTTGAATGTCCTCACCACTTGTTTGACCTAACTGAAACCCCGGTGCTGGCTATGGACATCACCTCCCCTGCAGTCTTCTCCAGTGGAAGCAGCTTAGTATCGATGTTCTGTCATCATCATTGTTATTATTCATGGTGCAAGTACCACAGGCCTTGGAGATTGTGGTGTCTTTCCAACATCAAGTTCATATCTCTTGCTTCTTCCTTCAAACACCCAGCTCCTTTGGATTTTGTGCCTTCAGACTTTACCACCCCTCTCTGTTGCTCTATCTACTGCCCCAAGACCTTCCCATTCACGGCTGGCCAGCCTGCCTCACTGTCTTCCTGTCACACGTCCCTGGCATCTCCCGGCACCTTGGCTTCTTTGATCCAGGATTGCTCTTTCTACCTCAGCCACCACTTTGGCAGTCTTAACTTTGACCTTTCTGTTGCCCATAACTGGACTATGTCCATATCTTTACTTCAAGCATCCATTTCTCTCTCTTTTTAAAACTTTTTAGAAACATTTATTTTGAGAGAGAGAAGCAGAAAGAGGTAGACAGAGGATCTGAAGCAGGCTCCATGCTGTGAGCACAGAGCCAGATGTGGGGCTTGAACTCATGAACTGTGAGATCATGACCTGAGCTGAAATCAAGAGCTGGCTGCTTAACCGACTGAGCCACTCAGGTGCCCCAAGCATCCATCTCTTGACCAGCATCTCCCATGCTTCCAGTCCTCCCCACCCATTGGGACACCCCCATCATTGTCACCTTCCCAGCAGACAGCTTCTCTCCATGTGTAACCATTCTTTCCATTTCACTCCTGTTTCCATGGATGCAGCATTCCTCAGCCTATTGAACACCAGCCTCACCTCTTGTACTGTGGTGCCATCCCCTCTCACTTCTTGGGGACAGGGCTCATGCAGTAGTTTGCTTTAGTGGCTAAGTACACAGGCTATGAGTCAGATTTCCTGGTGTGAATCTTGGTTATGCCACCTACTAGGTGTATGACCTTAAAAGAATTATGTACCATCTCTGTGCCTCTGTTGCCCCATCTGTAAAATGTGGTGTTAATGTTGTCTACTTCACAGAGTCATGCAGACTAAAAGGGGGGATTCAGTGAACCACTTAGGACAGGGCGAGGCTCACAGTGAGGGCTGTGTCTGCATTAGCGTTGGCCCCTCCCTTCCCTGGATCCTTCCCTTGCGCATGCAGACATGCTCTAGTAATCTCATGTCTTGAAAACCAGATAAACAAAACCTTTCCTTCTCTTCACA
The DNA here is from genome assembly GCF_023721935.1 of Panthera uncia. Classification (NCBI taxonomy): domain Eukaryota; kingdom Metazoa; phylum Chordata; class Mammalia; order Carnivora; family Felidae; genus Panthera; species Panthera uncia. The sequence goes on along the minus strand of NC_064811.1, from coordinate 43,542,336 downwards.
TTTCCCCAGCCCCATAACTCCCTCTTTGTTTCTCTTCTCTAAACCACAAAGCTCCTTGATTCCATCCACTTCTCTTTTCCTTCAGTTGTCTTACTTTAGTCCAAGCCTCTCTTGCCTGGATGGCTACAATGATTTTATGATCCATTCATTGTAAATCGGATAATGCCATTGAACTCTTTAAAAACCTCTCCCAGGGGAGCCTGGGTGGCTCAGTTGGTTAAGCGTCCGACTTTGGCTTAGGTCATGATCTCACGGTTTGTGAGTTCGAGCCCCACATCAGGCTGTGTGCTGACAGCTCAGAGCCTAGAGCCTGCTTCAGATCCTGTGTCTCCTTCTCTCTTTACCCCCCTCCTGCTCGCACTCGGTCTCTCTCTGTCTCTCAAAAATAAATAAACATTAAAAATAAATAAATAAATAAATAAATAAATAAATAAATAAATAAAAATAAAAACCTCTCCCGGGAATAAAACTAATGCTTACCCTGGTGTACAAAGCCTTACAAGATTGGTATTGGTTAGATATTTCACAGTGATGCTAAGGAACAAATGACTCTAAAAAAATCTGGCTTAAAACAACCCTTTTCCGGGGCGCCTGGGTGGCGCAGTCGGTTAAGCGTCCGACTTCAGCCAGGTCACGATCTCGCGGTCCGTGAGTTCGAGCCCCGCGTCAGGCTCTGGGCTGATGGCTCGGAGCCTGGAGCCTGTTTCCGATTCTGTGTCTCCCTCTCTCTCTGCCCCTCCCCAGTTCATGCTCTGTCTCTCTCTGTCCCAAAAATAAATAAAAAACGTTGAAAAAAAAAATTAAAAAAAAAAAAAAAAAAAAACAACCCTTTTCCTCAGGGATCTGCTAGTCAGCCAGGGCAGCTCTCCGATCCCAGCGTATTTGCTCACATGAGTGCAGCTTGGCTGGGGGCTGGCTGGTGTAGGCTGCATGGACAGGGCAGTTCTGCTTCACGCTGCATATTTACATGGGGCCGGTCTGCTCCAGGGACCTCTCATTCTCCTGTTGGCACAGTCACCAACAGGCTATGGCGGCACAAGAGGGCAACTCCAAGCACTTGAGCATGCTGATATCCCATGAACCAAAGACAATTTCAGGGCAAAGTCCAGGAGTAAGGAAATCTACTTCCTCTTTGAAAGGAATTACAGAGACATGTCAAAGGAAAGAACATGGGTGTGTGTGTGTGTGTGTGTGAGAGAGAGAGAGAGAGAGAGAGACAGAGAGAGACAGAGAGAGAGAGAGAGAGAGAGAGAGAGAGAGAGAAAGGAGAGAGAGGGAGACATTGGGGCTAATAACTCAACTTACCATATCAAATCTGACATCTCACACCAGTGACCTCCTCATCCATGGTGCTCCAGCTGTATGGGGTCTTTTCTGTTCCTTGAACACAACAGATTTCTCCCCATTATGGAGCTGTGTGTACTACATTACACTGTGCTATAAATTTACTGGCTGTTTTAGCATTAAAGTTTGCTTTCCTTTTACTCATTTTTTTATCCCTTAATTTTATTTTTGATGATGTATATACCCTTAGAGCATTCATTGACGTGAAGATAGATCTGAAAGCCTTTCAGATTCACTATGAAGTCAATAAAATACTTTTATTTTCCTATGATACTGTGAAACTTGCCAAAAGATGAAAAACAAATTAATTTCTTCTCAATTTGCTCAACAGGAGTAATGGGTAGTAGGCAGAACTGAGGAAGAAGCAGATTCAGTGGAACTTTAGAATTGGGAAGTTGAGGTGATCCAGATTTTGTGAGCCTCTGAATTTAATAGGTGCGGTTTTCTCAGCATTTGTAAGCTAATTTTGTTTTACTTTATTCATATTACCACATATTTAGTGGTCCATTGGATGCTAGTTTGCCTAGTGCATACCAGGACAGCTTCTTGAATGTTCCATGACTCTGGGGAGCAGAGTCCACAAGAATGGAAGGAGTGGGGTTGGGGGCTGGCCCATGAGGTGCTTCTGTAGGAGTTTCCTGGACAGAAAGGACTGTTGGAGGCAGAATTCAAGGTGTTTTACTTTATTCTTCTGAGAGAAGAAGGAAAGAGAGGGGTTTGGGCCCTTAGGGAAAGCAGCCACTTTCCTGGTGAAGAAAAAGAGAGGATTTACAGCAGTGCTTGGTGGATCCAGGCTCAATGGCAGGGTGTGTGTGTGTGTGTGTGTGTGTGTGTGTGTGTGTGTGTTACCTGTACAGCTGAGAAGCACATTATCATCACAATCATGATGAACATAATAGTTGCTAGCATAATTGAAGGCTTTCTATAGGTCAGATAATATGATAGATGCTTTATACCTGAACCCATTTGACCCATACAATAATAATTCTTGGCAATGAATAATATTATCATTTCTATTTTATTTTACTTTTTAAATGTTTGTTGATAGAGAAAGAGAGCATGAGTCGGGGAGGGACAGACAGAGATGGGGACAAAGATCTGAAGTGGGCTCTGCACTGTCAGCACAGAGCTTGATATGGGGCTCAAACCCACAAATCATGAGATCATAACCTGAGCTGAAGTTGAACGCTCAACCAACTGAGCCATCCAGGGGCCCCTATCGCTTCTATTTAAAAAAAAATGTTTAATGTTTATTTTTGAGAGAGAAGGAGGGAGGGGCAGAGAGAGAGGGAGACACAGAATCGGAAAGAGGCTCCAGATTCTGAGCTGTCAGCACAGAGCCCAACGCGGGACTCAAACTCATGGACCACGAGATCATGACCTGAGCCGAAGTTGGATGCCCAACCAACTGAGCCACCCAGGCACCCTGATTTCTACTTTAAAGATAAGTGAATGGAGGAGCAGAGTTTTTAAAGGACATTCGACTGTGGCAAATGATACAGCAGATTTATGCTCAGGTCTGTCTGATGGTGGCACCTGTGTGCTTAACTACAACGGTACCACACTGCCCAGAGCAGAGGGGTGAAGAGTCCAGGACTGGGACTCACTACCGCATCATGGACAGGGAATGCAGTGTAGCACATGCAGCTCCAGGGTGGTGGAAGCAGCCCAGTAGGAACAAAGGGACTCCATCTACAAGCTGCTAATGTCTGCCTTTCAGCCACTCGAGGAGGGAAAAGTCTTGTGACCATAGTCACCAGAAGCGAGGAATCTACCTATGATTGTGGCAGAAGAAGTGAGCATGTTGACATCTGGGTCAGGAACAACCTCTGGGTCACCCAGAGCCCCTCTTGGAGACCAAAGAGCTTACAACTCTTGAAAGCCCTTGACTGAGTTTTATCAACTAGGAAGCTCTTGTCTACTACTCCTATTACCTATCACAGCATATTATTTATTAGCATTTATCCTGAAGATTTCACCTGGAACAGGCACCCTGCATTCTCACCGTATAATACATCCATCAGTCTCCAGGGACATAGCTGCACTCTGTTGGCGGCTCCGTGTCTTCAGATTGGATGACCAGGCTTCACTACCCTGGTGCCTCCTTATGTCCCCTGGCAGCTCTGTTCTGTTGGTCATTGCCCCTCTAGCCTGACCCACCCACTCCATTTCAAGGAATAGCAGAGAGTACAAGGAATTGGGAGCACTCCAAAGGCAGGTAGTAGGATGCATGAAGGTGGTGGGCATCAGAGCAATTTGGAAAGAGCCTTGATCTGGCCTTGTCCCACCCTTTGTGCTCATCCGATTGGCTGATGTTGAAGATGAGAAATTGCAGAAGCAGCGAACATTGGTGGGTTGGTTCTGCTGAAATGTTTTGCAGCACACCCCCCACCTTTCCTGCACTTTGTATCACAAGGGGGTGTCATCAGGACCAAATGAAATGATGCACATGGTATTTTTAGAGCTTGTGGATGACTGTATTATTTATAAACATTCAAGGTGGAAGAATTGTTCATCTCTACCCTGTTGATACAGGCTTGGTCATGTGATTTGCTTTGGTCAATTGCCTGTAAGCAGAAGTGATGTATGTCCTTTCTGGGCAGAGGCCTTAAGAATCAGTACGTAGTTCTCCATGCACTTCTCCCCTCCTCTGACTCTGTTGGGATGGAGCCTCTGTCCGCTTAGGTTGCCAGTGATTCCAAGAGCGGGCAAAGATCATTGCTGACCCAGGATGGATATGCATGTGAGCGAGAAATAAACATTGTTGTAAACTGCTGGGAGTGCCCACTTCGGCCACACATATACTGAAATTGGAATGATACAGAGAAGATTAGTGCGGCTCCTGCGCAAAGATGACACACAAATTCGCGAAACGTTCCATATTAAAAAAATCACACAATAAAAAACTGAGAGTTTTCAGGTTACTTGATACTGCAGAATATCCTGGGCTTGCCTGACAGGTACACAGCTAAACCCTGGAAGTCTCAGGGTGTTTCTGGAAATTAGCACTCAGTTGTGAAATGCAAATGCTACTATTAATAACCAAGATTGAAACACTGAGAAAAAAAAGCTGAGGAAAAAATCCTTGATTTCAGTTTGAACAGAAGAGAAAGACTCCTTTTTACTCATTGTTATATATTTTTTATTTTATTCGTATCTTGTGCTCTTTGGTCTATAGCTGGAATTCAGTTTTTAACTGGCATATACACATCCCAGTGTGCAAAAAATACTATATGTACAGTATATTTCTTTACCTTCAGTGCACAAATTTGGCTTTATTCCAGTGTTAGGAGATATGATAAAACTGATTATTGCCTTAAAAAAATCATTTTATACATTTGTACTCCACTGCCTTTTTATGTAGCATGGTGCAGCTTGTTGAAAAATATCATCTATGAAATAGAATAGCTTATTTGAAGGGAACTTAATAATGTCACCACTGTTTATATGACAAAAAATTGTATAATTTAGAAATTGAGAAATGGTCTTTTTTAAAGTTTTTTTTTTAATTAAAACTACCTGAACTATCATTTATTTTTAAGTGAAAATGGAAATAATACTTTAAAAATATTATTGCCATTGGGGTGCCTGGGTGGCTCAGTTGGTTGAACACCCAACTTTTTTTTTTTCTCAAGTTAGTTAACATTCAGTGTAGTGTTGGCTTCGGGAGTAGATTCTAGTGATTCATCACTTACGTACAACACCACGTGCTCATCCCAACAAATGCCCTCCTCAATGCCCATCACCCATTTTCCCCACCTCCCCAAACTCCCACCCCCCCACCTCCCCACCCCCATCAACTCTCAGTTTGTTCTCTGTATTTAAGAGTCTCTTATTGGTTACCTGACTCTTGAATTCAGCTCAGGTCATGATCCCACGGTCTTGGGATTGAGTCCTGCATTGAGCTGTGCACTGTAAGGGCAGAGACTGCTTGGGATTCTCTCTCTCCCTCTCTCTCTCTGCCCCTCCCTGGCGCACGTACGCATGCACTGTGCTCTACCTCTCTCTCTCAAAATAAATAAATAAACTTTAAGAAATTATTACTGCCGTGAAATTTATTTCATGAAATAAATAATGAACTATTTTTATTTTTTTATTTAAAAAAAATTTTTTTTAACGTTTGTTTATTTTTGAGACAGAGAGAGACAGAGCATGAACGGGGGAGGGTCAGAGAGAGGGAGACACAGAATCCGAAACAGGCTCCAGGCTCTGAGCTGTCAGCACAGAGCCCGACGCGGGGCTCGAACTCACAGACTGCGAGATCATGACCTGAGCCGAAGTCGGCCGCTTAACTGACTGAGCCACCCAGGCGCCCCTGAACTATTTAAAAAAAAATTTTTTTTCAACGTTTTTTATTTATTTTTGGGACAGAGAGAGACAGAGCATGAACGGGGGAGGGGCAGAGAGAGAGGGAGACACAGAATCGGAAACAGGCTCCAGGCTCCGAGCCATCAGCCCAGAGCCTGACGCGGGGCTCGAACTCACGGACCGCGAGATCGTGACCTGGCTGAAGTCAGACGCTTAACCGACTGCACCACCCAGGCGCCCCTGAACTATTTTTAAATAAATGTTTATTCCAGGAGAAGTATATGATATTAAAAAAAAATTAAAGTCCTGTGACTTGACCAGGGAAAAGCAGAACAAATGACTTTACAAGGTTGCTTCGTAAATGTGTATGTATAGTCTTCCCTGTGTGTGTATGTATAGTGTATATATGTGTGTGTGTGGAAAGACTTATTCTTTTAAATTTTGTTTTTAGGCTTTTTACATGGGGCTCGAACTAATTAGGATTTAGATCCTAATCCTTGCGCAGAGTACAAAAACAATATCAAGAAACATGCAGTTCTTGGGGCACCTGGGTGGCTCAGTCGGTTAAGCATCTGAATTCGGCTCAGGTGATTTCACAGTTTGTGGATTTGAGCCCTGCATTGAGCTCTGTGCTGACAGCTCAGAGCCCGGAGTCTGTTTCGGATTCTGTGTCTCCCTCTCTCTGCCCCTCCCCTGCTCACACTCTTTCTCTCTCTCAAAAATCAACATTAAAAAAAAAAACCAAAAAAGGAAACATACAGTTCTCTAAGGTACACATTTCCAGTAGACAGTTCTTACGGTTTAAAGGAAAGTCATTAACAGATTCATTTGATATTTTTGATTTGAAATTTAGGGCAGTCTCCTATAAATGCTTACTGGGATGGAAATTAGCAGCAGTTGAAAAAATACATGGGCCTTAAAGACATACAGACATGGATCTAAATCCTAATATTATCTCTTACTACTTATATGTATTTGGGCAAGAACATATATCCCTTTTGCCCTTAGTTCTTCATATATAAATGGACATATTAGTGCAGTCCTCTATGTCATAGATTAAGACATAAGACATAAGACAATTCTGTCTTATCTCTTTTTGTTGCATCTTTTTGTTTTAATCAATACTTAAAACAGTGCCCGATACCACATATTCAAGAAATATTTGTTGAATGAATGAATGATTGAATGAATGAACAGCATAGGTCAAAATACTAAAATAGGTACATAAACTCTGTGAGTTTGCATCAATTTCTGGATCTCTTATTCTCTCTACTGCTCTGTCCATTCCTAGAATACCACCAAATCAGGCAGTGCAGTCATCTATCAAAAACTAGTAGCAGAGCATCTGGGTGGCTCAGTTTGTTAAGTGTCTGACTCTTGATTTTGGCTCAGGTCATGATCTCATGGTTCGTGAGTTCGAGCCCCATGTTGGGCTTTTTGCTGGCAGCATGGAGCCTGCTTGGGATTCTCTCTCTTCCTCTCTTCCCCTCCCCTACTCACACACTCTCTCAAAATAAATAGACATTTAAATAAATTAAAAAAAAACAGTAACGTATTTTTGTGTGCGTGCACATGTGCATATGTGCTCTTTAGAATACTGTTCATTTTAAGATTTCATGATGCAAATGCATCCAATGAGGCAAAAAATCATCATGCTTTTAATTTACATATGATTCATGTATTTACCACAACTGATATAAGACGAGTCATATGTTACATTACCTACGATTAAGTGCCTGAATTAAGCTAGGCTGTAAGACAAAAGGTAGAAACGTTTTTAAAATCAAGGATAGTAATCACCAACCAATGGAGAGCCATATAGCTTAAAAGTGGCTCAATTGATTTTTAAATTTCATTTGTTTTCCGTTTTGTTATAGTAATATTCTGACAGCTCATTTATGCCCATGCCTTCTTCTTATAGCCCAGACATTTATATGGGGAATAAAGGCTCAGAAGAAGAGAAGAAAAGGAAATTTGGGATACTTTGCCAGTAGGAAGTTTGTCATCTAAAAGGGGAGACCAGCCACAAAAAAATGTATTGTCCAATCAGTGTTCCAAAAAGGCACTATGTAAAGGCTCAAGATGTGTAGCACAGAGAATGGGAGCATGAGAATAGAGATCAAGGGACATAATGTGTCTAAGTGCACCAGATTCAGAAGTCAGTGTGGGGAAAATTAAGGGGAAAGGGCATTTTTAGCAGTGGCTTCACCTATCAATCTTGAGGTAAGGGCTATTGATTCTACAATGGCATACTCAGATCACAGTCTTAATAGTATCTTAGAAACAGGAAAACCACTATGTCTCTTTGCAAAAGACTATCCATACCATGATATGTAATATCAATTCCAAATGACAGAAGTGAAAAGTGAGCCATTGATGTTCTGGGTGAGTGTGAATTCTGTGTTCTTGCTTAAAGGGAACAGTGCTGTTTTAGCTTGGAAGTTTGCTCCCCAAAGTGATAGTTCTTTCCCCTTCCAGGAACTTCTTTGTGTGGGGTTCTGCTTTTGCTACTGTGGAGTCTGGGTCCCACACCTCATATTATCTTGCAAAGAGACTGGAGACCCCGGTCCAGCTGCAAGTTTAATGAAGGCGTGACAGAAGCAGTGTGGCATGTATGCAGAGAACTTGCCTTATTTCATCCTGGTGTTGCCTCTAATTAGCCCTGCAACTTGGGACTAGTTCCTGAACCTATTTAAGAGCATGTTTGGATGTAAGTGTATTAACCATGTTTCTAGTTTCTGTAAATTTGATGCTTTAACATCTGTCTGGTCTACATGCATGTGCTGAACATACCTTGTCCTGGGCAACCCAATAATAAGCCTCGGTCACCTTGTCTGGGCCTCCTGCATCCCTCATTCCCTCTCCAGCCTCCTTAGGAGGAGTCCTCCCTCTAGGGGCATGTTTTCCCAATACAGACCAACCAATGCAGAGTCCACACTCCAACCATCCCCTTTATCAGGCTTTTACACTCTGCGCCATTCACACTTGCCCTCAAGAGCCCAAGGCCAAATACCAGACAAGGAGGGACAGCTCCTGTGCCCCACAGCCTGATGAAATTATTCAAATAATCCTGTGCTCATTTACCTGCCTCAACAATTCCTTCCCATGGAAGCCCACAATAGAGGCTCTTGTCCATAGTTCCTCCTTCTTTCTGACTTCACGACCAACCCCAGTGCTTTCTCATGTGGCCCCCTCCTCTTGGGAACTGTGAGTAACAAACTATCTTCCCCGCAGCAGTTGTCTCTTGATCTGCTAGCTTCAGGTTTTCTATTAATGCACTGTATTGTTAAATCAGTAAAGAACTGATTCCACACTAAGTCTGCCTAAACTACAGTGGAGACTCAAGAGGATAAGAACTGGGAATAATAGAAAAGTCTTCCTAGGCTGCAGGAGCCTCTTGTCTTTGCTTTGCTCTGAACACCTGCTCCATTCTCCTTACTTTCTGAGGGCTGGCTTCTTTTGCTGTCTTGAATATAATTCGTCCGAGTCGCCCTCAGTAGTGCCTTGGAATGACAAGTCTGTTTAAATCCAACATCCATATCTTAATTGCCTTAGGCTTTCTCTGTCTCTCCTCTGAATTCTCGTGAGGAAAAAAAAATCTGATGAGGCCAGTATAACCTTGAATAAGCAGCCCGTGAATCAGCTGCAGCCAGCGGGTAAGACAGACAAGGCTGCAAATCTTGGAAGCGGGAGGAACAGGACCACTGACTAACGTCCAGCACCTGAGGGCATTTCTCAGTATTGTTTCAAAAAAGTAAAGAAAGGGATTCCATTTTAAAAACTACAACTAACTGAAAATATTACAAGTTATTCCTCAAAACCAGATTTGTTTCGTCAGGGAGCCCATTTCCCAAAGAACAAAGATAACATCGAGAGGTCTGGAATGTTACTGAGCCCAGTCTCCAAGTAGAAATTATAAATTGAAGACTTCTCAGATTTCTAAAGCCATACCTGTTGTTTACATTGTAAGTAATGCCCTGGAGTTCTGTGGAAAGCTAAAACTTGGGAATTATTTAACAATAAAGGGATAATTGTTTCAGAGACTAAGTCGAGATGTTATGAGAAGCTAGTAAATATAAAAATTAAACACTGAGTGTGCTTATTAGAGTTTAAAAGGACTGTAGGTCAGGGGAAGAGGCTTAAGTAATTTGGCTAAAATAAAAAATCTCAGGTGCCTGGGGGGCTCAGTCAGTTAAGCATCTGACTCAATTTTGGCTCAGGTCCTGATCTCACAGTTTGTGGGTTCGAGCCCAGCGTCACTCTCTGTGCGCGCATTCTCTCTCTCTCTCTCTCTCTCTCTCTCTCTCTCTCTCTCTCTCTCTCTCCCTCTGCTCCCCTCAATCTCTCTCTCTCTCTCTCTCAAAATAAAGTTTTTTAAAATCCAACATTAGAACTTATCATTTTTAAAAAGGAGACGTTTTACTTATTTTAGTTTCAAGATACAATGCAAATGATACAGACATACAGTACAGCTTCTTTGTTACGGTCTGAATGCTTGTGTATCTCCCACCAAATTTATATGTTGGTCCTAACCCCCAGTGCACCTGTATTTGAAGATGGGGCTTTGCAGGAAGTAAAGTTAAATCAGTTCATAAGGGTGAGGCCCTGATCCAATAGGAATAATGTCTTCCAAGAAATGACAGCAGAGGGCTTGCTTGCGCCCCCTCTCTCTCCACATGCATGCAATGAGGAAAGACCACGTAAGGGCATGGTGAGATGGTGGCTGTCCGCAAGCCAGGATGAGAGTCCTCACTGGACCCTGAATCAGCTGGCACCTTGATCTTGGACTTCTAACTTCTGACACAGTGGTGAAATAAATTTCTTTTGTTTAAGCCGCCCCATCTATGGTAGTCTGTCATGAAAGCCTGAGCAGATAGACGTTCTCCAAGTCTTTTTGACCATGAAGTTTGTTATTAAAATATCACTGTTACATCCTCTGAGTTTTTCCATGTCAAAACAAAACAAAACAACAACAAAACCCTGCACTGTTTCCCAGAGAACTCTGAGGAAGGAAGGTCATATTTTTCTCTTTAAAATGTGTAAATGCTGTCAGCATCTTTTCTAAGTCAATTAGCAGTAAAGTGCCTCTGGTTGCCCCAGTAGGTGTGTAGATGACGAAGCTTTGTTGTAAGGTAAGATGGCCAAAATTGGACTTAAGGTATTTTTAACTTATATATATTTTTTAATTTACACATGAATTTGTTTGCAAATGCAGTGCAAACTTCAAGCCCATAAGCCTCACAGCTGTTCTTCCCAGCTCTACTACACTGTTTCTAGTTGGAGCCCAAGTCTGAACCTCAGGTTATTTCAAGGCACACGGACAGTCATAGGGATGAAAGGCCATTTCCGGGACATCCAAACTCTCCACGAACCTGTAATCTGACTGTGTGAAGTAACAGGGGCACATGGCATGGGCTTGCTGATTGAGAGGTGGCAGCAGTGCTTAGGCATCGTAAAAGCGATTTGTTCAGGGTCTGGGGTAGATTTCAGTAAGTAAGCAGACTGCTTACTTATATTCTGTCATCAAGTGAATGAAGTCCAAATTCCCAAACCTTTTTTTTTTTTTTTTTAATATATCTTTAGGGACATCTGGGTGGCTCAGTCAGTTAAGCGTCTGACTCTTGATTTCTGCTCAAGTCATGATCTCACGGTTTGTGGGATCAAGCCCCAAGATGGGCTCTGTGCTGACAGCATGGAGCCTGCGTGGGAGTCTCTCTCTCCTTCTCTCTGCCCCTCCCCCATTCTTGCATGCATGCTCTTTCTCTCTCTCTTAAAATAAATCAATAAACATTTAACAAATAAAATTTGTTCTAACATTCAGGTATAATCAATCTACAGTATGGTGTTAGTTTTGGGTGTACACTACAATGCTTCAACAATTCCTTAAATTACTCCGTGCTCATTGCAATAAGTGTATTCTTAATCTCCGTCATCTGTTTCACCCATCTCCCCGCTGTCCCCTGGCCACTTCCCCTCTGGCAGCCATCAGTTTGTTCTCTATATTTAAGGGTCTCTTTTTCCTTTGTTCATTTTATTTATTCCTTAAGTTACATGTGTGAGTGAAATAATATGGTATTCTCTTTCTCTGACTGACTTATTTCACTTAGCATTATACCCTCTAGCTCTATCCATGTTGTTGCCAACGGCAAGATTCATTCTTTCTTTATGGCTGAGTAATAGTCCTCTGTGTGTGTGTATCGCATCTTCTTTATCCATTCATCAAAGAAAATGAAAACACTAATTTGGAAAGGTATATGTACCTCCATGTTTATTGAAGCATTATTTGCAAATTCCCACAACTTTTTTTAAGGCTTCATTTTATTTATTTTGAGAGAGAGAGAGTACGTGCACATGACCAGGGAAGGGGCAGAGAGAGAGGGAGAGACAGAATTCCAAGGAAGCTCCGTGCTGTGAGCACAGAGCACAATGTGGGGCTTGATCCCAGAAACTGAGATCATGATCTGAGCTGAAATCCAGAGTTGGACGCTTAACCGACTGATCCACCCAGGCACCCTATTGGCTTATTTTTAAAAACTGGAAGAACTGGTTGCATTAGAATAATGTATATCCTTATGGATAAGTTATGAGGTTTCCAGGTCCCCAGTCTATGACTCCTTGATGTCTCTGACCTGTCTTGTTCCACTCATTCATATTGTGGGTCATTTGAGATCAGAGACCTTTAAGAAGGTTGCTCTACACCAGTCTTCTCTTTCTCAGAAGCCATTGGCTGCTGGATCAGAATAACAGGCTAACATACTCTAAATGAGTCAACTTTTGTCATTATGTACACATAAATTATGAAAGAGGGGTTTCATTAGAATGATTGTTTCTGTGTAGATCAGTCAAACAAAAACCCCTCCTTTGGAGAAACACAAACCCCTGGGTAGAAAGATACAGTCTCTGGAAGAAAGTCCAATTTTGCAACTTCAAATATATTTGCCTTTCTACTGGAATTTTAGAAACTCCTTAGATTTTATTAAATCAAGAATAAGTAAGCAAGCTTCTTAGCCACTTGGAGGACTCAGCAATACAGAGAGGTGGCATGGACAAGCTTAAAGTGTAAACAGAGGCAGGCGAGATTGGATAGGAAATGAAAAGAAGAAGAGGGGAAAAAAAAAGAATGAGAGCCAAAGCTTTTCTACAAGAAAAGAGAAGGAATGAGCATCATAGGTTCCATTACCCTTTGTTTCAGAGCCATTTTGACGGACTTTTGTTTTGGGCTGCTATTGTTAATTAATCCACCAGGTGGTGCTCTGAAATACCAAATAAACTTCAGCCTTAAATTAAAAATTTATGTTGCCTAGACCTTCCAGTGTTGACCTTTATCAAAACTGAAATGATATATGTCTGATTATTCCTTCTTGAAAATATTTCTATTATATAAATACATAAAGTATTCTTATTATAAAGATGAAATTTAGGAGAAAAATTGGAGATTCATTTAAATTATGTTATTTTCATTTTTCTTAAAAGTGTCCTTATACTTTATAAAGTATAAATTTAAAAAATCAAGAGAATTGCAATGGATATTTGTACCCCAAAATACATATGTTTACATATTCTCCTCCCAGTTTCTTAGGGTTGAAGCTGGCCCCTGTTAGAGCCATCTGTCTCTGTTGTGTGTCTGTAGATACTATGGGATGCTGAGAAAAGTTCATTGAGGAGTCCAATTTCCTGAACTCCACCTGGAATCACCAAACACATTGGCTCCATGCTTCAAGTTTTGGTCTTTGCTTTTGGTCTACCTCTGTCCTCTGGGGACACCCCAGAAGCTGAGGTCTCTTTTCCTCTTGGCTACCTCCAAACACAAATTCCCAGACAGGTCTGACTCTCCTCCCCTTCTCATAGCCACTGGAGGTGAATTTAGACGATTTTTTTTTGAAGTCTCTAATTTATGGCACAATATTATTTAAAGAGGAAAAAATAAATGACAGGAGATCTGCATAGGGGGCTGTGTTCTCAAATGTTTCACATTAAATAATAATAATTATGACAAATGACAGTGTGAATATAGCAACAATATCTTTGGAGTCAGGTTGTCCAGAGTTCAGATCCTGACTACCGGCCCCTCCATGTCACCACATGATTACGACAAAACTAGTTAGCGTCTTTGAACCTCATTTTTTTCTTTTGTATAATGGAAATTATGACTCCTACTTTGGTTGATGTGGGAGTAAGTGAGATCTCAATCTTAAAGCACCTAGTTCAGTAGGCTATCAATTTCAATGCCATCTCCTTTCTCTTCCTTAAGTTATTCCTGTGTTCCAACTCAAAATTTGCTCAGTGCCAATAACAGGGGCACTGCTTCACTCCCTTACTGCAGCTTGGTAATCTTTCCAAATTTTCCTGATGTAACCACTGCCTCGATCTCCACCATGTTGCTATTTCCAGTTCCTCATTGCCTCAAGCTCTGTGCTGCTGGAACTACCACCCCATGTGGCTTACTGTACCTCTTTGTGGCCTGCCTGCCTTCTAGAATGGCAGTTATCCCTAACAGCCTGCCCTCTGGGTACATCCTTCACTTCCATAGCCCAGTGAGATCCCCATTCCTGCTGCGGGGTTGACCCCTGAATATCTGCCCTGTTGTTGAGGCCTCCTTTAAATCACTGGGCTTGATGATTTAGGAAAGGAGTTGCCCAGCTGCACTGTGCAGAGCATCTTTGCCACCTGGGCATGTGCAGAAAGGTGGTGATTTATAAATTGGACTTGGAAGATGGTCTGTCTGTCCTGACAGAAAGCGCTGCCTCTGCTAGTACAGCTTGAGGGTCTGTAAAAGTTCCACCTGAGGTGTTGTATCATCATAAAGTCTGGGTCCTTTCAAGACAGGAGTCCACTTAGGGGAGCCCCAGACATCAATGCCAAGGTTGTAACAGGAAGTCTGAAAGACAAAGTGAGGTCATCAACAGAAGACCAGGTAAAGAGCTCAGAAGCTGTGCGTCCTCAGAACAGGTGGTTCAGGCCCAAGGCCAAATATACTGACAGAATGAGTTACAGGAGCCTATGAAACTCAAAGTTGCCCTCTGGTGCTATAGTGGCTTAGCAGGACACTCCTATTTACATATATTTAAATACCAATCCAGTTGTTCCTAGATATAACTTTCTGTCATACTTGTGAAACTGTTTTGATGCTAAAAAGTACCCTTTAGAATGTCCATTTATCTGAATTGTTTTTTACTCTGCAAACTTGTATAATGACCACAAATACTTTTTCTGCTATGAGGAATTGACTCAACTTATATAAAATTTAGCCTCATGCAGATTTTTACATTTAACACTTAAAATCCAAGCATTTAAAATTCAGAGAGAAGTAATAAACATATTTTAATAGAAACTCTGCAGACGTGCCACTTTATTTTTTATTTATTTATTTTTTCAATGTTTTTTATTTTATTTTTGGGACAGAGAGAGGCAGAGCATGAACGGGGGAGGGTCAGAGAGAGAGGGAGACACAGAATCGGAAACAGGCTCCAGGCTCCGAGCCATCAGCCCAGAGCCTGACGCGGGGCTCGAACTCACGGACTGTGAGATCGTGACCTGGCTGAAGTCAGACGCTTAACCGACTGCGCCACCCAGGCGCCCCGACGTGCCACTTTATTAATTGTGGAAATGGTTGTGAAAATCTGCTACTTTTCATGGGGTTCCTAATTACAGACACAGAAATATTCTAGTAATTGGTATTTGGTCAAGCTCAGGATTCTGTGAAATTAGTTCTCAATGCAAATTTTATCTCCAAAACTTTGGTCTGCTCTCCACACACAGTAACACTGTTTGAGCAAATACCGAAAATGCATGTATAGTCCCAGTGATCTGAATGTCATAGTTTTAGGGAGGCCAAAGTAAGGTGCTTCAAGTCTCCAGAGCCCTTTCTTCTTTATCTGCTCTGAAAAGTAATGCCATTGACAGGTCTGCAGTCCATTCCATGCAACCATGCTGTCTCTTTAAAACGAAACACTGATTATTCTGAATGCCCACTCCCCACTGATCCCCAGTTTTGATCATAAGGTATGTTGGTTTTATTTTAAGTTTTGCTTAACATGGAGCGCCTCAGGGGTTCAGTCAGTTAAGTGTCTGACTTCAGCTCAGGTCATGATCTTGCTGTTTGTGGGTTCCAGCCTGACGTTGGAGTCTGTGTTGACAGCTCAGAGCCTGGAGTCTGCTTCAGATTCTCTGTCTCCCTCTCTCTCTGCCCCTCCCCCACTTGTGCATACACGCATGCACTCTCTCTCTCTCTCTCTCAAAAAAAATAAATTTTTTTCAATTAAAAAAATAGTTTTTTTAAATTTTTAAGCTTTTTAAATTAAAAAAAAGCTTAACAGGAGCTTTAAAAATCAACGTAAAGGATGGATCTTAAGGACATGTTCAAAAAGCCAATCTCAAAGTGTTATATATTGTGTGGTTATATAACATCCTCCAAATGAGAACAGACTGGTAGTTGCCTGGGGTTGCGGCTGGAGGGAGGGTGTGACATTTACGGATGGAAGTTTCTCTGTAGTGATGGAACCATTCTAGATCCTGATTGAAGTGTTGATTATCTGAATCTACACATGTGATAAAACTTCATAGGCCAGAAAAAGAAAAGGAAAGGAAAAAAAGAAAAAAGTGTACATAAAATCTGTGAAATCTGAATAAGATCTATACCTGAGTTAATAATATTGAACAACATCAATATTCTGGTTTTGAAAATGTGCTAAGGTCACATAACATCTTATTGTTGGGGAAGCTGGGTGGAGGGTACATGGGTAGCTCTACGAGTTTTATAGTTTTTTATGACCCTTAAACTGTTTCAGAGATAAAGATTTTTTTTTAAATCAATGGAAAGAAGTACTTAGGTATGTGAAGGTTTTCTTTTTCTTTTTGTAATTTTTAAATGCCAGCATGTAAGTTCTTAGAATAATTGTATAAGACAGTGATACTAAATACTTCAAGGAAAAGGAAAGGTTTGGAATAATTCATTTCAGTTTCCCAATAATGATTTCCTAAACAGTGTTTCCTTCTAGTGATAGTTTCTTCTCTCCCTCCTGTTCGTCCAATTTCTGTCCATCTCCCGTGTTCTTTTGTAACATATGAAAACTCTGTGCCTCCCTTTCTCCCATTGTCTTCTATTTTTTGTGCATAATGTAGTCTCCTAATAACCCTACAAAACCAAGACTAGGTCAATAACTTCCATTTATAGTTATGACTTTGGTCCCTAGTCTATGTGTACTTCTGAGTATTTCTGGGGAGAGGATGAGTTATTGAAAGAATCTTGACTAGCTGGGATAGTGAGACAAAGAAGAGAATTTCTTTTTATTTAACATTTACTAAGGGTAAGAACTTCAACATTTAAACCTCTGAATTTTTTTTTTTTGCATGGCAAGAATGTGTCTAGACTAAAAAAAATATTTATTAAAACTACAAGTGAGTAAAGGTACTTCCGGCTGCCCCCAAATCTCCATGTGGTTCACTTTTAGAAATGTTCTTTAGGAGGCACCTGGGAAGGGACTGGAACAAACAAGAAATAAGATGGTAATATTTTCTGTAACATTGGTCTTGGTCAAAATGTTGACAATATAAGGTCACACTCAAAATTGCTAATTTTCTCATTCCAATGCAAAGACTTCTCCTTATTGCTGAGGTCAAAGTAGATCCAAAATTGTTTTAGGGTTCATGTTTACCTGAATCTTTAGGTCAACGTGATACCAAATCTCAAGACAATCTCTGGTATATTTTTATTCTGTCTTTAAAGGGAAAAATTGTGGATGCAGAAGTTTTCTGTTTGATATTCAAGAATGATTTTACATTGCTCAACTATATAAACAAACTTTGGAGATTCTTGGAAATGAGTTGCTAAATTCAATTTTCTTTATAGTTTGGGCCAGTCTAAATTCTTCTCCAAAGGCTTTAGAAATTTGGGGGTCAAAGAAGGGCCAGGATAAGAATTGCAATTGCAGCTACATGGAGTGTCTGTGTGGAATGGAGAATATGATTTCTTTTATTAAATATGACACAAGAAATAATTACCAAACTGCACCCTGGTGTCTCCTGGTATATAATACAGTTTGGCATTGTGGAGTAATAGTAGTAGCAGATGAATCATCAGATTAACATCTATGAAATATCAATCAGATCCTTTCAAATATCATCAGTGTCTGCATATCCTCTCTGCCCTTCATTGATTTTGAAATAAAGGAAAAAAGTTACTCTGGTTCTAGAGAGCCCTATAAAAATGAATACACGGAACCCTGGGTGGCTCAGTCAGTTGAGTGTCTGGCTCTTGATTTCAGCTCAGGTCATGATCCCAGGGTCGTGGGATCGAGTCCCGTGTTGGGCTCTGTGCTGAGGGTAGAGCCTACTTAAGATTCTCTCTTTCCCTCTGCCCCTTCCCTCATCTCTAAAATAAAATTTAAAAATTTTTTAAAATGAAAAAAAAATCTCTGGGTGGAGTTCTGATTGACTTAAAACTTGGATAGCATTGTTATTCCTTTCTCAGTGTCTCTCTAGACATTCTAGAGATATCTTAAATGATCCTAAATATCCTGAATGATGATTTGGGAATCCCTAGAATGTAGACTTTTCAAAGACAGTGACTTTGTGTTCCATGCCATGTTTCTGGTGCTGGAACAGTGCTGGACACAAGAGCTCAATAGCTGTTTGTTGAGTTGGATTGGTAACTTAATATTGGGAAGAGAACTTTGTCTCTCTGCTCAGACTAACCTTGGTTAGGAGCCTGACATAGCCACTGGGTGACTTGGGGCAAGTTATTTCACTTCCCAGAACTTCAACTTTCTTGTGTATAAGGTGCTGTCCAGACTAGTTGCGATAGCATGCACAAAGTACAGAGCACAGAAGTTGAGAATTACTTGGTGCTTAGTGAATGATTGTTCCCTCATTAACTCACATTCATCCCATCCTTTTTCTGTTACAGCTTTCTATTTTTCAAAATGCAATTGATTCAAAAGGAAGTATTTTCAGAGAAGACTATCATGACTTCTAAGAGGAGTCTCTAGAAACCAAATTCTAAGCAGGGGAACTGATTCCTTCCTGATTTCCTTAGCTTTACTAATCCTAAATCAACTAACCACTTCCGCATTGGGTCTATGTCAATGTAAACATGGAAAACATCACATTCTAGATTTCCACCATCCTTCACATATGTTATTTTCAGGCAGGAGGGGAAATTTGGGTTTACTTATTTGTTTTATTTTATTTTCTACATATCAAGTAGATTGATACATGGACCTCTTGGAGGTCTAGGGTGACCCAAGGAGCTAAAAAATGAAGACCTTTTTTCCCTTTGACATTTCGTGGTTGATTTATTAAATTCCTCAAACAGGTGATTTCTAAGCATTCTAGTCTTTTAGGTTGATCATGAGTTCTCACTATCATTTGCTTGTGGTAAACCTTAAATCCCTCATTTACTTTATTAACTAATATTGTAATGAATTATTGATTGCTCACTGTGTATCTGTGCATTCTAGTGCTGTGAGGCATAACTAAAAATAAGAAACAAATTGAGGTTATGGGATTAGTTCTCAGGGAGAAAATAACCCTAAAATTTTTAACATTTATTTATTGTATTGTATGTTTACAAAGTGGCTTGTGTAAATACAGGTATTAAATAAGTAGTTATTAATATAATTACTAGATGTGACTAAACTGAAAAGACAAATCCTATATACATCAGACAACTAGGAAAAATTATTTGGGAATATAAGCATATGCTTGACAGTGTGGTAGACTATATTTGCATATTATTTCAAAACTTTTTATTACTGAAGTACAGTTCACACACACACACATATATATATATATACACACACACATACACACACACACACACACACACACACACACATATATAGTTTTGAGCGTACAACATAGTGATTTGACAATTCTGTATGTTATGCAATGCTCACTACAGTAAATGCAGTTATCAGTTGTCACCATACATTACTACAATGTCACTGACTATATTCCCTATGCTGTACTTTTCATCTCCATGACTTATTTATTTTATAACTGAAAGTTTATACCTCTTCTCCTTTACCTATTTAGCACATTCCCCCCCCCCCCCCCGCCTTCTCCCCTCTGGCAACACCAGTTTGCTCTCTGTATTTATGAGTCTCTTTCTGTTTGTTTATTCATTTGTTCTATTTTTGAGATTCTATATGTAAGTGCAATCATATGGTATTTGTCTTTCTCTGACTTATTTCATTTAGCATAATACTCTCTAGGTCCATTCATGTTGTCACAAATGCCAAGATCTCATTCTTTTTTACAGTTAATATTACATTATCTATCTATCTATCTATCTATCTATCTATATCTCCATGTGGTCATAAATGGAAAGATCTCATTCTCTTTTTACTTTATTTATTTTATTTTTTAATGTTTATTTATTTTTGAAAGAATGAGAGAGACAGAGCATGAGTAGGGGCAGGGCAGAGAGAGAGAGGGAGACACAGAATCTGAAGCAGGCTTTAGTCTCTGAGCTGTCAGCACAGAGCCCTATGCAGGGCTTAAACTCACGAACTACGAGATCATAACCTGAGCTGAAGTCGGGCACTTAACCGACTGAGACAGCCAGGCATCCCAAGATCTCATTATTTTTTATGGCTGAGTAATATTCCATAATATATATGTATATAATACACACATTTTCTTTATCCATTCATCTATCAATAGACACTGGGCTGCATCCATAATTTAGCTCTTGCAAATAATACTGCAGTAAACACAGGGGAATATACATCTTTTCAAATTAATGTTTTCATATTCTTTGGGTAAATTCCCAATAGTGGAATTACTGGATCATATGGTAGTTCTACTTACAAGTTTTTGAGGAACCTATATACTGTTTTGTACAGTGGCTGCACCAGTTTGTTTTCTCACCAACAGTGCCAGAGGGTTCCCTTTTCTCCACATCCTTGCCAACACCTATTGTTTCTTGGGTTGTTGATTTTAACCATTCTGACAGGTGTCAGGTGATATCTTGTTGTGGTTTTGATTTCCATTTCCTTGATGATGAGTAATGTTGAACATCTTTTCATGTGTCTGTTGGCCATCTGTCTTGTTTGGAGAAATATCTATTTATGTCTTCTGCCCATTTTTGATTGGATTATTTGTTTTTGGATGTTGAGTTTTGTATGTTCTTTATATATTTTGGATACCAGCCCCTTATCAAATATGTCATTTGCAAATGTCCTCTCCTATTCGGTAGATTTTTAGCTTTGTTGGTTGTTTACCTTTGCTGTGAAGGTTTTTATTTTGATGTAGTCCCAATGGTTTATCTTTGCTTTTGTTTCCCTTGTCTGTGGAGATATATCTAGAAAAATGTTTTTATGGCTAATGTCAGAGAAATTACTACCTGTTCTCTCTTCTAGGCTTTTTGTGGTCTCACATTTAGGTCCTTAAACCATTGAGTTATTTTTTCATATGGTGTAAGAAAGTGGTCCAGTTTCATTCTTTTGCTTGTAACTGTTCCATTTTCCCAACACCATTTGTTGAAGAGATTGTCTTTTCCCATTGCATATTCTCGATACCTTTGTTGAAAATAAACTACCATATAATTGTGGATTTATTTCTGGGCTCTCTGTTCTGTTCTGTTGATCTGTGTGTTTGTTTTTGTGCCAGTACCAAACTGTTTTTGACTACTACAGCTTTGTAGTATGTCTTGAAATCTAGGTTTCTGATACCTCCATTGTTGTTCTTTTTTAAGATTGCTTTAGCTACTCAGGATTTGTGGCTCCATTCAAATTTTAAGATTATTTCTTCTAGTTCTATAAAAAATGCTGTTAGTATTTTGATAGGAGTTTCATCAAATGTGTAGATTGCTTTGGGTAGTGTGGACATTTTAACAATATTTGTTCTCCCAGTCAATGAGCATGTAATGTCTTTCAATTTCTTTCATTAATGTTTTATAGTTTTCAGAGTACAGGTCTTTTACCTCCTTGGTTAAGTTTATTCCTAGGTTTTTAATTATTTTTTGGTGCAGTTATAAATGGGACTGCTTTCTTAATTTCTCTTTCTGGTACTTCATTATTAGTGTATAGAAATACAATGGATTTCTGTATATTGATTTTGTATCCTACAACCTTATTGAATTCATTTATCAGTTCTAGTAGTTTTTTGGGTGGGTCTTTAGGGTGTTCTATATATAGTATCATGTCATCTGCAAATAGCTAAAGTTTTGCTTCTTCCTTACCAAATTGAATACCTTTTATTTCTTCTTCTTGGCTGATTGCTGTGGCTAGGATGTCCAGTACTATATTGAATAAAAGTGGTGAGTGGACATTCTTGTCTTTTTCCTGATTTTAGGGGAAAAGCTCTCAGGTTTTCACCATTGGATATGATGTTAGCTGTGGGTTTTTCATACATGGCCTTTATTATATTTAGTTATGGTCCCTCTTAGTACTTGGATGGGAGTTATGGTCCCTCTAAACCTACTTTATTGTGGGTTTTTTATGACGAATGGATGTTGTACTTTGCCAAATGCTTTTTCTGCATGTACTGAAATGATCATATGGTTTTTATCCTTTCTCTTACTGATGTGATGTATCACGTGGATTGATTTGTGAGTATTGAACCACGTTTGCATCCTGGGAATAAATCCCACTTGATCATAGTGAATGATTTTTCATATATATATTGTTGGATTTGGCTTGCTAATATTTCATTGAAGATTTTTCATCTATGTTCATCAGAGATATTGTCCTGTAGTTACCTTTTTTGATGGTATCTTTATTTGGTTTTGGTATCAGGGTAAATGCTGGCACCAAAGAATGAATTTGGAAGCTTTCCTTCCTCTTGTATTTTTTGGAATAGTTTGAGAAGAATAGGTATTAACTCTTCTTTAAATGTTTTGTAGATTAAAAAAATAATAAACGTTTTGTAGAATTCCCCTGTGAGGCCATTTGGTACTTGACCTTGTTTGTTGGGAGTTTTTTGATTACTGATTCCATTTCTTTGCTGGTAATTGGTCTGTTCAGATTTTCTATTTCTTCATGATTCAGTTTTGGGAGGTTATAAGTTTCTAGGTATTTATCCATTACTTCTAGATTATTCAATTTGCTGGCATATAATTTTTCATAGTACTGTTTTATAATCCTTTGTATTTCTGTGGTGTCAGTTGTATTTCTCCTCTTTCATTTCTGATTTTGCTTATTTGAATACTGCCTCTTTTTTTTTTTCCTGATGAATCTGGCTAAAGGTTTGTCAATTTTGCTGATCTCTTCAAAGAACCAGCTCCTGGTTTCATTGATCTGTTCTTTTTTTTTTTTTTTTTTTTTAGTTTCTTTTTTTAAGTTTTATTCAAATTCCATTAGTTAACATCAAGTATAATATTAGTTTCAGGTGTAAAATTTAGTGATTCAACATTTCCATACAGCATCTGGTGTTCATCACAACACGTGCATACCTTAATGCCCATCACCTATTTAACCCATTGCCCTACACACATTGCCTCTGGTAACTCTCAGGTTGTTCTCTATAGTTAAGAGTCTGTTTCTTGGTTTGTTTCTCTCTCTCCCTTTTTCCCCTGTGCTTATTTGTTTTGTGTCTTAAATTCCATGTATAAGTGAAATTATATGGCATTTGTCTTTTTTTGACTGTCTTATTTTGTTTAGCATAATACTCTCTAGCTCTATTCACATCATTACAAATGCTAAGATTTCATTCTTTTTTAGGACTAAGTAATATTCTGTTATATATATATGTGTGGGTGTGTGTGTGTGTGTGTAATATAATATATATTCTGTTATATAGAATATATATATCACATCTTCTTTATCCATTCATCAATTAATGGATGCTTGGGCTATTTCCATAGTTTGGCTATTATAGATAATGCTGCTATAAACATTGGGGTGCATGTATTCCTTCAAATTTATTTTTGTATTCTTTGAGTAAATACCTAGTAGTGCAATTGCTGGGCTGTAGGCTAGTTCTATTTTTAACTTTTTGCAGAATCTCTGTACTGTCTTCCAGAATGGCTGTATTAGTTTGCATTCCTACCAACAGTCTTCACATCCCCACCAACACTAGTTGTTTCTTGTGTTATTAATTTTAGCCATTCTGATATGTGTGACGTGATACCTCATTGTGTTTTTTAAATATTTATTTATTTATTTTGAGATAAAAAGAGAGAGTGGGGAAGAGGCAGAGCGAGAGGGAGAGAGAGAATCCCAAGCAGGCCCCATGCTGTCAGCACAGAGCCTGACATGGGGTTTGATCCCAAGAACCATAAGATCATGACCTGAGCTGAAATCAAGAGTCAGACACTTAACCAACTGAGCCATCCAGGTGCCCTGTCTCATTGTAGTTTTGATTTGTATTTCCCTGATGCTGGGTGAAGGTGAGCATCTTTTCATGTGTCTGTTAGCCAGCTGTATGTCTTCTTTGGAAAAGTGTCTATTCATTGGAACAAAAGTGTTGACAAGCCCTCTAGAAAGGTACTAGAAATTACCAGGTCTACAAAAGCATAGCAAACTCTAATTCAGTATTTTCCTAAATGTCAAAAATTCCTAGGGATCATCAAGGGTACTTGTTAAAAATACATTTCCAGGCCTAACCCCAGATGTCCTGAACCAGAGCTTCCAGGAGAATGGCTTGGAATTCTACATTTTTAATGAGTGCACCTGATGACTCTTTATGACTAAGTAATTTTGGAAAAGGCTGCTTTAGTGCAACCCAGTCTGGAACCAGAATTCAAATTCTCTTACCCAAGAGGTGAGACAAGGTTGGGAAACAGGGCTTTAAGATTCAGGGGGCGCTATATAAAAAGTATATCAGGAAGGGATCCTGGAAGCAAGATACAGCCTTGAGAAATAAGACTGCCATGTTCTAGATATGGGAATTAGGGCTCCAGTGAACCACACCATTAAAGGCAAGACTAGTGCTTGTGAAATCTTGAGAGACAAGCACCCTGGTCAGATAAATGTGGTCATGGCTAAAACTCCTAACCTCTTAATGCAAATGAAAGATTCAGGCTCCTGTGGTATGCCTGTCTGACAGCCTGTGGGAGTTGTGGGTATGGCCATACCCTTGTGGATAAGCAGCAGATGATGTCTCTCTTGAGAAGGATCTTGTACTGCATGGCAGCCACTGGGGCAAATGGATGGTCCTCAGGAAACTAAAATTCACCAAGGAGTCTGCACAGGCAGTGAAGTCACTGCAGTTTTTCCTCAAGGCTTTATTCTTTGGGTCTACATGTAAAAGGGTCTGGTGAAGCTTCTCGTGAAGGTCGTTGAAGCTTCACCCTCCGGAGTTCATCATGGTCATGGTGGCTATAAGCATGTGCCAGATCTCTGTAAGGTGTAGGCAGATCTCAGAGGACTTTGAATAGTGCTGTGAAGCCTAGGAGATCCTTCTCATAAGACGGATTTAGTTTTCTTCAGCCTCAGAGGATATCCTGAAAATGCACATTACTCTCAGGTGAGGTTTGAGTGGTCAGGTGGAGGTAAACATGAGATGTAAGGAGATGATTAATGGTTTCTATTGGACCAAGAGTAGAAACTTTTATATTGGTAAGTAGTACATTTTGACTTTTATCATTTTTATAGACTGAATGTTTGTGTCTCTCCCCTCTCTTCAAATTCATATGTTGAAACCTAATCCCTGATGTGATGGTGTGTAGAGGCCTTTGGGAAGTGATTAAGTCATGAGGGTAGAGACGTCATGGATAGAATTGGCACCCCTATAAGGTGCTCAAGAGATCAGAGTTCCCCATTCCACGCAGCAAAAACATGGCCTATGTGAACAAGGTAGTGAGTCCTCACCAAACACTGAATCTGCTGGCACCTCGACCTTAGACTTTCTAGTCTCCAGAACTGTGAGAAATAATTTGTGCTGTTTATAAGGCACCCAGTCTATGATATTCTGTTATAGCAGCCTGAATAGACTAAGAAAAATCGTAAGATAAATAATAGAAATTACACCCTCTTTTTAAAAATTCAAATAATTGGGACACCTGGGTGGCTCAGTCTGTTAAGTGTCTGACTTCAGCTCAGGTCACGATCTCACAGTTTGTGAGCTTAAGCCCTGCGTCAGGCTCTGTGCTGACAGCTCAGAGCCTGGAGCCTGCTTTGGATTCTGTGTGTGTGTGTCTCTCTCTCAAAAATAAATAAATAAGCAAACATTTTTTTTAATTAAAAAAAAAGGAAATTCAAATAATAGGGGTGCCTGGGTGGCTCAGTCAGCTAAGTGTCCAACTCTTGGTATTGGCTCAGGTCATGATCTCACGGTTTGTGAGATCAAGCCCCGCCATGGGCTCTGTACTGATAGCACGGAGCCTGCTTGGGATTCTCTCTCCTTCTCTGGCCCTCTCCCACCCTCTCTCACAATAAATAAATAAACTTAAAAATTTTTCAAATAATAGCCTGATGTATCTTTCTAAATTGTGATAAATTTGTTTGCCTCTCTCAACAGGAATCTCTCATTATCCTCTTCTTGGCCAAAAGACAAGATAGAATTTCTGGTTCACTGTTTCTTATGCTGATACTACAGGTTATATTATGTTTTGCATCCTAAGCTTCCCTTTTAGAATCAGTAAATAACTATTTGAGTAAAATTGATTGAATGAATTAGAAGACTTGGTTCTCTTCATCTTTCGGAATACTCTCTGCCAGTCACACTCCTTTGTATTGCTTATAACCATGTAAAAATCGCTTCCTCTATGAAATCTCAGACGATTCCTCTCTCTGTGTGTGACCTCTGCATCCTTTGAGACCCCATAGCACGTTGGTTTATAAGTCTTTTGTGGCACTTCACTATTTACATTCCTCCTTTTACTTTTCAACATTTAACATGTCTCTATGTAATATTTATTGATAATCCTCCTGTCCCTTCCACAAAGGAAGCCTGTAGAAGAAATATAAGTCAGAAAATGATAATGAAAGCAAAATAAAGATAGGACTATAAGATAAAGCCAACTGTTACAAACATTTAGTGGATACTTGCCATGTCCCACATGCCAGATGGTCTCTGCTCTCCTGGAACACAGAATTGAGTCAGGGCAAGCCTGTGACTTATGGACCAGTTCAACCCTCAGAAGTACTCAGAGACTAGCTTCAAACCATTATTAGAAGTTTGGTATTAGTAGTTTAGCTCCCTACCCACCTATCTTCTCACTAATTTACCCACTCTTACTAGTGTTGTTGCTAGAAGATGGGCAACAGTGTATTCTCAACCATGCTAGGATTTTTCATTAAAGGACTTCCTTTCTAACTTCACAGATATCTCGGTAGCTCTTTACCAAGATTTCTTCAAGGTTTAAGGGTTTCTGTGCCAAGACTATAAGACCACTCATATAATTACGCTAGGAAGACGGGGTATCCCTCAATTTTTCCATGGAATTTCCATTCCAGCTTGTGAGTACTTAATATACATTATCTGGTAAAATCCCTGGCAGTTCTTCATTAGTTACAGCTGCCTCTGTAAAAGAAACCTCATTTATAAGCTGTTTTCTCTACATTGGCTAAATGGCAGTAAATAAGATAATGATCATCATTTTCCAAATGTCATAAGAGCAGCTGATGGCACCAACCTAGTCATTTATGGCTCCAGGGCAAACTATGGGTGGAATGTTATGACTGTACAAATATGTGAAAATGTAGATTATTACCATAGCAATGTAAAAAGCTACAGATTTTCCCCTAACTGGTACCTAGTTTCTGTATTTTAACCAAAATAATTATGGAGGAAAGTCCCTTCTAGACCGTTTTAAAAGCAAAGCATTTGCATTAGGAGCTTTTTTTAAACATAAAAATATTTACTTTAATTTTCAATTGATATCTTTATGTATGAAGCAAGAATAAGGAAAAGTATAATTTCAGTATAATTTTGATTCTAATAGACCTTTTAAAATAGTATTTTTATTATAATAACTATCACCTCAGATAATAACTAGTAATTAGAATTTTTTCTCACAGGACTTATTTCTTCAAAAATGCTGAATTTTTGCTGCTCTACTTTCAAAATTTGGCTAAGTTGCTAATTTAAGATCATGAGTTTAAGTGCTCTTCCATGAATTAGAATTTTACTCCCAGGCAGCTCTAAGCAATGTTAATTTCCTGAGTCTTTTTCCCCCTTAGGTAGTAAAGTCAGTTACTTTAACATAGCAAGAAGGTATTAGATGCTACCCCTAAAAGAGGCAGGTAT
Organism: Panthera uncia; assembly: GCF_023721935.1. NCBI lineage: Eukaryota > Metazoa > Chordata > Mammalia > Carnivora > Felidae > Panthera > Panthera uncia. The sequence goes on along the minus strand of NC_064811.1, from coordinate 43,514,550 downwards.
ATGCATTTACGTATACTAGGATATTTGCCATCATCATTTTTGGGCTTTTTCCTGAGGCCAGGGGGCATCTGGTACAGTGTGGGGTGGAAGAATGTCAAGAGGCATCCAGGCAGGCTGGGTTGATGTGGACAGCAGTGTGCAGGGTCAGCCTATGATCCAAAGGTCAGGCAGAGTCGAATCCAAGAGGTCATTAGGTGATGCTTGGAACAAATAAGGGAAACCACCAGCAAATCCAAAGGGAAATAAGTCAGGAACCTGGGAGTGACTGCTAGAGGGATCCAAATAAATTTGCAAAAAAGTTTTAGGCAAATACTGAGTAAACACCTGGCCATGTTTCCCAAGGTGTTCTGACCACAACTTAGTAAGAGCTACATTTTATATTACAGCCTAACACACATTGACACACAGCCCTCACTGTGTCAGAGTTTTACCAAGATCCTTACCCTCACCTTGGGTAGAGGCACTCAGAAATTTTCCATTTTCTTAGGTTCTATTCTATTTCATTTGAAGATGTTGATAGGAGACTTACAAAATTGCTTTTATGATCTGTTAATTGATAGAAAACCATAGCTTAAAATGTACTGTCTTGGGGACCGGGGGGATAGAATAAAGAGAGTAAAAAAAAAAAAAGGACTAAAAGGCTGGAGTACATGGTTTCTGGTTTCAAGGAGATGGAAAGTTCCTTAGGAAGTTACAATGTAACAGGTGAAACAACAAAATGACACATTTAAAGTAGAAAAAATGGAAGCAAGCAAATTAACAGGAAAATTAATATTAGTACAAATTAGTTATAGCAGTGTCGGCTTGAGATGTGTATAGCTAAGGTCAGCAATGAGGCCCTTCATAGACGGAGTTAACATCTTACTCATCTCCATAGCCCTTTACTGCTTAACATTCTACCTTACATTGATGTTGTAAATAACTTAGCACAATGAAGATACAAGGCATTGTTGTTATTCCAGGTGTCCCTATAGGGCTGAAGTTAAAATTCTAATTTTTTTATTTAGTAGAATAGCCCTAAATTATTTCCCATGACACTTTGGTAGAAATTAGTTTATGAAATTACTGTAGTTATTTGGCCTTGCGTTGGCTCCAAGGCTACGGGTGGTGAATATCAAGGGGAAACCTTAGCAAAGTGCCAGGGAGCTTCAGAGACACCCAAAGAAAGGAAATACATATCAGAGCACTGAAGTCAAACTCATCTACTTAAATAATCTTACCTCAAGTTATTCTGCCTACACCACTCACTGCACATTTACTGAAATTGTATCTGGTAGTTGTCTCCTTTCATTTTTTAAATGGTGTTGTTTCCTCAATATCTCCAACACAAATAGATTTTATTGTTACTTTTCTTTTTTTTAAATTTTGTTTAATGTTTATTTATTTTTGAGAGAGAGAAAGAGAGAGACAGAGCATGAGCAGGGGAGGAGCAGAGAGAGAGGGAGACACAGAATCTGAAACAGGTTCCAGGCTCTGAGCTGTCAGCACAGAGCCCGACACGGGGCTCAAACTCACAAACTGTGAGATCATGACCTGAGCCGAAGACGGACGCTCAACCGACTGAGCCACCTAGGCGCCCCTTATTGTTACTTTTCAAGACTAGGCACAATGGGTTCCTTCCACTTTCCCACCACCACCAAATCGACAATGTTGATACACAGACAATGTGCAAGAATTACTTGTGAGTGAAAAATACATAAAACTCTATACAATTAGAAGTTATCTCTGTCTTGCTCATTTTATCTTTAGCTTAGCACATAATAATCATTTTATATGAATAAATAAAATTATTTTAGCAGTCTCTGAATTCCACACCCCCTTTTCTTTCAGGGCTGGAAAAACCACCATCTCTGACAACTTAAATTCTCATTTCCTTGTATTCATCACATTTGTAAGTACACAACAGAAGCATTAACTTTTTCAGTTAAAATTCTGGCAGGGAGGGCGCCTGGGTGGCTCAGTCGGTTAAATGTTGGACTCTTAGTTTCTGCTCAGGTCATGATCTCACAGCCTTTTGTGGGTTCGTGTCCCACATCGGGCTCTGCACTGACAGTGTGGAGCTTGCTTGGGATTCTCTCTCTCTCGGCTTCTCCCCTACTTGCACTGTCTCTCTCTCAAATAAATAAGTACACTTAAAAAAAAAAATCTGGCAGGGAGCTACAATCAATGATTATACACCATAAGTGACTTTGATATTTGTGATCAGCTCTAGGGGACTAGTTGAACCTGACCACAAATTACCCAATGACACGAGATGGTTCATAGTATCAACTCCTTTTTTGAAGTTATAAGTTAAATAATCTCTATATGTCAGTATAGAAGATGATGTATTTAAGAACTCCAAGTGTCTTTCATACTCAGTTATCCATAGTCTTTATTCAGGGTTGTTGTCAGTAATTGCTCAGATGAACTATGAGGAAATATTCATATGTTCCTGTGGTAATTTAGACAGGTTCTTCCACGCTGAAAAATGTCTATACTGTTCTTCCACCAAGTAGAACTCTTGATGTAGCTGGGAAGAAGTTTGAAAAGGAAAAATCTTTCTGTGTAATAATGTTGCACCAACACTGGAATGTATTTCTGAATTGCAACCCACCAATTCTGGGTTTCTATCCACCACATTATATTTATTTTTATTAATTACATAAAATGTTTTTCAATATACCATGAAAAAGAAAAAAAATTAAAATAGCACTTCCTTTTTAATTTACTGTCCTCCTAAAACATCATTTTAAGAAGTCCCTAGTATTCCACCTAAGGAACAGATTATAATGTAAATAAGTTTAAAATAGAATTTGCAACAACAATATATCTTATTCAAGCATCCATAGTTTTTGCCAAGATTTCATTCTCAGCTGCTAGGAAAATAACTCTCCACACAAAGAAATGTCAACTGCAGATAAGATAAATGGTTTAAATATGATCTCATTGAAAGTCTGAGTCTTTTCTAAAATATCAAGGATCTTTGTGCCGGGGAGTATAAAGACAGAGGAAGGTCTTTGTCATCTTGGCACTCACCAAGGGAGTAGCCCAAACTACTGTGTTAATTTCTTTAAGGCTTAGGTGGTACCTAGATGTCAAACTGATAATTTACTCTTTCAGGAAGTTTTTAAGACTGAGAAATCTACTCTGTGATATAAGGTACCTTAGCAAGCTAGATAAGAAAAATAGCAAGACTTTGTAGGATCTTTCTAGATTATGTTTAATAACACTATTATACTTAATTTATAACTATAAATCATACTTATAAATAAATTTGTAAGTATAAATCCAGTCATTTTTAAGCAGCTACTCTTTGCTGGAATTGGGGCACAAGTATGAGTAAGACCTAATTTTCTAAGGAAGAGAGCTTTTAATCTTAATTGACAAAGTGAATCATCATTTGTAAATGCTTCTGAAGAGTATAAATTATTACAAATAACATTTGTGGGTTTTTAATTCATTGTTATACACATCTGTGGCACAGATGGCCTGGGCTGCTTCTTGCAGAGTATTATACTTCTTCTGTCTTGAGGTCCCAATTCTTGGAACTTTGGGTTGATTCCATATTTGCAAGTCCTTAGTAATAAATTATCAAAAAGAAATGTTTAATAACTATATACAGACAGTTGTATTTGATGTCCACATTGATCATCACCAGGTTTGTGCCATTTCTTAAGGTCCCATAAAAACACATGCTCTTTCAGATAAGGATTCTACCATTATATCACACTCCATAACCCACTGATAGATGTCCTATCACCTGCTCCTAAGGTTGATGGCTCCCTGTTCAAGAGAGTCTTTTGTCTTCCTGGGAGCATTAGCTACTTCTTTTTTCTTTCAATGATTTGTCAGATGTTTATTAAACACCTACTCTATGGCACTGCTGCCCTCTGCTATAATACTACATGTCTTGTGCCCAAGGCATTACCCTGCCTTTTTCAAAGTCACTGTTTTGATCATTGTTCCAGCACATGTCCTAAATACACTGGGGATTTTTCCTGGGACTTGGACTAATGGTAAAGTAAGGTAACTCAGATTTAAATGAATATAGTATGTTTTACTTGATGGAACCAATGAAAATTATAAGCATTTAAAAATTTGAATTACTTTAATAAGGGCAGAGTAATTTCCTAAATTAATTAATATATCATTTATTAACTTCCATTAAACCCTTGTTAATTAAATGGAGTGGTAAAGTTAAATAAAAAGATGGATAATTTCCTAAAGGAGATGAAATTGTGATTTAAATATCTTTCTTAATTGGCTTAATAGGCAAGCACACTACCATATAATTCATCCAGGATTTGGAACTGCAGCATGATGAAAGACTCCACACAGGTAGAGCATTATGAGAGCAGGAGACACCGAGGATTATTTCCAGAGAATGACTGTACTCTGTTTTACTCTATTTCAGTGGTTATAAACTTTTTCTTGGTCAAGAACTCAATATACATACGTCAACTAATGTTTACCAATTATCTCTTGTATGCCAGGCATTGAGGGAATGGGAGCTACGGATTTATTTGAACAAAAATAGATCTCTTTGAAATTTTGGTGAAAGCTAGGGATGCCTTTCAACAGAAAAAAAAAAAAACATATACATGCATATTCACACAAGATTTTGCACAGACTCTCAGGAGGAATATAGACCTTAGAAGTTCATCCATGGGCCCCCTGAGATCTGTGGATTTAATTTAAGGACTGCTGCCCTGTTTGAAATTATCCAAGCTAGAAATGATGTATGTGTGTCTTCGGACAAGGCACTTAACCTCTCTAGGCTTCTTTTTTTTGTTCGTTTGTTTGTTAAGTGAGGGCTGTAGATGAGTCTTCCATTTCTAAAAATCTGTTTGTGAACAGGTGCTGCAAATATGCTTGTCTATCGATGTCATTTACCTCTCTGTTGCTCATATTTGTCTGGGGATAGGAAAGAATAATACAAAACAGAGCGTAACAAGATAGAGTAGGAATCAGAGAATCTTCTGGAATTTAGAGACCATATAAACTTTTTGATGAGAAGAGGCAGTAGCAGTCCAGATGGTAAATGGCCCGTGGTGAGTGAATGTCAGAGTTAGGACCTGGCTCTGTATTTCCTGACCTCAATAATGCCACAGCTGTTTCCATAATGCCATAGCACGTATAAAGATTTATCCCCCACTAATGCCCATAAAGTGGTTACACTAGATTAATAATTGTCTTCTTAAATTAATATGCTAAATCCCAGTTGTTTGCATGCTGAATTAAGATATTTATCTTTAAGTAGAGGTAGTACTAATGGAAATATTTTATAGACTTGGCATGAAAGACACTTGGTATCAAAGACACTTATGAAATTCAAGGATATTTAGGACATCCAAAAAGCTGTATTAGTGGCAATAACCCTAGTGTTGTTGGTTGGGTTGTGTTCCCCCCAAATTTATACATTGAAGTCTTAACCCCCAGTACCTCCGAATATGACCTTATTGGGATATAGGGTCATTACAGAGGTAAGTTAAAATGAAATTTTTAGAGTGGACCCTAATCCAATATGACTGGTGTCCTTATAAAAAGGGAAAATTTAGGGTCACCTGGGTGGCTCAGTCGGTTAAGCATATGTCTTCGGCTCAGGTCATGATCTCGTGGTCCATGAGTTCGAGCCCCACATCAGGCTCTGTGCTGACAGCTCAGAGCCTGGAGCCTGTTTCAGATTCTGTGTCTCCCTCTCTCTCTGACCCTCCCCTGTTGATGCTCTGCCTCTCTCTGTCTCAAAAATAAATAAACATTAAAAAAATTTTTTTAAAAATAAAAAGGGAAATTTTAGAGACAGGCACTAACACAGGGAGAACACTATGTAAACATGAAGGCAGAGATCCAGATGATAGGTATATGCATGAGTAAATATTTGCAGAAGGTGATAGTTGAGCCTGTTATAAAAGACTAACATGTAAGTAACTTATCCCTATCACTCATTCAATCTCACCATTGGAAATGTTGACAGTCATATAGTAATGTGATTTTATTTTATTTATTTATTTATTTTTTAACGTTTATTTATTTTTGAGACAGGGAGAGACAGCATGAATGGGGGAGGGTCAGAGAGAGAGGGAGACACAGAATCTGAAACAGGCTCCAGGCTCTGAGCTGTCAGCACAGAGCCTGATGTGGGGCTTGAACTCATGGACCGCGAGATCATGACCTGAGCCGAAGACGTATGCTTAACCGACTGAGCCACCCAGGCTCCCCGAGTAATGTGATTTTAAAAAGGTTCCATTTATTAAGTGTTACAATGTGCCAAATATTATGAGGCATACAAGTACACTATAAGCTACTTTGTTTAAATTTGTATCTTTCTGAAATTTGTTAATAATTCAATAATGATAAGTGCTATACCTTTTTTATTCCATTTAATGACTCATGCACTTACTGATGCCAACAGTATTTGAGTTAAAGCTGTTGTTCCAACATTAAATCATTCTACCACATTTCACAATGAATATTTTTAGCAAATAACTATTTTTGTAGAAAATATGTTCCAGTAACTATTTTTGTAGAAAAATAGTAAAAAAATTTCTACTCTCTGTCCTGATTTTAAAACTATTTCTGGCATCTACGGTTACATATTTTGACAGTCATCTGAATCTAATATGAACAAAACAAACTATCAGGAACAAGGGAAGATACCACAGAAAGAGATAAAATAATTGCTTTGAAGTAAATTATTATTTACTACATGGCATAATTTAAATGCATAAAATGAAAGCCTTTTCAGAACAATTATAATATCTTTTGTAAGTGTATTTTAAAAATAATTATCATTATAAATTAATGGAGAATATTCCTAGCAATGTTATAAAGTGAATTGAATATTTTAAGCTTGATATTTTTGTGGTGTGGGGTGGGGTCAAAACAGCAATTTCGGATTCTGAGGAATGGTCACTTGTGTAAATTAGTTTAACCAACACTTTTAAATTGATAAAAATAACCTATCTTATTTTCACATTCCAAATGTGTAATAATGTTTACATGTGATTCACATTTTATTACATTTAATTAAATAAAATTATTCATACAAAGCACCAAGGTCATTACCTGGCACAAAGAAAAATGTACAGGATATTAGCTGCAACCCCTCACCTCCTAATTAAATTTAACAAAGCTATTAGTTGCATACTACTGTGCCCAACATGAGGCTAGATTGTCTGATTAAGAAAATATATTTTTTGTTTAAGATATAAATGTATCACATGGTTTGAGAAAAACTTTGAATTTTTAAAAATGTTAATTTATTTATTTTGAGACAGAGAGAGAGAGAGAAAACGAGTATGGGAAGGGCAGAGAGAGAGGGAGACACAGAATCTGAAGCAGTCTCCAGACTCTGAGCTGGCAGCACAGAGCCCAAAGCGGGGCTCCAACCCACAAACCACAAGTTCACAACCTGAGCCAAAATCAGACCAACTGAGCCACTCAGGTGCCCTAGTTTGAGAAAAACTTAAAAGACTATTATTCAATCCAACAAATGTAGATTGAATGTTCAAGCTAAAGCAAGTAGGGAAAAAAAAAAAAAAAAAGAAAGATTATGGCATTGTCTCTATCCTTGAGAAGTTTTGCTGCCACAATTGGAGAATAAAACCATATTTACTTATTTACATAAGTGATGTACATAATGTGCATAATGTACATAAACGGTAGAGAGGTAGCTGTTCAGGGAAGGGCAGTAATGTGACCTGGAGTGGCCAGATAGAATGTGAACTGAATCTTAACGAATGGAGAAGGGTTGGATAGGCAGTGAAGAAAGAGAGCTTCCCGGAAGAGTACATGTTTGCTCATTCATAAACAGAGCAAGTAGTTTGTAAAACTATTTTAAAATATACTATACACATTGTGGTGTTTGCTGATGTCCTGTTAGGTTTGAGGTTATATGACCATTCCTTAATAGGTGCTTTGCTTAAGTTGTTTTCAAAATATCCTTGAGAAATTCCAAGGACTCAGAATAGCCAAAACAATCTTGAAAAAGGACAGAGTTGGTCAAAGTTTGTGCTTAAGCCTTCAAAGCCACTTAGAGGTTTAGCTTTTACCATTGGATGTGTGTGTGGCTTGGAGGCCGCTCTACTGCTCAAATTCAGGGAGTTAACTTTTGTTGTTGTTGTACCTTTTCAGCCAGGAGCTGGTAGCTTGGAGCTTCCCTCCCTGATTGCTCCTGAAAGCGGGTAGGGCAATATAATTAAAAACAAAATCTCTCAACTGAGAAAACTTCTCCACAGGTATAGTAGAGAGAGAAAATAAGTTTTGTTATATTTTTTTATGTTTATTTTATTTTTTAATGTTTATTTTTATTTTTATTTTAATGTTTAGAGAGAGAGACAGCATGAACAGGGGAGGGACAGAGAGAGAGTGAGACACAGAATCTGAAGCAGGCTCCAGGCTCTGAGCTGTCAGCACAGAGTTCAACACGGGGCTTGAACTCACGAACCGTGAGATCATGACCTGAGCCAAAGTCAGACACTTAACCAACTGAGACAGCCAGGCACCCCAACAGTTTTATTATTGAATAAGCATTAAGCCAGACTGTGATGTACATCACAGGCAATCCATTAAGCGATTGCAAAAGGCTGAAAGAGATCTCACCCTTATATGTAGTCAAGAAGATACCACAATGCACGTCTTGTCAAGTAAGAGGACTCCACAGCACCTTTAGCGCACATAATTCATACTCGTTTTAGCTGGTAATTGGAGTGACCATTTGTGTTGACTAATGGGTTTTATCCAGGAGGAAAACAAACTTCTTATCTCTTTATGACAGGATGTAGTTTTGCAACGTGGAACGAGGCCCCCCTGAATTTAGGCTCCTACTTGCCCGGAGAAACTGGGAGACAGGAGTGTTCTCTCCCTTGATATGTACATTTCAGAGATGGCTCCCATCTTGAGAAAAGGCATTCTTGGGTCACAGAGTAGAAAAGGCTGATCTAGTCTCCAAAAGGATTTATATACATTTCAAAGAGAGGAGAAAGTACTCACAGTTGTAAGTTTTCTAAAGTAAATGACCTTAAAAAAAAAAAAAAAGAAGAAAAAGAAGAAGCAAGAGAGATCTCTTCCCTTGGTTTCAACAAGGAGAATTAAGCTTCTTATTTCTAGTTGTATTTGCTCTTACCGAGGATAGAACCTTTGGCAAGTACAACCTGTCAGACTGCCAAGGGATGACTGTGGTGTTATATTTAAGCCTGTTTTCCTAGGAGTTGCCCCTAAAAGCAGCTCATTGTTCAGTCTGTTTGGTCAGAGGTTATGTTTAAGACCCTTGTGCCAGTGATTTCTGCCCTGTGTTGATGAATCTGTGTCCAACCTGGGGAATGCTTTCAAGTTTGCCCTATGTCCTGATGGCTCGGAGTGGGGGCAGCCTAGTGTATATGCACAGCCTTCCCAACCCCCAGAGTTGACTCTGACCCAGGACACCTCTTGTTGGCTGCCTCTTTCCTTGATTCTCTCCATTAAACTTCTAGCTGCTCTGCTGTTTTGCTACATCAAGGAGCTGCCAGCCACTTCTTAATTGCCCTCCACTAAGATCTGTATTGTTTTTCTACAATGCCCTTAGGCATGGAGTTCTTTGCTCTCAGTTCCAAATAAAGTCAGTCTTTTGAGACAGAGCTGCACAGCTCTTTGTCAACATGGCCTGCCTTTCCTCCAGGGCAGAACCCCTGTACCACTCTACCATAATTGGATGTGAGACCCTGCTTTCCCTAGAAGGACACCCTTGCTCTATGAGTATGCACTGAGATGGCAGAGGGAGAAGTTGGCAGCCTTGGTCTTCTTGGTGTGCCCCTCAAAGCATGGAACCTCCACCCTATGAGTGAACTGGGGTGGGAGTGATTGGGGAACCAGTATATTTGGCCTTCTGTGTCTGGGGTGGAGCTTCTGCCTTATGAATGGGGAGCTGGGTGGAGGAGGAGAGACCTGAACCTCTTAGCCACACCTGCCTAGAATAGAGCTTCCTAGAATAGATGAGAAACATCTGCACCCTGCCCATCCTGGGATGGAACTGTAGTCCCAGACTGGGAGCTGGCAGGGAGATGAAACTACCATTTTCTTGGCTGCACCGAATAGAGCTTCTGTAATGAAGAGCTGGGGGAATAGCGAAGTAGCCTGTGGTTAAAATACTACTATTTTTACTGATATTTAGCAGATTTCCTTGAAAGAATGTTTCTCCATTTGCTGTATGCTCTTATGACAATTTCTAGAGTCTTTAAATAAATGAAAATTATTTTTCACCAGTCGAATCGTTTTGCCAGACAGTTGAGGTCCTTACTCCATCATTCCAGAAGTCCCATTTCTCACCTTCATTTTGAAATATATTTTAACTGGATATAGATTTCTGGAATTACAGGTTAACTTTATGTTATTGTTTCTTTAAATATTTTGAAGATGTTTCTATATTGCATTTTGATTTACATAGTTTCTGACAGTCTGCAGTCATTCATATCTTTGTTCCCTGTATGTAATGCTTTTTTTTTTCTTCCTGTCTTCAATATTTTTTTTCCTTTGGCTTTTGGCCTTTTGGCTGTAATTTGATCCAGTATATTTTTTTTCCAGTTTTTCTCACTTGGAGTTCTCTGAACTTTTTGGATTTGTGTTTGTTGTTGTTATTAATTTTGGAAAAATTCTCAGCCATTATCCCTTCAAATATTTCTGTTGAACATCCATTACATGCATATTAGACCATTCAATATCATCCCCAGAACTCCTGGATGTCCTGGGTTCTGGGTTTTTTTGTTGTTTTTGTTATTGCTGTTTGTTTTCTCCCCCATTTTGTTTTCACCTTGTGTTTAAATTGGGATAATTTCTGCTGATTTATCTTCAAGTTCACTGATTCTTTCATCTCTGCTACATTCACTTGCCTACTGGTCCACTGAAAGAATTTTTCAACTCAGATACTGTGCTTTTTTTATTTCTAGAATTTCTATTTGTTTTATATATATTCCCTCTTTGCTAAAATTCTCCATCTATTATTCAAGCTGGCTACTGTTTCTACTAGAAAATTTAACATATTAACCATAATTATTTCAATCTCTATCCATTAGTTTTAACCTCGGTGGCATCTCTGTTTCTGCCTCTGTTGCCTGCTTTAGCTCTTGGCAATGACTTGGTTTTAGTTGCTTTTTGTGTAAAACAACATCAGAGACAAAGGTAAGAGGTAGTTACATCTGGAAATGGATGTGTTCCTTCTTCTGTCAGGTTAGTCAGTAGTTTAGCTGGGTTTATTGTTGCTGTACTTATCTTAAGTACAACATAGACTTCAAATTCCTCCATCAGAGAATTAGTGATACTTGTGGTTGGTATGGAACCTGACATGAAAAAAGGGTTTTTTTCTTAATTTTCCTGCTCTACCCTCAGCCTTCAGAGGGCCCTCCATACTTGTGCTGCAAGAGTTCTTCTCTTCTTGCTCTTGTGCCCCCATTTCCCATAAAGTGGCATACTGTTATGGCTTGTTACTTAGTGCAATAATTATGGTGCGGACATGGGCTTTCTCAGTTCTCCTGCTCTGTTTTCAGTGATGGATAAGTGCTGTGTGCCTGGGCCTAGGCGCTAAGATTTTCTTAGCCTTTCTGCATTTTCATGGCAATACACTTTGCTTTGTGTTGGTGGGGAAGTCTGGCAGGAGCAAGTTTCTCACCTCACCTCCAACAGTTGAAGACCTTTTCTTTATATCAGCATAGGATCCTAGACCTGAGTAGGTTTTCTTCCCTGTTTCCAGCAGTATATAGCCTTTATTTCTATATCTTCCTTAGTGGTAAAGAACATGCTCCTGCAGTGTGGGAGGTTGGAAGTTTTCCTATTTCTCTTCCAAAGGCATCAGGTCTTTGTCTGGAACCATGAGGTGGAATGTTTCCTTTTCTTCTGCTGGAAGCTAATGTTTTTGCTTTTTATGAGACAAAGGTCTTTGAAGTAGATGAGTTTTGATGTAGATGCCCATGGAAATAGCTGGTGAGAAAGTTCAGACGCCTTTTGTGTATGGGGTTCCTAGAGATTCTTAAGTGTTAAGCTAGTCCACACTCAGACTTTATGAATTCTTTGAAATTTCAGCTGTTTTCTTTTTACCTGCTTTTTGGACAGCTACCTCATCCTCCCACACTCTGTCAGCTCATCTGTCTTTGGAGGGGATCTTTACCTTTTAGAATTAAGCTTACCTGGTTATCATATGACCTCAGCTCTCTAATAATGGTATATCGATCTATTGCAGTCATCACTCTTTTGGTGCCTAATTGTAACCCTTGAAATAAAATCACTTTAACTCCATATTGGTTCCTATGCCTTTGGGGATAACCCAGTAGTTTTGAAATGTTTCCTTTCTTTCTGACATAATAAGATGTCCCAGCCTCATTTTGTATCTTTCCTCCTCCAGACCTGGAGCTAGATATTTCTTCCTTTAATATATCTAGTTCCATTTGGTAAGAAATAATACCTAGAAATCACAATCTGAGAACTAAGGGTGCTCTTTGATATTGATTTATCATTGCTTCTAGGCCTTTACAGTGTAGAGAGCTAGAAAATATGTGCTTTCCTTTAACAGGAAACAATCCCATAGTTCATACTGGTATCTCTAGTTCAAGGCTAAGATTACTTAACATGTTTGATTTTATTCTTGTATTATTTTATATTACAATCAAAATCTTGGTTCCTAATGACACTAACAAGATATTTATTTGTTTTATCCTACAGTATATGGAATACTTTCAAAATAATGATGCCATTATTATTACTAACAATAAGATTCCTGAATGCAATTTAAGATTACTTTGCAATTCTTTTTGTCATTAGGATATATACTAGTGAAGTACTAGGGTCCAACTCAGAATCTATTTCCTCTGTGAGGCCTTTATGCTGACCCACACTGCCCCATGCCGTTTTTCCCCTCTGAACTTTTATAATTCCAGTCTTAAATCTCACATTCTGCACCTGATTCAGATGGCCTTGAATTGCCTTTTGCTTGTTTAGATACTTAAAATATGAAAGTTGAGAATAATGCAATTAGGTCAATCCTCCTGAGAGGTCTATGGAGTTAATTTAATTTATTATCCCCACAGTAAACTCTGAAGGGTAGGTGCATGTCTTCTTTTATATATCAGAAGGAAACAGTTTCCCTTACTACATAATCAAAGTTTAATTAAATTCTTTTGGGAACTTGTTTCAGAATGACACAGACTGAACAGTTAGACCATCTTCCAGGATCACGAAGCCAGACAGGTCTCCAATATCCAATGCCAAATGACAGGTGGGATTTGGGTCCAACAAAAGCTGGGCAAGATATTTGAGGATCTGTGCCAGTCCACTGAGCCTGGATAAATGAGCATGGATGGATCTCATATTCAGAAACCTATAAATTGGAAGTCTATTTTCCTCTTGACATTTAGTAACCTATTCCTTTAAAAATGTTTACTCATCTCATATAAGGGCAGGAGTGTTTGCCAAAGAGAAACAAGGGCAGGAGTATTTCTTTGTCCATGTATGGAACACCACACTTCAGGGACTTAGACAAGATGGGAGTGATAGAAATCAGAGCAAGAGAGCCCCAGGGGTGCCTGGGTGGCTCAGTCAGTTAAGCGTCTGACTCGATTTCAGCTCAGGTCATGATCTCCAAACTCACATGGAGCCTGTTTGGGATTCTCTCTCTTCCTCTCTCTCTCTCTCTCTCTCAAAATAAATAAATAAACTTAAAAAGGAAAGAAAAGAAAAGGAAAGGAAAGGAAAGGAAAGAAAAAAGAAAAGAAAAGAAAAAAGAAAAGGAAAAGAAAAAGAGAACCCCAGGAAGCAGCCACATCCAGGAAGGCAGAGTGAGAGATGTGATGTGGTCACCTCTTCCATGCTTTCAGAGCTTGGTCAGCTTGTGTTTTATGTGGGTGAGTGGCAATTCTCTCCCATGCTCCCCACTGAACCAGAGTGAAGAACAAAGGGACTATAAGATCCAAGCTCTGACTGACTCTTACTGCTTACGTAGCATCAGAATAATCCCTAGAGCCCAGCACGATACAGCAGCTGCCTCCCTTGCCAACTTCATCCCCCACTCACTTGGCCCACTCCCTGTGCTCACTGGCCAGTTTATTCTTGCCTCCACGCTGACCACTGTACTTGCTGTGTGCTCTGCCCGGATGCTCTTCCCACACACTTCATGCTGGCAGGCCCTTTCTCATTGTTCCCATCTCAGGCTCATATACCGCCTCTCAGACAGGCCCTCCCATCAAAATGACCTCTTTCCACCCAGTCTGCCACATGACTTTATCAAACCTTTCAGAGATTTTATTACTTTCTGACATTACTTGCATATCTGTTGGTTTTCTTACCATTGTCTGTGTTCCTCCCTCTGGGTTATCAGCTTCACAAGGCCAGCAACCTGGTATGTTTTGCTGGCTCCTATGTTACACTAGGCCTGGCACTTGGTAGGCACTCAATAAATATTTATTTTTAAGTTTATTTATTTATTTTTAGAGAGAGAGAAAGCAAGTGGGGGAGAGGCAGAGACAGACAGACAGATAGAGAGTCCCAAGCAGACTCCACACTGTTAATGTAGGCCTGACACAGGGCTCAAACTCATGAAATATGAGATCATGACCTGAGCCAAAGTCCAATGCTTAACTGACTGAGCCACCCAGGCACCCCCAAGAAATATTTGTTGAGTGAATTGAATGAAGGATCATGAAATGAAAGAGAAAAAGTTATATATACATGTATGAATGAGTATGTGTGTGCATGCATTTATTTATGTTTTGATTTATTTCATGAAAGGGTATAAGTGGCTTACAAGAAGCACCCAGCCTTGAATCTAGGAATCAATTAATTTTTAATTTTATTGATACTTATGCCATTTTCATTGTGATCTGCTTATTCAATTGCAAAAAGAGCATAGATTTCATTTTCTGGTCCTTGACTATATAAAATGGCTGCTGCTTTTCTTCCTGTCAGACTGTTATCATTGCTACAATTGGTAGTTATTTATCAAATCAGCCACTGATTGAAACAGTATAAAAACCTAGGAGCAATGAAAAACAAATGGTATACTTTATCAACAAAAAGATCAATGAGTTTCCTTCAAATGTGAGAGTATTTGTCACCATTTTGTTGTTGTTCACCTACCAGGCTTATTTCCATAACATGTGAAATTTTAGTAAATTTGCATCTCTGTCATTATTCATGACCAGTGAAGACATAGAAAAAAAGAGGTTAGTTTAAAATTTTAAATAACATAATTGTCAGGCAGATTGCTGGATCCTTGTGAGAATTCCTTTTGCCATTCATGCAATATAAAAGATGTATATAATTGGTTTACTCCTTGTGTATAATTGTGTTTGGAAGGATAGCAGTCCAACATTATAGAAGGAATTAAAAGGGTGATACTGGGGTGCCTGGATGGCATCCGACTCTTGATTTTGGCTCAGGTCATGATCCCAGGGTCACAGGATCGAGCCCCACATCAGGCTCTGTGCTGAGTGTAGAGCCTGCTTGGAATTCGCTCTCTCTCTCCCTCTGCCCCTCTCTTCTACTCTCTCTCTAAAATAAAATAAAATAAAATAAAAATAAAATAAAATAAAATAAAATAAAATAAAGTATGAGACTATTATTTGAGGTAGGGTCCAGGAAAACCCACTAATGTGGTTTTCAGTAAGTTGCTTATATTTTTGCTTACTTTTTGCTGCCTGTTTTCTTATCTGTAAATTTAGAGGGTTAGACCTCTAACCCTAAGCATCAACTTTGAGCTCTAAAATTCATTGACAGGTCTGCCTTCTTTCCTCCATATCCTTTGGTCATTTCAGAGGACACAGCAGACATACCCAAACTAACTTAAATTTCTTAAAATGATCTGTTATGGATATGGGGAGAGTAGAGAAGTTTCAAGCAAAAGAGCTAATGGGCAACACTGCTGACTGCTGGGAATCTTCAAGTTCATGTCACAGACTCAGCCATCTAAGCCCTCAAGTCTGACCTGCGACTCATGATCAATTTGTTGGAGACCTTGTTTAGAAGATAAATATCACAAGATATGGATTTTCCTTTTGATACTAAAAAGAATCTTCTTATTAAATTGACCATTTAGCAGCTGTATCTGGACATTCAAGCTACATGTGGGATAGTTATTTTTACTTAAATCATTTGCAATGCAGTTTATCTCAAAGTATGGTCTGTGAACTTCAAGCATCAGAACCTCCCCCTGCAGGCTTATGTGGATGGCTCAGCTGGTTGAGCTTCCCACTTCGGCTCAGGTCATGATCTCTTGGTTTGTGGGTTCTGCCCTGTGTCGGGTTCTGCACTGACAGCTCAGACAGAGCCTGGAGCCTGCTTCGGATTCTGTGTCTCCCTGTCTCTCTGCCCCTCCCCCACTTGTGTACGCTCTCTCTCTCTGTCTCTGTCTCTCTCAAAAATAAATAATTAAACATAAAAAAAAAAAAAAGAATCTCCCCCTGTTGACTGTAGTGTGGCTAAAATGCAAATTCCTCTGCCTCACTTTAGACCTGCTGAATCAGAATCTGGTGGAAGGAGAGGGTGCCCAGAGATGTGCAAGTTTCACAAATTCTCCAGGTGATTCTTGTTCACACTCAGGTCTGTCATGTTGTTAAGTTCGAAATAATTCCTCTCTAACTATCCTGCTGAAAAGTATAGAAGCAAGGTAGACCTAAGCAACCTAGTAGGGCAAATCCTACATCATTATACTGAAAGGAAATGAGCTTGACCTCTGTAACAGGTAGATTAGCCTTGTAATGTATAATCCTTACATAACTTCATTTGAATATTTTTCTCCTTGATTTCTATTCTTGAATTTACTTTTGAGTGATTGTGAAAACACAAAGGATTTGTGTTATTTCTGCTTATTTAAGGCTGCTATTTAATTAATGGCAATATATAAAAGAATTTTATTCCCTTCTTAATGTTCCAAAAATACCTACTAGGTTAATTTAATGCAATGTCAAGGGGCGATATTGTATATAATATTTTCTTTATAAGCCACTACCTCCCCCCAACCAAAAAATATAGAAAAAGAAACCCTTCACACTATAAATGTTTTTACATTAATTCATTCATATGATGATCATTATTCATGTATCTCTCTACTCTATTAATTATCATCATATATTTTCTAATTGTGGTAAATATGCTTAACATAAAACTTACCATCTTAACCATTTTTTTTTTTAATTTTTTTTTTCAACGTTTATTTTATTTTTGGGACAGAGAGAGACAGAGCATGAACGGGGGAGGGACAGAGAGAGAGGGAGACACAGAATCGGAAACAGGCTCCAGACTCCGAGCCATCAGCCCAGAGCCCGACGCGGGGCTCGAACTCACGGACCGTGAGATCGTGACCTGGCTGAAGTCGGACGCTTAACCGACTGCGCCACCCAGGCGCCCCCATCTTAACCATTTTTAAGTGTACAGTTGTTGTAAATATATTCACATTGTTGTATAGCCAATCTCCAGAATGTTTTCATGTTATAAAACTAAGATTCTATACCCATTAAACAATTCTCCATTTCTTCCTCCCCATAGCTCCTGTGTTTCTGTTTCTCTGAATTTGACTTCTCTATATACCTCATGTAAGTGGATTTATACAGTGTTTGTCTTTTTGCAACTGCCTTATTTCACTTAAGATAATGCCCTCAAGGTTTACCCATGTTGTAGCATGTGTCAAAATTTCCTTTTTTAATAAAGGAAATGAATAATAGTTTATTGTATGGATATACCACACTTTATCTGTTCACCAATCATTGGATACTTTGACTTCTTCTACCTTTTGGCTCTTGTGAATAATGCTGCCATGGCTATGCATGTACAGCTATCTCTACAAGACCCTGCTTTCAAATTCTTTGGATGTATATCAAGAAGCAGAATTGCTGGATTATATGGTTATTATATTTTAAATTTTCTGCGGAACCACCATACTGTTTTCCACAGTGGCTGCACCATTTTACCTTCCTACCAGCATTACTCAAGGGTTCCAATTTCTCCACATCCTCACCAACACGTGTTATTTTCAAAGACCATCAATATCATCAATAAGAGTTCTGGAACAAGGTAGAATTTTTGTAATTTTCCTTAGTTGTTTATTTCAAATTCATTTCTGATTAAAGAAAAATACTTTGTATCATAGCTTTATTTATTTGAATAAATACATAGTTACATATGTTTTATCAATCACACATAGTCTATAGTAAGACTCTTTTTTTTTTTAGAGAGAGCGAGAGCAAGTGTAGGGAGGGGCAGAGGGAGAGAGGAAGAATCTCAAGCAGACTCCAAGCTAAGCGGAGAGCCAGACACTGGGCTTGATCCCATGACTCTGGAATCATGTCCTTAGCTGAAATCAAGAGTCAGACTCTCAACCTACTCAGCCATCCAGGTGCCCCTGACTTTTATTGAACTAAGAATAAAGTCAAGTATTTACATGGTGATTTATATAGTGATCTGTAGTTTACAATGGGTTTTCATATCTTTTCTTATAAAAGATTTCATTAAAATTCAGTAAAGGCACTATGTAATTTTGTTAATAAAGTCTGGATATTAATATCATCCATATCTAAGCAGTAATAATCATTTGTAAATTTTTCTTTCAAAGTTATCTCACAATTTCTTTTCTTCCATTTTTCCTATGACCATCTCAGTGGTAATGAAAATAGCATGGACATTGGACCCAGAGACATTGGCCCACTTGGCTTCTTGGGATTGACCCATCCTAGTTATATGACCTTAAAGTCATCTTGCCAAGTGAGCCTCAGTTTCCTTACCTATAAAATGAGAATAATGATATCCACTTCATAGCATTGCTGTGAAGGTTAAGGGAGATAATATATGCCAAGTGCCTGGCACAAGTGAGGTATACAAAACATGTCCATCCCCTCCTTACATGAATTTAGTTCATTTAAAAAAAAATAGGTCATTGTGTTTTTCAGAATGCAA
Organism: Panthera uncia; assembly: GCF_023721935.1. Classification (NCBI taxonomy): domain Eukaryota; kingdom Metazoa; phylum Chordata; class Mammalia; order Carnivora; family Felidae; genus Panthera; species Panthera uncia. Next base: position 43,495,665 of record NC_064811.1, on the reverse strand, counting down.
TGAGTTCAATTCAAACAGCAAGTCTTGTCTTCCAAAGCAAACTGAAGTTCTTCCAAGGCAAAGATTCCATCTCATTCATCTTTCCTATAGTCTCTCACACATGCTAAATAAGTATTCCCCAATTGCTAATCATTTTCACCAGGCATATATATTTATAAAGTACTTTTCAGTAATTTCTATGGATTATCATTCACTCTATGCCTCAAAAGAAGAAATGCCTTTTTTCTACAATGTCACCAGTGGTCACCAGGGAAGGTAGATGACTAATTATGGCCTTCCTATGATGTCACTATGCTATGTTTTTCTGGATGGGGCTAGGCAGAGAATCAGAAACAAAACTCTTTTGGCCTGACATTATAAACTCTGGGGGAATGAGGCTTACGATTAAATTATAGTTTTTTCAGAGCCTGCTATTAGAAGTCTAATATATACTGTATTTAATTTTTAGTTTGCATATATGTAATTGAAACAGTCATTCTCAAATGAATATTTACATGTTCCCTCATAGTCTAGACAGTTGTTAATTTTTAGATTGAGGATATCTGTGCTACCTCATACAAAAGGAACATCTCCCATTCATTGAGTGGCTAATACAAGGACACTACGTTAGAAGTTTCACATATGTTTTCTCATTTGGTCTTTAACAATGGCCCTATAAGTTAATTATTATACTCATTTTACAAATTAAAAACAAACAAACAAACAAACAAACGGGGCTCCATGAAGTTAAGGATTTGGCCCAGGGTCTCTTCCATAGCAAATTGCAAAATTGAAAGTAAGATCTATCGATCTGATTCTAAAACTCCTACTCTTATAATGATACCAGTATTTTCCAATGAAGAGACAAAAGATAATACAGAAGCAAATAAGCTTGAATGATGTACATAAACATAAAAAAGAAAAAGGGCCATCATAGACACAGGTAGTGTGAAACATCACTGAACAAATTCAGTTATACAGTTCAGAAAAATACAATGTTTTTTTGTGAAAGAGAATTATTATAAAATTTTCTTTTTAGTGAAACCTGTATTTTGTCAGAAAAATATTTTTTAATAATTTGAAATTGTTGAAGAAGGCCAAGATATTTTAACTAATATCTACATTAGACAAGCCAAACTGTTGTATAATGACATATACTCACACATGGAGAGGTTCTATTTTTTTCCCTCCACAAACATTTCCTTCAGAGACATTTGGAACACTTAGCTTCTGGGGGCTGGCTCTTCAAACTGGCTTGAAGATTCCTACTTATTTCAGGTATTTACTTTCCTAGGGGAAAATAGAAGCTCAGTGCTGATCAGATGTTTACCAATAAATTGTCTTGTTCTGGGTTCCATAAATTAAAAGGAATATGTAAAAATGTCTCATGCATTAAGGGATGAGAATCATGTATGGGTGGTAGATAAGACTTATGCCTATTGGTTATTAGGTAAATGGGAATTAATTTAGATCATCTTCTCTTGTGAGCAAAAACTATTCTGACCCACAAGTTCTAGCTCAAGTGTCATTATCCCCAAAGGTAATAATCATTCATTTTTGCCATTAGGAAGAATTTCTTAAAGTTACCAAAGATAGATTATCTATCTGCCTTTGATATGTTTGGTTTTAATTGGTGGCATGGCCCATTTCTTGCGAACATATGATTCTCAGCTCTATATGAATTTTAGAGTACTGTAAACATAGTTTAGATTCTCATTTTATTTGACTCCTGGAGAACCATGTGCAAGTCTATTGCTACAGTAGAATTAATACAAAATCCATGTTTCTGATTTGACTCTCCTTGTCTCCTGCTTAATTTAATTGATACAGATATGCCTTTAATTTTAGTGACTTGGGTTCTCTTACAAACTGGGGGCATGGCAGGAACAGTGGACAATTCATGGCATCTTCACTTGTTCTTGGTGAGACCATGTCTTTTTCCAAAGGGGTCTCTGAATCATTCTTACAAAAATCATATGCTTTGTCCATGTGGTCAGTTCATAGGAGCTCACAGACAAGACCGAGTTCCTAGTGACATTCCACAATGTAGAAATTCTACGAGGAGGATGAGCTCATGGGAATAAAAAACTTCAGTTTCAGAATTATTGAAGCAATTTAAGTAGAATAAAATTTTTTTTTAAATTTGCCTTGGAATTTTATTTGGTCTTGTCTTTTTTTTTTTGTCAAGAGTAAATACCCTTTTTCATCTGCCATTTTCCATATTCTATACATATTTAGGATTTATCCTGTGTTAACTGAAGCCTTAAAAAGTCTCAGAGTTTTTTCTTACTTTGTGAGATCCACAAAAGTTTCCAAACAGTATAAAGTGAGAGCATTCAAGAAAGTTTTGAAACTCACATAACCAGAGCCTTGCGTATAGAATCCGTATAGAGTTAGTCTGCCGAACTGTTCGCTATGAGGTTGACCTCTGTCCTCTAGAGTAGGCAGTTGCAATGGAAGCATTTGTATTGTATGTAACAAAGGGAAAACTCTAGAGGAAAAGTCACTTAAATAAGAGACTGCATTCCAGGCATGTCCAACCTAGAATATTCTCTTTACGTCTTTTAAAATCTTAGAGGATTGTAATTCACTCTACCATGCTACAGAAAGTATTTAAGAGGCTCTAAATTCTGATACATGGGCATTGGGCAATATTAATAATATTATTATAATATATATTATATATAATAATATATAATATAATATATTAATATTATAATAATTATATTAATAATTATTTTGAGAAACACAAATTTTAAAACCAAAGGAAATAACCCTGATGGACCTTGAGGGAGACAGAAATTCTGGATAATTGAAGAGAATGAAGTCTAATTTATGAAAGTTTCTTATACACAGCACTATCCCTGGCATATATGGACCCATCTAGAACATGGAAGTGTACAATAGAAGTCAGAGGCATAGAACCTGACTCAAGAGAAAAAGGAGAAGATCTGAATTTGGACCAGAACAAAAGCACAGAGCACTATGTCCTACTGAGGAAAAATCAATAGTTAACATCAGACCCATACTCTATGCTGTTTAAAAATTGTCATTTAACTATTTATCTTATACGTGAGTTGTTTATGGTCTGTCCCATTTAGAGTTGATATTTTCTTAATTAATCATTTTATAAATAGTTCTTATACAGAATCCCTTAAGATACTGGTAAGTTGGGATATCAGGACTAGAAGGACCCAAATGACTTTTCCACCTGCCATCTAGATTCCCGGATTGGGTAGGCCAGTCATACACAGCATATCCATGTTGATTGATTAGACCCTTGGATTGAGGAGCACATTAACCCTTTAAAATGACTTTTGATCCTCAAATACATTTCCTTTGTGAATTAAACAACTAAACATCCCTCTTCTAGATTAGTGGAGTAGAATGCATTTTATTCCTCCAAATTTGTTTCTAGTGGAAGCCAGCACTGAATTCAGGAGAACTGCTTTAGATCTGTTATGTGCCTGTCCTACAGAGGAGGTCATTAAGGAGCACCTAGTCAAGCAGCAAGTATGGAGTGAGTATCAGGCCAGACTTGCAGCTCAGTAGATGAAGATAGGAAGCTGACCCACTGGCTCAGGTTACTTTAGTGATTGAAAAACACAATTAGAAGGCATTTCAGCATGCACTTAGAAGTGCCTCCATAGAGTGCAAGGCGTGGGTTTATTTAATGTTTGCTTAAATAAATGATGCCACACCTTAACTTGCTCAAAGCTCCAACTGGTAACTTCCTCATACTGGAAAACATAATTGAAACTTGATAAGATAGATTGTTGTTTTTCATTGAATTGTGTATTTAAGAGTTAGTTAGTAAAATGGTATCACTTCACATTGGAAATTGTTCTCAGTATATTTGCTAGTGATAAAAGCAGTCTATAAAACTATGATTGATATGGTTTCAATACAGATGTACATGAATTTTTACAGCATAGTGAATGGCACAAAATTTTAATGATAATCTATGAGTGTTGTCTTTTTTTAGTGTTTTAGTTTTATTCTTTGTGTATTCTTGTATTTTCAAAAATATTTTACGTAACAGATTACTTTTTTAATCAGAAAAAAAAAATCTTTAAAAATTCCAGTTCTGCCTAGATTGATGTTTCTGTAAGATGAACTTTGCAGATTTTAAAAGACTAACCTAGTAAATTAAGAAGGGAAAGTTCCTAAAGAGAGCTTCAAGTTACATGAAACCTGGCAAAGTTAAAAATGTCACTATCATAAGACACTTGAGTAGATGCTTATTGGTGCCCCCACTTCTCATACCCTCAGCCCACCTCCAATTTCAGCAGTTAGCTCTGGCATGATGATGGCTTTCCACCTCCAGTGCCCGCTCTGGGATTGGGATTTTGTAGATAAATGCCTCAGCCTCCCAATCTTTGGTGGAAGTTTCTTGAGGTGTTCCTTAAAGGGTCTTGTGTTAGTTACATGTTGCTGTGTGATTAGTTACCAAATTGCCTCAAACTTGATTTAAAATAACAAACAAAGCGTCCGACTTCAGCCAGGTCACGATCTCGCGGTCCGTGAGTTCGAGCCCCGCGTCAGGCTCTGGGCTGATGGCTCGGAGCCTGGAGCCTGTTTCCGATTCTGTGTCTCCCTCTCTCTCTGCCCCTCCCCCGTTCATGCTCTGTCTCTCTCTGTCCCAAAAATAAATAAAAAACGTTGAAAAAAAAATTAAAAAAAAAAAAAACAAACATTTCTTGTTTCACGGTTTCTGTAGGTTGGGAATCAGAGAGCAGCTTAGCTGGGTGGTTCTGACTCAGGATCTTTCATGAGGCTGCAATCAGCCTGTCAGCCAAGGCTGCAGTCATCTGAGGCAGGATTGACTTCCAACACATTCATGTGGCTGTTGGCAGGAGGCTTCCCTTTGCCGTGTGGACCTGTTCCTGGGCTCCTCACCACATAGCTTCCTCCAGTGTGAGTGGTCTGAAAGAATGAGGGCCAGTGCCCAAAATGGAAGCCGTAGTCTTTTTTATGACCTAATCTCAGAAGTGACATACCATCACTTCTTGTGTTCACTATTGGTTACTCAGATCAACCCTGGTAGAGTTTGGGAGGACACACACACACAGCTGTGACTATAAAGAGGTAGGTATCACCAGCAGGACTGAGAGATCAACAGATAATGCATTGTTGGGCTTTTCTTCTTCTGTATGTCACCCTTCTTGTTACCTCCCTTCTGTTTCCTGAGATCACCCTCCCCCCAACCCAGACCCATCCAAAACTGACTGAAACCTAAGTCTGACTAAGATTCTCATTTTAGAGGAGCCCTACATAAGAGAAATCCTGGTCCATTATACAAAATGTCAGTCAAGGTCTTCCTTGAATTTTGTTAGTTTAGAAAAAAATGACCTCACTGCAATTTTTTAACTTTTTGTTTGGAAAGAATTTAAAACATCAAGTTGCAATGATAGTATAATGAGCCCCCATATACCTTCACCCAGATTCACCAATTTTTAATGTTTTGCCACCTTTACTTTTATTCTCAATGGCCAATATTTTAAATCTAAGTAAAATATCAAGTATCATTCATGCTTTGCTTTTATTCTATATTCAAAATGTAATTTAATTTGATTTCATTTTTATTTAATTTGTACTTTTCTCAGGGGACGCCCCTTAATCTCCTTCCATTTGGTTTTCTTGTCTGAAGTGTGAAGATAATAACATTTATGGGTTAGGGTTGTTATAAGGGTTGAGTGAGTCAGTACGCACAAGGCGTTCAGCACAGGGCCTGGCATACAGTAAGCATTCAACAAACACTAACCTTACATTCATTCATTTTTATTAACAAATATTTATTGAGAAAGTTGTTGCTATTGTTCTTATTATGTGTCTTTGATGACTGATAAATAATTCAATCCCAGGCAGTAAGCACCAGTAGGAGTTAAAATTGTAATATGTTGACACAGATGAAATAAACTAATGTTGGAGTTTTGCTTCAAAATAATTTGCATGAGAAGTGGGTAGGGATGTAGATGAAACAAGATTTTGAAGCTGAATGATGGGTACATGAAGTTTCATTATATTATCTTCTTTTTTGTGTATGTTTGAAATCTTCCATAATACAAAGTTAGAAAAAAAAGTACAAAGACACAGATGTACATATCAAATTAACCACTCTCAAATGCCTAGTAAATGTCACATTTTCTCCGAGTTGGGTCATTTAATGGGCTTGAAAAATAGTCAAATGAGACAATGAATCTTAAGCTTCTGTCAGCCACAGAAGTCGGCTTCCTATACCTGCACCATTAATTTGGCAGCCACTTTTCCACCTTATTTTAGTATTGAGCTTTGACACAAATTATGTCCAGACATTTTACCCATAGGCTATGAACAATAAATTGTTTATTTATGTCAGGTTTATTTCATTATATAGGCATTCATGAAATTATATTTATAAATTTATAGATTTATATGTCTTAAATCTAATCAGTGTAAGCCTTAATTAATGGGAGCCCAAACATTTTCTATGCAATGAAGCTGGTATAGTTTAAATTTGTATTAAGAATGGCTGGCTATATTCTGAGAGCCAAACAGCAAAATTTTCTTGAATTATTATTTTACTTTATTACTTTGATAGGAAGAAAGAAATATAAACAATAGAAAAGTGCTAAACTTGTATAGTTTCCAAGATAGAGGACCCTGAGCTTTTTTAGGTAACCTCTTGAATGTGGTCTTAAAATGACTTTTCAGATGAACACACATGTGTTCCACTCTTCCCACCTTCTCCAAAATCACTCCATTAACTATCTCCTCCCCAAACTGATTCTTCAATCTCCCTCCACATTCTTGCTTATTGTGGTTTTGTGGACTAATCTGATCTGGTATTTCTTATCTGAAAATACAACAACTCTCCCCAGGCACCAAAATCTTGCTGATGCACAGGAAGAGGACAAGAGTATATGGTGTAGGTAGTAAGACATTGTGGACAGAGAAAACAGTGGCTGCTCAATGTCCCAAAGGCAGAGGACATGAATAGAGGCACTGGTTTCCTTCAAGCTCCTCCTCACAAGGCCATCTTTGGGCAGCATGTTCCAGGGTAAATGAGACCAGATATATGTTTAATAATAATAGAGGAGGCCCCCAAGCAACTCTGAATAGGCCAGCAAGTAAAGAATAAAATAACAAATTACACAAAGAAATATCAGCCAAGGGTTTGATTGATCCCCTTTAAGCCCAGAACCAGCTCTAGCCTCATTCTTCATGATCCGTTCTGCCTACCCCTGCTTACAGAAGAAGCTGAGAGTCTGACTTTATTCTTTCATCAGAAATACATGGTTTCAGGGTCGCCTGAGTGGCTCAGCTGGTTAAGCCTCTGACTTCAGCTCAGGTCATGATCTCCCCGTTCGTTAGTTACAGCCTGGTTATGGGCTCTGTGCTTACAGCTCAGAGCCTGGAGCCTGCTTTCAGATTCTGTGTCTCCCTCTCTCTCTCCCCATCCCCCCCTCTAAAAACTAGATAAACATTTAAAAAAATACATGGTTTCAGAACATGGAAGTGACATTTTAAGAAGCAATGGAAAAAAATAAAGACATTCTTTTTCATGGAAAAAAAGCAATAGATTCTAAATGAAGGCCTTTACTGCTGGTAACATCTGGAAAAAGGGGAATTCAAATTTTTCTCATCTCCGTCCTTACATATATGAACTCTTTGGAAGGACTCAGTGAAAACAAACTCAGTTGGGTTTTTTTTCGTTTTAAAAATTTTTTGTGTGTGTGGTTTATATATACAATGGAATACTACTTGGCAGTGAGAAAGAATGAAATCTGGCCGTTTGCAGCAACATGGATGGAACTGGAGGGTATTATGCTAAGTGAAATGAGTCAGGCAGAGAAAGACAGATACCATATGTTTTCACTTTTATGTGGATCCTGAGAAACTTAACAGAAGACCATGGGGGAGGGGAAGGGGGGAAAAAAGTTACAGAGAGGGAGGGAGGCAAACTGTAAGAGACTCTTAAATACTGAGAACAAACTGAGGGTTGATTGGGGGGTGGGAGAGAGGGGAAAGTGGGTAACGGGCATTGAGGAGGGCACCTGTTGGGATGAGCACTGGGTTTTGTATGGAAACCAATTTGACAATAAATTATATTTAAAAAGACAAACAAATAAAGTTTAAGATCAACTCATCAATTTTTACAAAAAAGACAGTTGTGGGGCACCTGAGTGGCTCAGTTGGTTGGGCGTCGACTTCGACTCAGGTCATGGTTTCATGGTTTGTGGGTTCAAGCCCAATCTGGCTCGGAGCTTGGAGCCTGCTTTGGTTCTGTGTCTCCCTTTCTCTCTGCCCATCCCCCACTCACGCCCCCATTCAAAAATAAATGAACTTAAAAACTTTTTTTTTTTTTGACAAAAAAGCCACTTGGGATTTGACTAAGGATTATATTGACTCTGTAGATCGATTAGGGAAATATTGCTATCTTACTAGTTGTCTTCTAATCCACGAAATGAGATGTTTTCTACTTATGTAGATTAATTTCTTTCAATAGTGTGTTATAGTCTCAGAGTATATGTATTTAATTTCTTTTGTTAAATCTGTTATTTTGTGTGTATGATGCTATTGTTAATGGAATTGTTTACTCAATTTTGTTTTTGAATTGTTCATTGTTAATGTATAGAATTCCAAATGATTAAAAAAAATTTTTTTTGATGTTTGTTTTTGAGAGAAAGAGAGAGAGACACAGTGTGAGTGTGTGTGTGGTGGGGGGGGGGGAGGGAGGACAGAGAGAGAGGTGGGCACAGAGTCCGGGACCGGCTTCAGGCTCAGAGCCTGAAGTGGGGCTCCAGCTCACAGACTGTGGGATCATGACCTGAGCCGAAGTCGGACGCTTAATTGTCTCCACCACCCAGGCACCCCCCCAAATGATTTTTTAATATTGATCTTATGTTCTCCAATTTTGCTCAATTTGTTTATTAATCCTATTTTTGTGTGTGTGTGGATTCTTCATGATTATCTATAATACAAGGTCATATGATTTGCAGAACAGAGATGGCTTTGCTGCTTCCGTTCTAATCTGAAAGTTTTTTGTTTTACTTGTCTGTTCACCCTGGATAAAACTTCCAGTGTTGAATAGAAGTTGTGAGAGCAGATATCCTTTGTGTTGTTTCTTATTTTATGGGGGAAAGCATTCAGGTTTTCACTATTACGTATGATGTTAGCTATGGGTTTTCTGTAGATGTCCCTCAAAAGGTTCATGAAATTTCATGTATTCCTAGTTTAAGTGTTTTTTCTCAGGAAAGTAGTTGGGTTTTGTCAATTGTTTTTCCTCTCTCTATTGTGGTGATCATGTGGTTTTGTTCTTCATTTTATTAATCTTATGTATTAGACTGATTTTTGGATGTTAAACCAACTTTGCATTCCTGGAATAAATCTTACTTGGCCAAAAATAATAATAATAATAATAATAATAATAATAATAAATTAATTCAAAAAATTTTTTTCAGTTTATTTGAGAGAGAAAGAGAGAGAGCAAGTGGGGGAGGGGCAGAGAGAAAGGGAGAGAGAGAGAATCCAAGCAGATTCTGCACTGTCTGTGCAGAGCCCTACACGGGGCTCGAACTCACAAACTGAGAGTTCCTGACCTGAGCTGAAACCAAAAGTCCGATGCTTAACCAACTGAGCCACCCAGGTGCCCCAGGAGGTCTTTTTTTCAAATGTGTACTCAGAAAGGTTGAATCCTTGGGATGGTTCCTCATTTTCGTTCTCACAGTTGCTTTCCACAAGATATTAGCTGAATTCTCCTTCTCTCATTCTCTGTTCATGATAGCTATGGCTTGCCAGAAATAAGTACTTCCAGTATTCGAAGTCGATAATATGCATTTTTATGAAATTATATATGACTATAGTTTGGGATGGAAACCTCGTGCTGAATGCTATTACATTTTCATTTTTTTTCTGGCTTTTTTCCATTTTACTGTACTAAATGGATTTGCTCCATTTGATCACCAGACCTTAGAATCAAATGCTCCTTATACATCAGCGTAAGGATTGATTCAGTACTCTATCATGTGCACCTAACATCTGGAACAGCATATGTGCCTAGCAAATATTTGCTGAATAGCTCTATCTGGGTCCATCTTCCCACTCAGTCAGTGCAGGAATATTTTCAACCTTTTTCCTGAAGGATGGTCCTTTGTATATTCTGCTTGAACCTTTCTAGTTCCAGGGAGTCTCTTTCTTCCTCCTTCTTTCCTGCTTCCTCTCCCTCCTCTTTTGGTAGATCTATGTTAAGTAAATCTATGCTGGGCACTGTGCTTGGCTCTTGAATATTAACTGAAAATATGCTACCTGCCCCTATGGAATTCACAGATGAGTAGGGGAGATACACATTTATTAAAGGGTCAAGCAAGAAAAGTAAAGATAAATGCTAAGAAGGAGAGCACAGAGAGCAAAGTGGCATCCTCCAGGAGGTCAGGAAAGATCCCATGAAGATGGGAGAACTGCGATCTGAAGGATGAATGGGAGTTTGCTTGTTTAAGACTTGGAGGTAGGGAGGAGCTTGTTGTGCCCCAGGGACTGAAAGAAGGTCAGTGTGGCTATAGCAACTGAGAAAGCGGGGGAGTGGGAATAAGCTGGGGCTGGGACCCAAAAGGAGGGCCTTCCACAAAGGGTCTTATAAACTCTGCTAATGAACTTGGACTTCATCCTAAAAGCGCTGGGAAACCCTCCAGTGGTTTTTACAAGGGAGTGACATGATCGAGTTGACATCCCGCTCACTGCTGGATGGTGTGTGTGTGTGTGTGTGTGTTACAAATTTCTTCCATCTATTAACTTAAAACTGCCTTCATATGACTTTATCTCACTGGGCTTTGTTCTGTCTCTTTTCTGGAGCTGTACAGAAATAAATCCACTGCCTTTTCTCAAGGATGCCTTTTCAAACTGCATTTCTGTTTCAACTTCTTACTATCCTGATCACATTCTTCTGTACTTTACAATTTTATCAATCTTCCTAATAAAATGTGGCTCATGGAGTTGAGTACAATCCTACAGAAAGTTTTGGAGAATAAAAGATACGTTATTTTCTGTGCTCTGGCCACTATCCACCAACAGTTTTATATTATGTTTGTCATTTATCAAGCAACCTTAAGCCCCAACCTTTTGAAGTGCAAAGCTAATAAATCAGGGGGTCTCTCTCCTTCTGTTTTTTGCTCCATTTTTATAGCACAAATAAATATAATAGCTCTGGGGTTCAGCCCTGACACTGCCACCAACTTGCTGTAGAATCTTGGAAACGTCATAGATTCTCTCTGGGGCTCTGTGCTTTACAGAGGGGAGAACTTCTTTTCCCATTCCTGATGTATCTCTTTGTGTGGTAGGAACCCCATTTCTCAATGAGTCTTGGGCTCCATCCCTCTCACTCAGTTTCCCCAGAAGAGGAGTGACTTAATCTAATGGTTGAGTTTGGAAGGAGAATATGGACATCCATAACTCCTGCCTTACACTCTCCTCTTTCTTTGGGAGCAAACTGGTCCACAAAAAGGATGTGCCCTGGCCTGTTCCCCTGTGCTGAAAGTTTTGCAAGGGATTTGAGCCCCCAGGGAGGCCGGCAGGAAGTCCAGTGGGGTTCCCTATTGGAGGCCCACTTGCCTGCAGACATAAACCAGTTATTTCATTATCAACTTTATCAGTAATAAAGTGATAATTCTATCCCCAACTGCCTTATGTTATTATTCTATTTCTCAGTTGGTTCAGATACAGTACTATTTATTGGGCTCTCCCAAACAGTGAAAGGGTAACCAATGTTCATTTTCTAAAAGTCCTTGTCTCTAAAAACAGGACTTTGCATTTTATTCTATTAAGTGTTTTTAGGCTGGTTCCAGTCTGTTCATTACAGCCAAAATTAGCACTAATTGGTACCCAGTAGTCTGGAGGAGTTAACTCACGTCCTTAACCTATTAGCTAACTCCAACAAAGTGATGTTGACCCTGGAGTACATGCTAGAAAAAGAATGCAGCAGGCTGAAATATTGCCATAGCATTATTCTCAATGCCATATTATAATTATATGGAAGCTCCCATTAGTAAAATGCTATTTCTTTGAAAGGCTCAAAATCAGATCTGCTTTGCATTTAATTCCATTCTGTTGTAACTAATGTCACAGAAGGTCCTATGCTACACATATGACATATCCTCTGAAAAGTTTGTCCATGGTTCCTGTCATGCAACAAAAGCAGAACTAATCATACACATTGGTGATGGTACTGTGTCAAATTGTTAGTAATAGTAGTTTATATTTGCCTACTTCTTTATGTAATTCAAAGAACTTTCAGCTACAGTAGTTCAGTTGGGCTTCCCAGCAGCCCTGTGCAATAGACAGGGTAAGAATTATTGTCTTCATTTTACAAATGAGGAAACAGGCTCAGAAGCATTCAATAATATGTCCCAAACTGCACAGTATATTTAGTAATGGAGTCAGAACAGAACACAGGCTTGCAAATGTTGTCTAAAATTTGCCTCTAAATCCTATGGCCACTCCAATTATGTATTATCTTCCACCCTGAAGGGGCTCTTATTTATGACCCTCATGTAGGTGTGAATATCACACGTTCATCACTGGACCCACTGTTCCTAGTAAATTGCCTCTTCATGTGGTTCACTAGTGTCCACAACACAGGGCTTGCCTGCATTAGATCCAGCTCCCCCCAACTCCATCGCCCCCAGGTGCTGCTCTTTCAGCACCACGTTTAATGTGGAACGGCAAAAGCATTTTTGATTTTTTAAAGAGCATGGAGAAAATGTGTTTGATATCCACCTTCTTTGTTTCTCTTTTGACTTGGTCTTATAGATATTAATGCATAGTGGGAATGACTCTAAGACCATAGGTGTTAATAGTCTAAACAGACTATTTAGCTTCCATTCCTGGCTCTGCCAATTGCTCTTTGGTTTAGAGCAAGTTACTCAATCTACTTGCCTTATTTTGGGTTCTCCTGAAAGCAGAGACTGAAATAGGAACTTGCGTGAAGATGATTTACTTCAGAAGTGATCCCAGGAAGCAGAGGTGGGAACATTGACATTTGAAAGGAAGAAAAGCCAATAAGAAGTATATTAATGATTTGGTTGCTCTTGTGTGCAAAATGAGACCCACTTGTGCTGGGGACCTTCTGGGGACCTGTATAGAACTGTCTCATCACAAGATGGGGATACTGGTGTATTTACCCACTGATTCCTACATCCATTGGTTGAGAGTAGACCCTTAGGTCATTGTCTTCACCACCCCCCTTCTAGATTGCTGCATGGCTGAGCAGCTTCCCAAGACTTCAAGGAAACTCCTGTGGCAGCAAAGCAGAGAAATGCTGAGGCCCAGAATTGATGTGGGATCCAGCAATATGCATGGAACTCTACATCCAAGATGTGCTGAAATGAAACATACTAGGGCATGAAACATGGTCTTTCACAAGCACCTGTTACTACCCTTAGGTCTTGATTATTGTATCTATGATGAGGGGCTGCAAGATACTTCTTCATAGAGTGATAAGATGATTAAATGAGATAGTGAACAGTACCTGGCAAAGTTGATTTGTTACATATTAGTGATAATGATAATGAGATAAGTTATTTATCTTATACTAAATCTATAGTAATTAAGGTCAATAGGCAGTTCATATATTTGCCATTTGTGTGATTATATTATTGGTCAGACTATAACTAATCTGAAACTATATAGAACTAGCTATATGTGTATATATATATGTATATATATATATACATATATATATAGTTGCATTAAAGATAATTTTAGTGTGTTCTTTTAAGTTAAATAATTACGAAAAAGTAAAAATAGCAAATGATAATCCTGAATGTCTGTCACCATATAACTAAAAGGATTAAATTTATAGGAGTACAGGAATGCAAGAGGTGTGTGTGTGTGTGTGTGTGTGTGTGTGTGTGTGTGTGTGTGTTTGTGTACACATGCACACACACTTAATTTTAGTAATTCATTTAAGATTTAATCCATATTATCTTCATAGTTCTTGGGTTTTATATTTCAGATCCCCAGTTATGTTAGTCTGCAGTTTGGCATTTTCTTTTTTTCTCCAACATTATTACAACAATATTGATTATATTCTCCATGCTGCACTTTTCATCCTAGTGATTTATTTATTTTATAACTGGAAGTTTGTACCACTTATACCCCTTCACCTATTTCTCCCATATTCCCAACCACCTCCCCTTTAGCAACCACCAGTTTGTTCTCTGTATTTGTTATTCTGTTTCTGTTTTGTTTGTTTGTTTGTTCTGTTTTTTAGATTCATGTAAGAGTGAAATCATATGGTATTTGTCTTTGACTGACTTATTTCACTTAGCATTATACTCTGTAGATCTATTCATGTTGTTGCAAATGGCAAGATCTCATTCTTTTTATGGCTGAATAATATTCCACTGTGTACACACACACACACACACACACACACCCTACATCCTTATCCATTCTATCGATTTTGACACTTGGCTTGCTTCCATATTTTGGCTCTGATAAATAACACTGCAATAAATGTTGGGATACATATATGTTTTTGAATTAGTGTTTTCATTTTCTTTGGATAAATACCCAGTCCTGGAATTACTGGATCATATGGTAATTCTATTTTTAAGTGTTTAAGGAGCATTTTCCAGAATGGCTGCACCAATTCACATTCCTACCAACAATGGACAGGGGTTCCCTTTTCTCCACATCCTCACCAATGCTTGTTATTTCTTGTCTTTTTAATATTGGCCATCCTGACAGGTATGAGGTGATATCTCATTGTGGTTTTGATTTCCATTTCCCTGGGGATGAGTGATGTTGAGCATCTTTTCATGTGTCTGTTGGCCCTCTGGATGTCTTTAGAGTATCTATTCAGGTCCTCTGCCCATTTTTTAATCAGATTGGGGTTTGGTTTTTTGTTGTAGTTGTTGTTGTTGTTGTTGGTGGTGGTGGTGGTGGTGTGTGTGTGTGTGTGTGTGTGTGTGTGTGTTGAGTTGTATATATCCTTTATATATTTTACTTTTTTAATGAATATAATTTATTGTCAAATTGGCTTACAGACAACAGCCAGTGCTCACCCCAACAAGTGCCCTCCTCAATGCCCACCATCGATTTTCCCTCTCCCTCATCCCCCCAATCCACCCTTAGTTTGTTCTCTATATTTAATAGTCTCTTGTGGCTTATCATTTGAGGATATCTTCTCTAATTCAGTAGGGTGCCTTTTAGTTTTATTGATTGTTTCCTTCACTGTGCAGAAGCTTTTTATTTTGATGTAGTCCATGTAGTTTATTTTTGCTTTTGTTTCCCTTGCATGAGAAGACATAGAAAAATGTTGCTTAAGACTGACATCCAAAAGATTACTGCTTATGTTTTATTTAAAGAGTTTTGTGGTTCAGGTCTCACATATTAAGTGTTTAATTCATTTTGAGTTTATTTTTGTGTTGTTTAAGAAAGTGGTCAAGGGGCACCTGGGTGGCTCATTCGGTTGAGCGACCAACTTCGGCTCAGGTCATGATCTCACGGTTTGTGACTTCGAGCCCCACATCGGGCTCTGTGCTGACAGCTCAGAGCCTGGAGCCTGCTTGTGATTCTGTGTCTCCCTCTCTCTCTGACCCTCCCCTGTTCATGCTCTGCCTCTCTCTGTCTCAAAAATAAATAAACATTAAAAAAATTTTTTAAAAATCCGTGTGTATAAAAAGAAAGCCACGAGGTGCCTGTTTGCTGCCCCCACTCATGCTCTGTCTCTGTCTCAGAAATAAATAAATAAACATTAAAAAACATTAAAAAAGAGAAAGTGGTCAAGTTTCATTATTTTACATGTAACTGTCCAGTTTTCTCAATACCACTTTTTGAAGAGACTGTCTTTTTACCATTGGATATTCTTTCCTCCTTTGCCATAGATTAATTGATCATGTAAGTGTGGATTTATTTCTGGGTTTTCTATCCTGTTCCATTGATCTATGTCTCAATTTTTGTCAGTATAATACTGTTTTGATTACCAGAGCTTTGCAGTATATCTTCAAATTTGGGATTGTTATACCTCCTACTGTATTCTTTTTTCTCAAGATTTCCTTAGAAATCTTTCACTAATGCTTTATAATTTTCAGACTATAGGTCTTTCATCTCCTTGGTTAAGTTTAATCCTACGTATTAAGGAATACCTAGGTATTTTATTCTTTTGGGTGCAATTGTAAATAGAATTGTTTTCTTAATTTCTCTTTCTACTACTTTGTTATTAGTGTATAGAAATGTAGCATATTTCTGTATATTACTTTTGTATCCTGTGACTTTATTGAATTAATTTATTAGTTTGTTCTAATAAATTTAGGTGGAGTCATTAGGGTCTTCTGCATATGGTATCATATCATGTGCAAATAGTGACAATTTTACTGATTTCTTGACAATTTAGATGTTTTTTTTTTTCTTTTTGTTGCCTAATTGCTTTGGCTAGGACTTCCAGTACTATGTTGAATAAAAGAGGCAAGAACAGACATCCTTGTCTTGCTCTTGATCTTAGAGGAACACCTTTTAGCTTTTCTCCATTGGGTATGATGTTAGCTTGTGAGTTTGTCATATGTCATATGTGGCCTTAATTATGTTGAGATAGGTTCTCTCTAAACCAACTTTGTTGAGATTTTTTTTATCATATCAGATACCGAATTTTGTCAAATGCTTTTTCTCCATCTATTGAGATGATCATTTTTTTTGATGTGATATATCATATTGATTGATTTGCAGATATTGAACCATTCTTACATCCCTAGAATAAATACCACTTGATCACAGTGAATGATCCTTTTAATGTATTGTTAAATTCAGTTTGCTAATACTTCGTTGAAAATTTTTTCATCTATGTTCATCGTTTAGCCTGTCATTTTATTTTTTTATAGTGTCTTTGGATGGTTTAGAATCAGGGTAATGCTGTCATTATGGGATGAATTTGGAAGTTTTCCTTTCTATTCTATTTTTTGGAATAGTTTGAGAATGGGTATTAACTCTTCTTTAAATGTTTGGTAGAATTAGGGGCATCTGAGTAGCTCAGTTGGTTAAGCAGCCAACTCTTGATTTCAGCTCAGGTCATGATCTCATGGTTTGTGAGTTTGAGCCCCACATTGGGTTCTGTGCTGACAGTGTGGAACCTGATTGGGATTCTCTCTGCCCCACCCCACCCCCTTGCATGCTCTCTCTCTCTCTCTTTCAAAAAAAAAATATATGTACACATTTATATATATATATATATATATATATATATATATAAAAGTGTGTGTGTGTGTGTGTGTGTGTGTGTGTGTGTGTGTGTGTATATATATAAATGTTTGGTAGAATTCATCTGTGAGTCCATCTGATCCTGGGTGTTTGAGGGAGTTTTTTGATTACCCATTCAATTTTATAACTAGTAATCAATCTTGTTCAGATTTTTTATTTCTTCCTTCCTGATTCAGGTTTGAAAGATTGTATGTTTTTAGAAGTTTATTCATTTCTTCTAGGTTTTCAACAATTTTCTGGCATGTAATTTTTTGTAGTAGCCTCTGACAACCCTTTGTATTTCTGTGGTCTCACTTGTTACTTCTTCTCTTTCATTTCTGATTATATTTATATGAGTCTTCTCTTTTTTTTTTCTTGAATCCAGCTAAAGGTTTATCAATTTTGTTTATCTTTTCAAAGAATCAGCTCTTGGTTTCATTGATTTTTTTTTTTTAGTCTCTATTTCATATATTTCTGCTCTGATTTTCTTACTCCCTTGTTTCTATTGGTTTTGGGTTTTGTTTGTTCTCCTTTTCCTAGTTTCTTTAGGCATACACTTAGCTTGTTTATTTGTGATTTTTCTTGTTTTGTGAGGTAGGCCTGTATTACTATAAACTTCTATCTTAGAACTGCTTTTGCTGTGTCCCAAAGATTTTATGCTGTTGTGTTTTCATTTTTAATAACCTCTATGCATTTCTTCATTGGTCCATTGGTTGTTTAGTAGCATGTTGTTTAGCCTCCATATGTTTGTGTTTTTACTGTTTTTTTTTTTCTTTCTTGTAATTGATTTCTACTTTCATACTGTTGTGGTCAGAAAAGATGCTTGATATGATTTCAATCTTCTTAAATTTATCAGGATTAAAAAACATTATTTTAATGTTTTATTTTATTTTTGAGAGAGAGAGAGACAGAGCGTGAGCAGGGGAGGGGCAGAGAGAGAGGAAAACACAGTATCCAAAGCAGCCTCCCAGCTCTGAGCTGTCAGCACATATCATGATCCAAGCCAAAGTCAGACACTTAACCAACTGAGCCACCCAGGCACCCCTA
Source organism: Panthera uncia (assembly GCF_023721935.1). Lineage (NCBI taxonomy): Eukaryota > Metazoa > Chordata > Mammalia > Carnivora > Felidae > Panthera > Panthera uncia. Next base: position 43,477,431 of record NC_064811.1, on the reverse strand, counting down.
AATTTATCAAGATTTATTTTGTGGCCTCACATGTGGACTATCCTGGAAAACATTCCATGTGTACTTGAAATGAATGTGTATTCTGTTTTTTTTTTTAAGTTTATTTATTTATTTTGAGAGACAGAGAGACAGCATGAGCAGGGGAGGGCAGGGGGGCGGGGGAGAATCCCAAGCAGGCTCCATATTGTCAGTGCAGAGCCTGATGTGGGGCTCAAACTCACAAACCATGAGATCATTACCTGAACTGAAACCAAGTCAGCTGCTCAACCAACTGAGCTCCACCCAGGTGCCCCTATTCTGTTGGTTTTGGATGGAATGTTCTATATATATCTGTTAAGTCCATCTGATCCAGTGTGTCATTTAAAGCCACTGTTTCCTTATTCATTTTCTCACTGGATGATCTATTCATTGATATAAGTGGAGTGTTACATTATCCTACTATTATTGTATTACTGTCAGTTTCTCCCTTTATGTCTGTTAATATTTGCTTTATGTATTTAGGTGCTCCAATGTTGGGTGCATAGATATTTATAATTTTTATATCCTTCTGTTGGATTGATCCCTTTATCATTATGTAATGCCCTTCTGTGTCTCCTCTTACAGTCTTTATTTTAAAGTTTATTTTGTCTGATATAAGTATTGCTACCTAGCTTTTTTTCCACTTCCATTTACATGGTAAATGTTTTTCCATCCCTTCACTTTCAGTCTGTATGTGTCTTTAAGTTTGAAATGAGTCTGTTGTAGGCAGCATATAGATGGGTCTTATTTTATTAACCATTCCATTACCCATGTCTTTTGATTGGAGCATTCAGACCATTTACATTTAAAGTATTTATTTATTTACTTATTTATGTAATGTTTATTTATTTTTGAGAGAGAGAGAGAGAGAGAGAGAGAGAGAGAGAGAGAGAGTGTGTGTTTGAGCAGGGGAAGGGCAGAGAGAGAGGGAGACACAGAATCTGAAGCAGGTTCCAGGCTCTGAGTTGTCAGCATAGAGCCTGACGTGGGAAATCACGAGCTCTGAGATCATGACCTGAGCTGAAGTCAGATGCCTAACTGACTTAGCCCCCCAGGTGCCCCTAAAGTAATTATTGATGGCATGTACTTACTGCCATTTTGTTCATTGTTTTCTGGTTGTTTTGTAGTTCTTCTTGCTTTCTTTCCTTGTGACTGATGCCTTTCTTTAGTTTTATGCTTGGATTCCTTTCTCTTTGGTTTTTTGTTTGTTTGTTTGTTTTGTCCATCTATTATAGATTTTTGGTACGTGGTTACTTTGAGGTTCATGTATAACATCTTAAGTATTTAGCAGTCTCTATTAAATCGATGGTCACTTAAATTTGAACACATTCTAAAAGAACTTAATTTTTTACTTCCCCCTCCATGTTTTATGTATATATTGTCGTATTTTGCATCTTTTTTGATCTGTGAGTTCTCTTAACTAATTTTCTGAAGTATAACTGATTTTACAACTTTTGTCTTTTAACCTTCATACTAGCATTATAAGTGATTTACCTTTACTGTATGCTTGATTTTACTTATGAAATTTTTTCCTTCCATAATTTTCTTTTAATATAGCCTTTTCTTATCTGCTTAAAGAGGTCCCTTTAATATTGTCAGGCCAGTTTAGTGGTGATGAACTCCTTTAAACTTTTATTTGTGTGGGAAACTTTATCTCTCCTTTAATTCTGAATGAGAGCCTTGCTTGGTAGAACATTCCTGTTTGTAGATTTTTTTTCCATTCAGCATATTTTGAATATATCATGCCCCCTCTTCTGGCTTGAAAAGCTTCTGCTGAAAAATCAGTTGATAGCCTTATGGGGTTTCCCTTGTATGTAACTGGTTACTCCTTTTTTACTGCTTTTAAGATTCTATCTTTATCTTTAATCTCTATATGTTAATTATTATGTGTCTTGATGTGGACCTAATTGTTAATTGTTAATTGTTTTAGAACCTAGATGTCTGAACCTAGATGTCTGTTTGCTTTCCCAGGTTAAGAAAGTTTTCAGCTATTATTTCTTCAAATAAGTTTTCTACAACTTTCTCTCTTTCTTTTACTTCTGGGATCCCAAATAAATGGGTTAAGAAGTGGGAATTAAAATGAGATCCATATTCTTAATGATGGCAGCACACTTAAGTTATAATATGCCCCTTTTTGCACTAGAAGTACTCATCCTAATTTTGGTTCTGAGATGTTGAGGGGAAGAGGGAGAGAAAGGATGTTTTCTCTCTTTTATCTGAACAATAAAGTACAAAGTTCTTACCTGTCTTTTGCCTCTGACTCCTTTTTTTCTGATGCATCTCCTCCCCAGTCCTATTATGTTCTACTTCTGCCCTGTTGAAGGATCTAAGCCTACATACCCACACTTCACAGTAATCTGAGGATGACTAACATGACCTTAACAATCCCCATAGTATTTGGATTTTTTAACAGATATTTGTGAACCCAAAGGAACTGCTAATTGATAGAATTCCTGGTTAGATGACAAAGCAAATTTTACAGATCCAGATAGTGAGGGAGAAACAGTTAAGGTTTTTTAGACTTCCCTGTTGGCAGCTCCTCACTCTGTCACTGCTTGTCCCTGCTCCTTCTTTTTCTCTCCTTCCAGCCCATAGTTTCTTAATATTGCTAAGATTTTCCCAGTTGCTTTTTGGCAACCACAGAAGAGATGTTTGGATGAGGAACAGAGGGCAGAACACAGCAATGTGGCTCCTTGTGTGGATTGGAAGTGAACTGTGTCATATTTCTGTGTATATACATGCATTTTTAAAGGCTCAAAACTGCTATCTTCAGAAGAAATTTTTCTTGCAGTCTAATTTATAATACTAATTTGCTTAGCAAATGTATCTCCTTCCCTCTGTCCCTTCCTTTCTTTTTAAAAGATGGACCCAAGTTAAATTTTACCCAGCAATTATCTTCATTACAAATGCTGAGCTAGTCTAAAATAATGAGTAATCACAGAACATGTGCAAGTTGGATAAAATTCATAATCTGCAGTTTGTTAGGTGCTATGCTTAAAGAATACGTAACAAACTGAGTCTAAGGACATGGATGGGCAAATATGCACACACTCCTGAGTGCTATTCCTTTTCTCTCCCATTTTGTCATCATACTCTCTGAATAATAAGGCCACTAGGTTCTGTTAGACTGTCTCTCATATCCATCTCCTCTTCTCCAAGCCCACTGCCTGAATCAGCCCAGCAGCCCCTATCTCTGGGCTCACTCTTCTCCCATTCAGCCTCCCACACTACATTAGAGTACTCTTTCTAAAACATAGATCTTACCATGGCATCAACCCACTTGAAATTCTTGATGGCTTCACATCGCCCTCTGAATGAAGTCTGTACATCTTAGCACAGAAAGGAAAATAAAAACCAACAATAACAACTAAAAACAAAAAACAAATAACCCTCCTCCAAACCCACCCTTTATAATTTCACTGAGCTCATCTCTCCAGACTTGCCTTCACCCATTCTTCCCTGAAAATTTCTCACTGTCATTTACCTGGACATCCTGTGCACATTCTCACCATTATACTGTCTCTCCTGCTTTTTCCTCTGCTTGAAATTCCTCTTTTACTTTGCTCTCCTGAACTGATTGCACTAAGGCAGAAATAATCATTCCCTTAATTCCCTTGTACTTTATATAATTCAAAACATTAAAATCTGTTGTAACATCTAACTTACTGTGTTTATTTTTGTTTGTTTCTCTGAAAATGGGCACAATACCTGAATGATCTAGTGAACAGGGTATTGAGTCTTTCTGCAAGAGAATCAGGTCGGATCCCAGCTCTGATGCCAAGAAGTTACTATTTTCTAGTTTCTGAAAGTGCAAGTCCAAGAAATATTTTTTAGTTTATTTGCAAAAAAATTTCCTATGCAGAGGCATGTATATAATACTCTTCAGCCTAAAAAACTTACATTGAGCACCTGCTTTGCACAAGGCAGAGTGTTGGGGGCATGGAGAATAAATGAAGTATTAATAGTAGAGGTAAGGCTTATGATGGTCTTGAAAAGCCAGAAAAATGGGATAATAGCTTTTTAGGAAGAGGCACAAGGATGAACAAACTCAAAGGGCATTAAGTTGAATTTATGAGGAATAAGAAAAAGTCAGGCATGACCAGATTGTAAGATAAAGGGACAAAAAAGCTAAGGTGAATGACTAGGCTGGGAAAGGAGACACCAACATTAAAAAATGTTAATGTAGTGAATGTGGATCTAGAGAAGTTTTTTTAAAGTTTTTTTTAAGTCATCTCTTTTAAGTCATCTTTTAAGTCATCTCTTTTAAGTCATTGCCCATCCATGCCCATACCAAATGTGGGGCTCAAACTCACAATCCTGAGACCAAGAGTTGCATGCTACACTGACTGAGCCAGCCAGGTGCCCTGAGAAATTTTTAATCAGAGAAATTATGTTATTGGAATTGGAGGCGCCAGTATAGGTGCTAAGGAAGTTAGATTTTCTAGTACCAACCCTAGCTCCACCATTATTTTTTTTAAGTTTATTTATTTTGAGAGAGAGAGAGAGAGAGAGAAGGAGGGAGGGAGGGAGGGGGAGTGGGAGGGAGGGAGGGAGAGAGTGTACATGGGGGAGGGACAGAGAGAGAGAGAATCCCAGGCAGGTTCTGTGCTATCAGAAGGAACTGGGCTCCATCTCAGGAACATGAGATCATGACCTGAGCCAAAATCAGGAGTCAAATACTTAACCAAGTTATCCAGGTGCCCCTCTACCATTCTTTAGGTGTAGGCTCTTAAGCAAGTTACTTTAACTTCCAAGGTCTCATTTTCCTCATTTGTGCAATGGAGTGATAATAGGGCCTAGCTTTTAACACTGCTCTAAAGATTTTATGAGTTAATGCTTACATGGAATTGAACTGAATTGTCTGATACTCAGTGTTCACTATTATGATGATTATTATGGTTATGATTTTTATTTTAGGAAGAATTTCGGGTTGAGAATGGTAAGAAGGGTGGATTGGAAATGAAAAAGCAAAGACAAAGAAAACAATATCCAGATGAGAGTTGAGGAGATCTTGAGCCACACAAATGTATTTTATGTGAGTCGTTTCCCACACAACTCTCTGCCAAGTAAATGGTGTCCCTGAGAGCTGAATAGCACTATGAAAGGAGCAGAAAGGTAATATGTCAGATTGCAGTTTTTGAGATGGTGGTGACAAGATGAGTCATACATGCTCTTCTTAGAATGTGATGGTGATGCTTCTCCCATCCAAAAGTAGGTCCCATGTTCCCTCCCCTTAGAATTTGGTTGGGCCTGTAAATACCAGAGGTGACACTATCTGACTTCTGAACCTAGGTGATAAAGGGGATATAGCTTCCACCTGGTTCTCTTTGGACACTGATTCTTGTCGAAAGTCACCAAGCTGTGAAGAAGAGTCATCACATGGAGAGGCCACATGTAGATGATATAGTCAGTAGCCCTGGCTGAAGTATGGGTAGAGAGATGAGACAATATGTTTAGATTTTGACACATGGTATTTGAAACATCTAAGGACAGCTGCACTTAGATGTCCTGCAAGCTGTTGACTCTCAAACCCAGAGGAGTTAGAGCTACAGAGATTGTTTCAAGAGGCAACTATGTTAAGCCACAGGATGCCTAAATATTCCCTGGGAAAGAATATAAAATGAGAAGAGACCCAAAGCCAGAACTCTGGGAAGGAATGCATCTAAGAAAAAAGAATCAAAACAGACCAAAGTGTAAACAGAGAAACAGGAGGAAAACCAGAAGGAATGATTGGCATAGATACCAAGAAAGGTGTGTCAAGAGGGGCCAGTCATTGGAGCAAATGCTCTAGAGATGCAGAATGAGGTGTGACAAGAAGCTGTTGGGTTTAGCTTTTAGAAAGCCATTGGTGAACTTTGACAAAGGAATTTAGTAGAGTAGAGGAATTGGAAGTCAGGTTGCAGATAATGAGTAGTTAAGGAAGGATAACAAAAGAGAAATGCAAACTACTCTTTCCAGGGTTTGTGGCAGTGTAAAGATACAGAGCTAGAGCTAAGTGCAACAAAGTCCAGAGAATCTAGCCATGCTTGTGGGCTGTGGAAAAGGAGCCATGAGTTGGGGAGATTCATGTTGCAGTTATAAACCGTACAAAGTTGTCACTTAAGCATAGTATGATGGCCAAAGTGGGTGACTAAATAGGGAAAGGTTATTTCTTACTGCAAACTGAGGTAGAATCCTGGTAATTGTGACAGAGTTTGTTTTGTAGCCTGGAAAATGGTTCTGAGGGAAATTCCTAGGCTAAAGTTCCAAAAAAGTATTTTGAACAGGAACTTTTTTTTTTTTTGAAAAGAATATATAGATTTTTAGGATGAACTTGGAAGACAATGTTTATTTGTCTCTATAAGTTCTGGTGCCATGGCAGGAGCAGATACTGTAATTATTTCCTTCTGCAATGAAGGTAGAGATATGGAGTATCCTGGTATCCTCTCTCCAAAATCTGGACTCTTCATACTGTACTGGCCCTCTTTGCCTCTGTGTTTTCAGAGGTTTTTTGTATTTTTTTTCCACATTTACTGCTAATATAGGTAATACTGTCCAGTTGTCCAGTTTAAAGGTATGGAGGTCATCTGTGTGGGGGTTGATTGGCTGGTTTTCCCATCTATTGACCCTACCTTGGTGATATCACCAGCCTTCAGAGTCTGCCACTTAGCATTGTGACCCAGGAGCTTCACTTTTCCAGCCTACTAAAAAAGCCAGCTGACTCAAGTGATCTGACTTAGACTAAGAACAACACATATCAAATTATCAGTTTATGCTGGGGGCTATTCTATTACAACATATTCACATCTATCCTCCAGGAAGCTCTTCCTGGTTTCAAGATATCTTAAAGCCCGTGTGGACATAAATCAGTTGGTTGCTTTGGGAGCACAAAGTCAGAACAAAGGGAGGTTTATAGTATGGCCAGATATTTCAGGAAGCTGGATGATTCATTTCTGACTCAGAGCAGGGTATACTGCCCTTTAGTAAGCATATCTACTTTCCTTGTGGTCAGTGTTGTCTCCCCTGGACAATGTTGTTAGAAAGACACTGCCACCGTTAGCTGTTCTGATCCCCATTTTCATATTTTCATGTTATGAAATATGCTGCCACATTCTTTATTATGAGATATTAATATCACATATATCCTGTTTGGGGAATAGAATTCTTTTTCTTTTTTAATTTGGCTACCTTTTACATGTGTCGATGTTTTCAATCAACTCAGTTCTTTATTTACACTACCTGCCTACGCTGTACTGCCTATACAGATATGGCATGCTCTGAATGGAGTAAACCTGACAGCTCCATGCAAGAACTTATTTTTAAAACTCACATTTTGTTTAGTAAAATACCTGTAAGAACACTGCTGGGGAACATTAAAGAAATAACATAGCACTACTATTCCCCATAAGCTGTTATCATAGATTCCAGCCATTTATAGTTTGCTCTTATATTGGTTTGTTCTCCATAAAACTCCCTTATGAAAATCCAGAAAGATATTTAGACCACAAGCACAGTTGTGTCAGATGGTTATTCAAGTTCTTAATACTTTTTCCTTTGGAGTGTACTCTCCCAGAATCCTATCTGCTAACTCCTTTATTAACTTGATCTTTAAATGTCTTTATATTCATTTGGCTTCTTTTTTTTTTTAATTTTTTTAATGTTTATTTTATTTTTGAGACAGAGGGAGACAGAGCACGGATGGGGGAGGGTCAGAGAGAGGGAGACACAGAATCTGAAACAGGTTCCAGGCTCTGAGCAGTCAGCACAGAGCCCGACGCGGGGCTCGAACCCACAGACCGTGAGATCATGACCTGAGCCGAAGTCAGAAGCTCAATTGACTGAGCCACCCAGGCGCCCCTCATTTGGCTTCTATCCATGAGTAAAGGCCATGCTTTCTAGTTGCAATTTGTGCTCATTTAACTAAAGCTTTTTTTAAAAAAACATTGTGATTTATAGTGGATATTCACCTGTTCCTTGAAGTTATAACCTCATCTATAATGCAGACCTAATGCCAGTACCAATTTATATTAGATTCTACCCACTGGTTCAGCTTCATATTACTTTTAGTCTTCTAACCACCTATATTCTTTAGCTCCAAAGACAGGGAATTTGTGTTATGTTTTAGAAGTTAAGAAACCCTGCTATCAAGTGAGAATGACATGAAGCCTTCCAAAATTCTAACTCACGTTTCTCCTCCACAACCCTGGGAATTTCAGAGTGGCATTGTAGCACATGCTGTCAGTGTCTTGCCCAGATTCCTCCTTCTGCCACTTAAGCACGCTCTAGCCTGCTTCCAGCTGCTGGTATCTCCACCTCTTTGCTTGAGGGCTTTTCTGAAACAAAGTGCTCTGCCCAGATACAAAGGGGATAGGCTAGAAGGAAGGAATGGGGAATTAAAACACCTGAGCTCTGTCAACCAAGGACTGATAGGACATGGTGTACAAATACTCAACATAATCCTTCCTCTAGGGTGTACAACTTTGAAGTGTATACATTACACTATTTCCCGAAGTTCCTAGCAGCACTACGCTCCAGTTGCCCATAATGATAGGTAGTTTGATAACAGACACTTTGTTGCTCCCTTCCTTTCTTTGTCTCACTTCCTCATCTCCTACCCGGGGCTTCCTGCACTTTACATAAAAACTGCTTTCACTTGAATCATTGTCTCAGAGTTTGCTTCTGAGCCCAAACTGAGGCATGATAGAATGGAGAAAGGAGAACCCTTTAGCTGGAGGACCACTCAAATTAACTCAAATTAATATTCATAAGTCATAGCTGATGAACTATAATGAACATAGTGCCTGGTATATAATAATAATTGTCTTATGCATACTTTTCAAACAAGTATTGCTTGTGGTCCTCCTTTCAAGGAATGTCCAATCCTTTCAGAGAGGCTCACATAAAAAGTATGAGACTTTAATACAGTGTAGTTAGTGCTATAATGGAGATGTGAGAAACTTCCTGTGGGAGAATAGAGATGAACCAACAGTTCAGCAGGATGGAATTGGGACTGGAAGAGGGCTTTCTGAGAAAGTTTTATTGTTGGGGTGACATTAGGTAGGGAAGTTGGAAAATAGCATTTCAAGGGGAAGAGCATGAACAAAGAGAGATTTGAACAAGCTGGGAGTGCTGCTATGGTGAAGGGAGTATTAGGCTGGATTTGGGGGTGTTTGGAGAACAGTGACTGGGATGAGATGGTGAGAGACCTCAAATTTCATGTTAAGGGAAGCTGGCCTCTTTATGAAGGTGATCGTGAGACATCAAAGGTTATGAAGCAAAGGAGCACTATCAGATCTTTGCATTAGAAAGTCTTATTTCCAGATATCTACAGAGTAACTATGGGGCTTAAGACTGTTCTTGATGCTCAGTTTACATATATGGGACAGTAGGAGGTAAGTGGTTAAACACGTGGGATGCTTTTGTTTGAATCCCAGCCCCACCATTTGCTAATAGTGTGATAAAAATAACTAACGTTTATTGATTCCACTGTATGCCTGGCGCACATAGCTTTGCTAAGTTCCCCTGTATGTGAGTTCAGACATTACTGAACAGCATCCCTTGTAGGTACCTGTCCCACTTGAAGACCAGGTGGGAGGATGATATGATGCAATGTCATACAGCCTTACTTTCCTTATACAGTTCTAAGAATTTTGTCCACTGAGAAAGCAGCATTCCTCCTAGACCGGTGCCTTTGGAGAGCTGTCCATTAGTGGAGGTGCTGAAGGAATGAGAAAAAGCTTTTCATTAGCCAAGGCACCTAAGCAGTGTTCTAGGTCTTGAAACCTAGATGATAAAAGAAGCATGAAATTGGAAGTGAGTTCCAGGATCAGAATCTGGAGCAGTGTCTGGTGTGTCTGAATCCAAGGAGCTTCTGCTCTATCATCTATGGAGCTGTCTGTACACAGCTAGTGAGCAAATAGTAAGTGACCCAGCCCACGCAGAAGATTCACATGGCTTTGATTGTGAAAAGGGCTGCAGAGTTTCCTTCTGGAAGTCCTTACTCCTGAAGCTTCAAGTTCTGGTTCTAAATGTGCCAAATGAATCAGGCATGGCATCTTGAGGGACTATGGAGTGACAAATTATGAAGCTTCTTACCCAGACATCTTATGAAATTTGAAATTTCATTCATTATGAATGTGGGCTGTAGGTACTCATGACAATTTTGGATTTGAACTTGACTTTCAAATTTCTAAAGCAAATAAGATTTGCAAAAAGAGAGGTGCACTGATACAGAGATTTAATTTTTATATATTTATAAGTGGAAATAATTTTGACTTTCTTGGAAAAGCATTGCATGACCATGTTGCTTGCTTGTATGTCCTTCCTAATTTTGTCCTTTTCACTAAAAACTCTTCCACTCTGAGGCAGTAGAAGAGGTGGAACTCAACTTTCTTAATTAAACATGATGAACTTGAATCTTAAGAAATTTCATGTTCACAAGGAACTGCTGGGCCATTCCCTGGTTTCTTTAAACAATGGGAGAAAACTATCTACCCTTGATTAGGCCATTTATCTATTTTATTGGATGTGTTTATACCAATGTTTCCTTAATTTAGAACAAGGAATAATTTTATTGTTGTATCCTACTTCCTCTACATGGATTCCAAGTTTTGAAAGATTTTGCCTACAAGACAAACTGCTTCTACTGAGAAAAAACAATTGTTGGATCATGAGAATTATAGTAAGGGATCCCCAAGAATTTAGAAATAGGTAAAATTAAGTTGAAATCAATGCCTAATAGATTGGAGGAAAGAGATCTAAAATGAATGAGACAAAACTGATACAATTTCAGCCAAAAGCAAATACACTTGCTATCTCATTATGGTGTATAACCCAATTGTAGGTGACTGTATAAATTCTGTAATGGAGCCCAATTGGCTAATTCACCATTCATTCTGACTTCTTTTTGTCTCTTCCCACCCTGAAGAGGCTCAGAAATTACGAACTACATTTCTAAGAGTTCCTTGCATCTAAGGATTTGGATGTGAGTTAGATTCTACCATGCAGATGCACTTTCAATACTTGAATTGGAATTGAGATAAGTAGGGAGAGAGGCAGGGTGCAGTTGTGTCCGTTGGCTGGAGTGTACTGTACTAGAGAAGCATGGATCAAGCAGCCCAATTTAACAGGCAGCTCCCTGATTGTGTCGGGGCATCAGCTGCCTTGACAGCCCAGTTCCTGTGATGTGCCTTTAGGAAATGACCCAGGAATGATACTGAAGTCTGTTATTTCAGCTCTGCCAACAATTCCATGAGCCACTGAATATCCTGCTTAAACTAGCTAGAGTTGATTCTGTCTCTACAAATGGACTCTGACCTATGCAGTTTTCACTAAGAATATTGAAGTATTGAAAAGAGATCAAGAACACATGACCACCTTTTTGGATAAATCTAGGGTTTTTCCAGTTTTCAAAAAAAAAAAAAAAAAGAACAAAGTGGAACCCTCATTTAATCAATTTAAAATGTTTAGCACGCACACACAGGGCTAATGCTTATTTCCATATGTATGTAAAAAGTATTTATTTTATATTGGCTTCAAAATCCTTACTCTCACAAGTAAGAAAGTTGGTCATAAATATTTTCTATCTGATGTTCATGCCTCTCTCTTAGAAAGTAAAGAAGTTAATCAGCTAACAGTTTGTGTCTATGTTGATACATTCCCCCCCTCCCCAGGGAGTATTAAAGTATTAATTAGGGAATTTTTAAGCTTCAGAATAAAAGCAAAACATGGCAGTATAGAATTAACTGTTGGGAATTTGAAAATAATTTTGAGGTGCTAAGAGTTTGCAAAGAAGAACAATTTAAAAATCTTTAGCTTGATGACAAATGAGTTATTGTTGGGGGGAAACCCTACTACTGATTTGCTGGTGTTAACTAAGTCAGCCTTGTTGGCCAGAATATACAAATTTTTCTTGGCTTGCTAAAATAAAAAGATTACAGATCACACTATTTTCTTTAAAGTTAAATCTAATATTTTCCCTTGATTATATGTTCATTGTAGAAAAAAGTTTCTACAAATTACATTATAGAAATACACAATCCCTAATCCTACCATCCATGTATAACTATTGATAATCTCAGTACATATCCTTGTCTCTTTCTTCTGTGTGTACATTGGTATCATTTTATACATGCTGGTGTGAAACTGTTCACTTTCTTTTTTTAACAAAACATCAGATTACAAAAATACCTTTGATGCTCACCCAAATTTTAAAAAGGATATTATTTTGCAATTTTGCTTCCTTATGCCATGTAGGTAATAAATAGGATTTAATCTACATGCTGGGGGTGCCTGGGTGGCTCAGTTGGTTAAGCATCTGACTCTTGATTTCAGCTCAGGTCATGATCTCACTGTTGTAGGATTGGACCCTGAGTCAGGCTCCACACTGGGCTTGGAGGCTGCTTGGGATTCTCTCTCTCTCCCTCTATTGCTCATTTGTTCACTCTCTCTCCCAAAATAAGTAAACTTAAAAAAAAATCTACATGCTGTAGTCCTACTTTTTAAATCTAAACTTTAGCATATTTTCAAAATAATGTTATAAAACACTGTTATTATTGTTTGTTTTCCTTATAACAGAGTGTAATAAAATTTACTTTTATCTACAGTGAAATTAAATCACTGTTCTTTACTATCCATTTGGCTAATATGTTTATTATTTTAGGTAAAGTCTGAAACGTTAAGCAAGTTAGGTACCAACTAAGGAAATAATATTAGCAACTTTTATCATTAATGAGGTAAGAAACATACTTTGGAATGCCTCCATCCTAAACATATCAGTGATACTAAATTACAAGAATAAAAAAGATTCCAATTATCACCACATAGCATCAGAAACCATCTGACTCTCCCTCTGCCCATCTGGAGAGCATTTTTAAATCCTATGAACAATTAGATAGAAGCAGCCTCAAAGGCCTCTAGATTAAATGCTTCTTACAAAATCTATTTAACAAGAGGTGAGCCTATGAGTTTATGCATTAAAAAAATATATTTATGCATCCTATGACCTTGCTACTCAAAGTGTGGATTCTGGACCATTAGCATCAATATTACCTGGGAGCTTGTTAGAAACGTAGAATCTTGGGCTCTACTCTAGATCTTCAAGTCCAAATCTGCATTTTAACAAGATCTCTGACTCATTTGTATGCACATTAAAGTTCTAAAGGCATTGCATTGGGAGGTAAAATATATACTAAAGGAATATTTTTCTCCCATCTAATTGTAGAACTTACAAATGCTCCCCAGATGGGCAAAAGAGAGAGTCAGATGGTCTCTTTTCCTTTGCCATATTGATTCTCTATGCAATGAAGTTTATACTGTCTTGTGTAGAAGATATCAGACAACCTTGGGCTGAATCCTGCCTTTACCATTTGTATAACCTCTCTGTATCTCAGTCTTCCTACCTGTATAAAAGGAATAATAATAGTATCTCAAACAATTGTGAGGATTAAATGAATTGATACTTTTAAAACTCTTAGAACAATGCTTAGCACATAGTATGTGTGCTAAGATTCATTAGCAGCATTATCAAAGTCTGAGTTTTGTAAGCCATTATCTTAAAACCGCAAGTCCTACTTTAAGGCTGTTGTGGGTGGAATGGCCCAGAGGTTGGTCAGCTCAGAGAACCTGAGATGGGCAGATTTTTCTGTAACTGAGACCACCATTTAATAGTTTAGTGCCCAAGTGTCATGACCATGGGATTTTAATTACTGACCTTTTATTCCCCCTAACTTCCATTCATTAAAAGCCACAGAAGATTTTTTAGCCAATTCCCTGAAACCTTATTTCTTACTTTGTAAGAAAATAAGCTTTTTGAGCATCATGAGAAGCCACTATTAATATATCTTATTATGTAAATTGATGTCATTGATAGAATCAATTCTGGCACCTCTCCATTCCTCTCTTTACCCCCTGCAAATAACTTAAGTAAAGATGATAGACTGAGTGAAATGAAAATGGCAGGAACCTGATTCCATCCTTCACCAAATCATCTACATGAAAGAAATATGCCAGGCCAAGGAATACTTAACAACTGGAGATTTGGTCTCTAACCTTCATATGGAGCCCTAGAGTACTAGGAGGAATCCTATTGCCTAGGTCACAGCTTCTGAAAATATGCAAATAAGTCACCTAAATATCTTGTTAAAATGTGGGTTCTGAATAGGGGCTGAGATAGCTGGGTATGGCCTGAGATTCTGCATTTCTAACAAGCTCCCAGGTGAAGTCAATGTTGCTGGTCCATGGACCACACTTTGAGTGAGGCCTAGGCTGTAACAGGTTACATCTAAGTAAAGTCAAAAGGATTCTTATCACCTGGGATCTTGGTGTCTGCCTCCAGATGTTCTGACTTAATTGGTTTGGGGTTCATGGATGGAAGGAAGAGTCAAAAAGAGATGATTCTGAGAAAGGTTGGACTTTTTACCCTTCTGCATTAACAGTGAAATTCTCCCTTGGTACTGTAATCTAATAAAATATTCTTGCCCTTGACCCTGATCCAGATTTGAAGCAGAGAGTCAACAAGAGTGGGAACCTTTGAGCTTTTCTCAGTGAATAATAACTGCATGCAGTCGACATGGATGTCAAACCATCTTAATACCACAACCCCAGAGTGTTTTTAAAACATGTTCTTGGGAGAAAACTAGGTTCAGGTATTCAGGAATGCTCATTTGTTTTGACTCTGGCAAAGGGACAACAAATTATGTATTCACTTGGGGGAACTGTGTGTGTGTGTGTGTGTATATATATATATATATATATATATGTATATATATATGTATATATGTATACATATGTATATGTATACATATGTATACATATGTATATATGTATATATGTATATATATGTGTGTGTGTGTGTATATATATATATATATATACTTCTTTTCTTTCAGGACCTTATCCTCTAGATAGGAAATAAAGACTACATGTGTGCATTAAAGGATTAAGTCAGCAGGTTGGGTTGCTCAAACCCTGTACATTCCAAAGAAAGACTATCTTTATAGGACTGGCCCTGGGCTAGCTCCTGGGTGACAATTTCTGAGCCTTTAGAATATCCTGCCTGTTAAGCATGTTTTTGTATGCCTGAGGCCCTGGATCATGTTGTATCAGTTTGACCTCTGAGGAGTTGGAGTCTGAGTAGTTAAGATTCATCCTATGAGCATTTCCTGCCTACCTGACTGATTTACAGTAATAATCCTGGATACCAAGGCTTGAGTGAGTTTCTATATCTGGCAATATTTCATGTGTGTTGTCACATATCATTGTATAGAGTATGAAGTGCATCCCTATGCAACTCCATTAGGAAGAAACACCTGAAAACTTGTGCCTGATTTCTCCTCGACTTTGTCCCATGCATCATTCTCATTTACTGATTTGAATCTGGATCGTCTCACTGTAGTAACCCATAATCAGTTTTTCTGAGTTCTGTTGAGTCTTTCTTGCAAATCATCAAGCCTGAGTGTAGTCTTAGGAGCCATTGATAAACCATGTAATGGACAAGACTAATCCTGGATCTCCCCATGAGGGAGTTTATTTGGGAAGTGATCCAAAAAACAGAAGAGAAAGAAGGAAATAAAGTACATGTTATCAAGCTGATCATCTTTGTAGGTGCCTGTGGCTTGATATTCCTGGGACATTCTGAGGAGCTATAAAATATCTCTCAGAACTGTCTTCCTAAAGCATGGTGGGAGCATTTATCCACCCCACTCCCCATCAATAATACTGTTTTCAGAATGATATTAGCTCCTTTAAATTGTGAGCATTTAGATTGTAAACTCCTGGGTATGTCTCACCCTGAGGCATCACAGAGGCTCCAGGGCAGAAAGCAAGAAGTAATTGGCAGAGCCTAGGCAGGGTGGTGTCAGAGCTGGGCAAAGCTGGTTGCCATGGTAATGGCTGGAATGAAAGATGACTGAAAGCATGTAAGGCTGAGCACAAGAAATGTTTATTATAGTCCACCCCTTGTACCACAAGATCCATTTGTTGCCCTGCATTAAGTCCAGTCCAGGACCCTCAAGATAGTGGCTGGCCACAATCTCTACAAAAGACTCAATTCAGGAAGGTTAATGGGACAAACTACAGTCACTACTGCTGCACATAGTCTCAAGGTTATAGCTGATATTTATTATCTATCTCTTCTGTCCATTCTAGATTCCTTTCACCCTAGGCCTGCAATGTAGGCCAGCAAAGTGCAAGCTGTAGGAAGTAAGCATCCACAACATGTAAAAGGAAATATATTAAATGTGTTGGATGATTGTTAAAACTCAAACTGTCTGGCTCTGCTGGACCCCAGGCATGGGAATGGTTGCTGGTTGTATAAATAATAATTTATTTTGTTATTTGCTGTTACTGAAGGGAATAAGCTCTATCCTCAATGGGTTTTGAGGTGGAAAAAGGAGATTGAAAACTACTGAGCTAGAAAACAACTAATATTTGAAAACTTGATTTAAATTTAAAATTTCTAGGAAGTAATCTCTTGATTAAATATGTACAACTGATCATCTGTAATTTATGAGACAAAGAAACATTTTTATGCTTACATGAGAATTATACCCTTTTCATTTTCTTAGTATCTGCTGGAATCCTAAGCAGTTTCATAACACTGGTCACTAAGACCCTTAATTTATTACAGTTGTCTAAATATATTAACAGAACAAAGTAAAAATGTAATGCCATCCCTATTTAAATAAAATCACCAGAGAGGCTTAGATTTAAGAAAAGCTCAGAAAAAAGGAACACACACACACACACACATACATATACCCATGTATACAAAACAGCATTCTCTATTTCTAGTTGAAGTAATTTCCTATTTAAGAAGTTAAAACTCAGTTTGATGTCTAATATGCATTTATCCAAAAAATTTCATGAAGTCAAGAGTTCAGTCACATTTTCCCTGCCTTATAAATAGATAATGAGGGCAAACCTATTTAAAGAAGTTAGGAAGTATTTATATATACTTATATATATATATATATATATATATATATATATATAGTGTATATATATATATATGTAGTGTATATATATATATGTAGTGTATATATATATATATATATAATTATTTTGTAAAACTTATTTTATAAAAAAGTACAATGTGAGGGGCACCTGACTGCCTCAGTTCATGGAGCATGTGACTCTTGATCTCAGGGTTGTGAGTTCAAGTTCCGTGTTGGGTGTAGAGTTTACATAAAATAAAATAAATAAAATAAAATAAAATAAAATAAAATAAAATAAAGTAAAATAAAATAAGTAAAATAAAATCTAAAGGAAAAAATAAGATAGGATAAACTATAGAACTCAACCTTTACTATCATTGTTATTATTATTGTTATTCTTATTATTATTCATTATTCAGGTCTATAATTCCTTGTCTAAAACCCTTGGAACTAGATGTATATCAGTTCAGAATTTTTTAGGTTTTTATTTATTTTTTTATTTTATTTTTATTTTTTGAGGATGTGTGATTTTTATTTATTTTTTTAATTTATTTTTTTATTATGAAATTTATTGTCAAATTGGTTTCCATACAACACCCAGTGCTTATCCCAACAGGTGCCCTCCTCAATACCCATCACACACACCCCTTCCCTCCCACCCCCCATCAACCCTCAGTTGTTCTCAGTTTTTAAGAGTGTCTTATGTTTTGGCTCCCTCCCTCTCTAACCTTTTTTTTTTCCTTCCCCTACCCCATGGTCTTCTGTTAAGTTTCTCAGGATCCATATAAAAGTAAAAACATATGGTATCTGTCTTTCTCTGAATGACTTATTTCACTTAGCATAACACTCTCCAGTTCCATCCACGTTGCTACAAAGGGCCATATTTCATTCTTTCTCATTGCCACATAGTATTCCATTGTGTATATAAACCACAACTTCTTTATCCATTCATCAGTTGATGGACATTTAGGCTCTTTCCATAATTTGGCTATTGTTAAAAGTGCTGCTATAAATATTGGGGTACAAGTACCCCTCTGCATCAGCACTCCTGTATCCCTTGGGTAAATTCCTAGTAGTGCTATTGCTGGGTCATAGGGTAGATCTATTTTTAATTTTTTGAGGAACCTCCACACTGTTTTCCAGAGCAGCTGCACCAGTTTGCATTCCCACCAACAGCGCAAGAGGATTCCCGTTTCTCCACATCCTCACCAGCATCTATAGTGTTCTGATTTGTTCATTTTAGCCACTCTGACTGGCGTGAGGTGGTATCTGAGTGTGGTTTTGATTTGTATTTCCCTGATGAGGACCCTGATGAGTATCTTTTCATGTACCTGTTGGCCATCTGGATGTCTTCTTTAGAGAAGTGTCTATTCATGTTTTCTGCCCATTTCTTCACTGGATTATTTGTTTTTTGGGTGTGGAGTTTGGTGAGCTCTTTATAGATTTTGGATACTGGCCCTTTGATTGTCATTTGCAAATATCTTTTCCCATTCTATTGGTTGCATTTTAGTTTTGTTGATTGTTTCCTTTGCAGTGCAGAAGCTTTTCATCTTCAAGAAGTCCCAGTAGTTCATTTTTTACCTTTAATTCCCTTGCCTTTGCGGATGTGTCAAGTAAGAAATTGCTGCAACTGAAGTCAGAGAGGTTTTTTCCTGCTTTCTCCTCTAGGGTTTTGATGGTTTCCTGTCTCACATTCAGGCTCTTTATCCATTTTTAGTTTATTTTTGTGAATGGTGTAAGAAAGTTTCTAGTTTCATTCTAGTTTCATTCTAGTTTCTAGTTTCATTCTTCTGCATGTTTCTGTCCAGTTCTCCCAGCACCATTTGTTAAAGGGACTGTCTTTTTTCCATTGGATATTCTTTCCTGCTTTGTCAAAGATTACTTGGCCATACTTTTGTGGGTCCAATTCTGGAGTCTCTATTCTATTCCATTGGTCTATGTGTCTGTTTTTGTGCCAATACCATGCTGTCTTGATGATGACAGCTTTGTAGTAGAGGCTAAAGTCTGGGATTGTGATGCCTTCCGCTTTGGTATTCTTCAAAATTACTTTGGCTATTCGGGGCCTTTTGTGGTTCCATATGAATTTTAGGATTGCTTATTCTAGTTTCGAGAAGAATGCTGGTGCAATTTTGATTGGGATTGCATTGAATGTGTAGATAGCTTTGGGTAGTATTGACATTTTAACAATATTTATTCTTCCAATCCATGAGCACAGAATATTTTTCCATTTCTTTATATCTTCTTCAATTACCTTCATAAGCTTTCTATAGTTTTCAGCATAGAGATCTTTTACATCTTTGGTTAGGTTTATTTCCTAGGTATTTTATGCTTCTTGGTGCAGTTGTGAACGGGATCAGTTTCTTTATTTGTATTTCTGTTGCTTCATTATTAGTGTATAAGAATGCAACTGATTTCTGTACATTGATTTTGTATCCTGCGACTTTGCTGAATTCATGTATCAGTTCTAGCAGACTTTTGGTGGAGTCTATCGGGTTTTCCACATATAATATCACGTCATCTGCAAAAGTGAAAGCTTGACTTCATCTTTGCCAATTTTGATGCCTTTGATTTCCTTTTGTTGTCTGATTGCTGATGCTAGCACTTCCAACACTATGTTAAACAACAGCAGTGAGAGTGGACATCCCTGTCGTGTTCCTGATCTCAGGGGGAAAGCTCTCAGTTTTTCTCCATTGAGGATGATATTAGCTGTGGCCTTTCGTAAGTGGCTTTTATGATGTTTAAGTATGTTCCTTCTATCCCGACTTTCTCGAGGGTTTTTATTAAAAAAGGATGCTGAATTTTGTCAAATGCTTTTTCTGCATGGATTGACAGGATCATGTGGTTCTTATCTTTTATTTTATTAATGTGATGTATCATGCTGATTGATTTGCAAATGTTGAACCAGCCCTGCATCCCAGGAATGAATCCCACTTGATCATGGTGAATAATTCTTTTTATATGCTGTTGAGTTCGATTTGCTAGTATCTTATTGAGAATTTTTGCATCCATATTCATCAGGGATATTGGCCTATAGTTCTCTTTTTTTGCT
This sequence comes from Panthera uncia, assembly GCF_023721935.1. Lineage (NCBI taxonomy): Eukaryota > Metazoa > Chordata > Mammalia > Carnivora > Felidae > Panthera > Panthera uncia. The sequence continues at coordinate 43,457,451 of NC_064811.1, read as the reverse complement.
GGGTCTCTGTCTGGTTAGGAATCAAAGTAATACTGGCTTCATAGAATGAGTCTGGAAGTTTTCCTTCCCTTTCTATTTTTTGGAATAGCTTGAGAAGGATAGGTATTATCTCTGTTTTAAATGTCTGATAGAATTCCCCTGGGAAGCCATCTGGTCCTGGACTCTTATTTGTTGGGAGATTTTTGATAACTGATTCAATTTCTTTGCTGGTTATGGGTCTATTCAAGTTTTCTATTTCTTCCTGTTTGAGTTTTGGAAGTGTGTGGGTGCTTAGGAATTTGTCCATTTCTTCCAGGTTGTCCAGTTTGTTGGCATATAATTTTTCATAGTGTTCCCTGATATTGCTTTATTTCTGAGGGATTGATTGTAATCATTCCATTTTCGTTCATGATTTTATCTATTTGGGTCATCTCCCTTTTCTTTTGAGAAGCCTGGCTAGAGGTTTATCAATTTTGTTTATTTTTTCAAAAAACCAACTCTTGGTTTCATCGATCTTCTCTACAGTTTTTTTAGATTCTATATTGTTTATTTCTGCTCTGATCTTTATTATTTCTCTTCTTCTGCTGGGTTTGGGGTGTCTTTGCTGTTCTGCTTCTATTTCCGTTAGGTGTGCTGTTAGATTTTGTATTTGGGATTTTTCTTGTTTCTTGAGATAGGCCTGGATTGCAATGTATTTTCCTCTCAGGACTGCCTTCGCTGCATCCCAAAGCGTCTGGATTGTTGTATTTTCATTTTCGTTTGTTTCCATATATTTTTTTAATTTCTTCTCTAATTGCCTGGTTGACCCACTCATTCTTTAGTAGGGTGTTCTTTAACCTCCATGCTTTTGGAGGTTTTCCAGACTTTTTCCTGTGGTTGATTTTATGCTTCATGGCATTGTGGTCTGAAAGTGTGCATGGTATGATCTCAATTCTTTTATACTTATGAAGGGCTGTTTTGTGACCCAGTATGTGATCTATCTTGGAGAATGTTCCATGTGCACTCGAGAAGAAAGTATATTTTGTTGCTTTGGGATGCAGAGTTCTAAACATATCTGTCAATTCCATCTGTTCCAATGTATCATTCAGGGCCCTTGTTTCTTTATTGATCCTGTGTCTAGATGATCTATCCATTGTTGTCAGTGGAGTATTAAAGTCCCCTGCAATTACCACATTCTTATCAATAAGGTTGCTTATGTTTGTGATTAATTGTTTTATATATTTGGGGGCTTCCATGTTTGGTGCATAGACATTTATAATTGTTAGCTCTTCCTGATGGATAGACCCTGTAATTATAATAAAATGCCCTTCTTCATCTCTTGTTACAGCCTTTAATTTAAAGTCTAGTTTGTCTGATATAAGTATGGCTACTCCAGGTTTCTTTTGACTTCCAGTAGCATGATAGATAGTTCTCCATCCCCTCACTTTCAATCTGAAGGTGTCCTCAGGTCTAAAATGAGTCTCTTGTAGACAGAAGGTAGATGAGTCTTGTTTTTTATCCATTCTGATACCCTATGTCTTTTGGTTGGAGCGGTTAGTCCATTTGCATTCAGTGTTATCATTGAAAGATACGGGTTTAGAGTCATTGTGATGTCTGTAGGTTTCATGCTTGTAGTGATGTCTCTGGTACTTTGTGGTCCTTGCAACATTTTACTCACAGAATCCCCCTTAGGATCTCTCTTGTAGGGCTGGTTTAGTGGTGATGAATTCCTTCAGTTTTTGTTTGTTTGGGAAGACCTTTATCTCTCTTTCTATTCTGAATGACAGACTTGATGGATAAAGGTTTCTTGGCTGCATATTTTTTCTGTTCATCACATTGACGATTTCCTGTCATTCCTCTGGCCTGCCAAGTTTCAGTAGATAAGCCTGTCACTAGTCTTATGGGTCTCCCTTTGTATGTTAGAGCATGTTTATCCCTAGCTGCTTTCACAATTTTCTCCTTATCCTTGTATTTTGCCAGTGTCACTATATGTCGTGAAGAAAATCAATTCAAGGTACGTCTGAAGGGAGTTCTCTGTGCCTCTTGGATTTCAATGCCTTTTCCTTCCCCAGATCAGGGAAGTTCTTAGCTATGATTTGTTCAAGTACATCTTCAGCCCCTTTCTCTCTCTCTTCCTCTTCTGGAATTCCTATTATACAGATATTATTGTGTTTCATCACATCACTTAGTTCTCTAATTCTCCCCTCATACTCCTGGATTTTTTTTATCTCTTTCTCAGCTTCCTCTTTTTCCATAATTTTATCTTCTAATTCACCTATTCTCTCCCCTGCCTCTTCAATCCAAACTGTGGTCGCCTCCATTTTATTTTGCACCTCATTTATAGCATTTTTTAGCCCCTCCTGACTATTTCTTAGTCCCTTGATCTCTGTAGCAATAGATTCTCTGCTGTCATCTATACTTTTTTCAAGCCCAGTGATTAATTTTATGACTATTATTCTAAATTCTTTCTCCGCTATATTGCTTAAATAGTTTTTGACCAATTTGTTAGCTGTCGCTACTTCCTGGCGTTTCTTTTGAGGAGAATTCTTCCATTTCGTCATTTTGGATAGTCCCTGGGGTGGCACAGAACTACAGGGCACTTCCCCTGTGCTGTCTGGAGTAACTTGTGTTGGTGGGCAGGGCCACAGTCAGACCTGATGCCTGTCCCCAGCCCGCCGTTGGGGCCACAGTCAGACTGGTGTGTACCTTATCTTCCCCTCTCCCAGGGGCAGGACTCACTGTGGAGTGGTGTGGCCCCGTCTGGTCTACTTGCACACTGCCAGGCTTGTGGTGCTGCTTTGATGGGATCTGGCATATTAGCCGAGGTGGATCCACAGGGTGCATAGGGGTGGGAGGGGCAGGCTTAGCTCTCTTTGCCTTGCTTTGCCCCTGCAGGAGGGGCCCTGCAGCACCAGGAGGGAGACAGACCCGTTGGAAGGATGGATCCTCAGAAGCACTGCGTTGGGTATTTGCCCGGTACAAGCAAGTTTGGTGACAGGAGCTGGTTCCCTTTGGGATTTTGACTGGGGGATGGGGGAGGGAGATGGCGCTTGCCAGTGCCTTTGTTTCCTGCAGAGCTGAGCTCTGTCTTCCGGGGCTCAACAACTCTCCCTCCCGTTGTCCTCTAGCCCTCCCACTCTCCGAGCAGAGCTGTTGACTTTTAACATTCCAGATGTTAAGTCCCACTGTCTGTCAGAACTCACTCCGTCTGGCCCCTCCGCCTTTGCAAGTCAGACTCGGGGGCTCTGCCTTGCTGGGCAGGCTGCCCCTCCACCGCCCTGGCTCCCTCCTGCCAGTCCATGTAGCGCGCACCACCTCTCCGTCCTTCCTACCCTCTTCCCTGGGCCTCTTGTCTACGCTTGGCTCTGGAAAGTCCGTTCTGCTAGTCTTCTGGCAGTTCTGGGTTATTTAGGCAGATGTGGGTGGAATCTAAGTGATCAGCAGGATGAGGTGAGCCCAGTGTCCTCCTATGCCGCCATCTTCCCTCAGCACCTTATCTTTTTTAGGTTTTTAAAAGTAATACCACATATTTACAATGTATTACAAAACAACTGCCATTTGGTCTGGGAAAGAATCCTGCAATGAATAAATAAATATTTACACCACAAAATGTTGGAAATTCACACTAAATGGTATAAATGATATAAATAAATGGCTATGAGTAGTCTTTACATTTCAGGCCAAATTTTGCTACCAAATTAATTTAGCTTATGTCAGGTTTCACTGCCAAATGAGTTATGAAAACTATCTTGAGGCTTTTTGGATTTTAAAATTGTAGTTATGAGTTTGTGGACTCTTATTATTTTCATTTTATAGCTCAAGCTTGTATTAAAAAGGGCAAATATCACTCATGCCCAGAATGTTTGCTCAGTGTCAGTGCTGAAAGGCCCCACATATGGTGGAAAGGAAATGTTTTCTTCTTAGACAGATCTGGTTTGAATCAGATTAGAGAAAGTCACCTACCTTCCCTGAACTTCACTTTTCTCATCTATAAAATAGGTATAGTAATTCTGCGGACCCTTGACATTCCACAGGATGGATTTTTGAGATCTTATAAAAACTAAAAACTTGTGAATCTCACTAGATAAAATAATTCCCTCACAAAATTTAATATGTTTTTAGTGAACCCAGTTACTTATCTACTAGCTAATCTGTTGCCACTTACAAGTAGTGAGACTGTCTAAATAGAGCTTATAAAAAAATGAATATTCAAAAAGCAGTTGGAACAAATTACCATTGTTGGTTTGTTTCACTGTCTCACAACATCTCTTAATCACTTATGTGGAGACATGCTTTATTCTTTATATGCAGCTGAATCTTGCCTTGGGCATGACACATCCATGAGAAAAGTCCAAATACAAAAATAAAATATGAAGCTTAGCTAGGACTTTTGATGTCATGAAAAAACAGTGTTTTTGAAAGTCTCTACTTGAAAAAAAAATCTATGGAAAGTTTTGAAAAGAGTAGTCATTAAATGTAGTAATTCAATAATTTGAACTTAAAATTTTCCCAAGATATTGAGGAAAATAGTAAATAATTTTTAGATAATGACTACTGAAACAAGGGAAAGTTAAATACTTAAATCTGCAGAAAACTCATTCATAAAGCAAACTTTTAAAAACTTAACATTTGGGGACATCTGAGCGCCTCAGTGATTGAGTGTCCAACTCCTAATCTCAGTTCAGATCTTAATCTCAGGGTTGTGAGGCTCCATGCCAGGCCTGAAGTTTACTTAAAGAATAAATAATTAAATAACTAAATGAGAACTTAAAATTTTCATGTCTAAGTTATTTGTATTTCTTGTACAAAAAAAGGCACTTAGAAATAGACATGTCACTGATGTTGTTATTTTTAATATAATGCATGACAGGCACGTAATTTCAGGTACTTTTGAGATATTTAAGAGTCCTTCATTTAAGGAGTTACAGGATTTGGGGACTGTCTAGAGCCATTTACATTTACCATAATCACTTAAAATTCAGCCAAGCTTAAGTTCAGTTCATGAATCTAGAGTTGTACAGGATAAAGTTAAATAGTTAGGAGGCCCGGAGAATGTCATTTTTGGTATATAAGATTCAAAAAGGAGTCAAGTGAATTTTAAGATTTTGCAATTAATAACGAAAAAGGCAGCACTTCAATTCTATTTCAGACTTAGGGAATTAAAATGACTCTCATGAAATCATATCCTCATGAAGTAGAAAGTCACAGAATTAATCAATCAAACCCTGGGAAGAAAAGAGACACTATCCACTTGATATCTTTATAAGTTTGAAATGAGTACTCTGTGTGCCTGGAAATGAAAGTCTGGCTGTCAAACATACTAAGAGGCGACAGGACCCTTCTCTGGCCCAAGAGAATGTTAATAATTCTTAGAGATGATACTTAGAATGAGTTATTTTCTCTGAGCTGTCCTCTGACATAATAAGAAAGATCAGTTATCTTGTATGACTAGGTCTAGATGATATCCTTTTTGGACTGTCCTTACTGTGGTTTTTAAAAATGGCAACCATTATAGATGAGAATGCTAATAGTTGGCAGTTGTGGTATGACTAATAAATATAAAAACTAACTTCTAGCAAATAATTACAAAAACAATACTTTAGAAGTCTGTATCCAAAGATAATGTTTCTTTCTCATTTACTCATCTATTATGTGAGCAAGTTATTTAGTCTCCTTAAGAGATTGAAAATACTGCTAATGATTTAATAAAATTTGATTACAATGTCTTTACGTAGTTTTCCATATTCCTGGGATAATCAAAGTGCTCAGAGGAAAAGAAAAGTTGAGTTGTTTATGAATTCTATTTTCTCTCTGGTAGATTCTCCATTTTTCTTAAACGGTACTACTGATAACATCAAAATCTCATAAGAATTAGTCTGGGGGCACCTGAGTGGCTCAGTCAGTTAAGCCTCCAACTTCAGCTCAGGTCATGATTTCACTGTCCGTGAGTTTGAGCCCCAAGTCAGGCTCTGTGCTGGCAGCTCAGAACCTGGAGCCTGCCTCAGATTCTGTGTCTCCCTCTCTGTCTGCCCCTTCCGCACTCCCACTCTGTCTCTCTCTCTCTCTCAAAAATAAAATAAAAACATTAAAAAAAAGAATTAATCTGTATCAGAATTACCTGAGTTAGTAAATTAAAAAAAAAAGCTCTAAATGGCTAACATTTCCTCACTCTTAAGACTTATTTCTCTCTGGGATAATCAAATTATGGGACAATAAGGGAGTTATATTAGTGAGTTTAACAATGATATTCTCTACTACAAGAAGGATAGTGTTTTGTTTGCTTGTTTTTATACCACATGCATCAAGGATAGTTTTTAAGGAGAAATTGTGTATAAGACATTGATACTTTATTATCTTTTAGGGCTGTGAGGCAGTTATTTGCTAAGTAATACCTAAGAAAGAGATTATAGTTGTGCCATAATGAAATACAATGACTGGTTCAACAGCTTAAATATTTGGTTCATTAAAAAAAAATGTACACATACATTTTTTCAACTCTTAACTTTTTTTCCATTTTATAATGAATATTTCAAGCACACAGGATTAGAGAAAAAGTTCAATGAGCACTCAGATATTCATTTCCCAGCTACAAAACCATCAACTCATGGCCTCTTGTTTCATCTAATTCAACCTTAATTCCTGTCCCTCCCACTAACTGGATTATTATGAATTAAATTCCAGATAGTATTTAATTTCATTTATAAAAATATCTAAATATCTCTAAAATATAAGCACATTAAAAAACATATGACTCCAATGCCATTATCATCTTCATGAATAATAATTTTAGGGAAGCTAAAACAAAGAAAGATTGATACCAAAAGCTGGTGAGTGTATGGAGAACTAGAACTTTCATACATTGATGTTAGGATTATAAAATAGCATAATGACTTTGCACCTTCTTATAAAGTTAAATATATATCTACACTATAACCTAGCAAATTCATTCCCAGGAATTTACCCCCAAGAAAACAAAAACATATATGCACAAAAAAACTTGCGCAAATTCATAAGTTCTCAAACTCGAAACCATTCAACTATCCATAAACAGAAGAATATTTTTTTTAGAAAGTAGAATATTCATACAATATAATGCTACTGAGACACAAATGGGAATGAAATACTAATATACGCAACAATATTGTTGGAGTTCAACAACGTTTTGATATATGCCCATTAGAATAACTGTAATCAAAAAGACAATAACAAATGTTGGCAAGGATATGAAAAAACTAAAATCCTCATACATTGCTCGTGGGAATGTAAAATCATGTACCACTTTGGAAAATAGTTTGACTGTTTTTTTTGTTTAATTTATTTTGAGAGAGGGGGAGAGTAGAGTTGGGGAGAGGGGCAGAGAGAGAGGAGAGAGAGAATCCCCTCACAAACCATGAGATCATGACCTGAGCCAAAATCCAGTTGGGCACTTAACCAACTTAGCCACCCAGGTGCCCCAGTTTGACTGTTTCTTAAAAAGTGAAACATAAATATATCATATGATGCAGTAATTCATCTTCTACTTATCTACTCAAGATAAATGAAAACATAAGTGAAAACAAAGTCTCAAGTGTAAGTGTTCATAGCAGCATTTTTCCTGCTAGTCAAAAAATAGAAACAACCCCAAATACTCATCAACAAATGAATGGATTGAAGAAATGAATGGATAAAATAAGGTATGTCCACACAATGGAATATTATCTAGCCAAAAAGGGAATGAGGTAAAGATCTATGCTACTATATTAATGAAACTCAAAAATATTGTGCTAAGTGAAAGAAGCCAGACACAAAGGACCACATACTGTATGATTCAATTTACATTTTTTGGATTTTCGAGAAAAGGCAAATGTGTGAGATGAAAATAGATCAGTAGTTGCCTGTATCAGGTGTGGGTGTGGGAATTATATGAAAATGAGCATGAAGGATCTTATTCAGCTGATGAAAATATACTAAAACTAGATTAATGTAATTGCACATCTAGGAAAATTTACTAAAAGTCATTCAACTGTATACTCAGAGTGGGTGAATGTAATGATACGTAAAAGAAGTCATATACAAAAGAGCATTTTCACGTACGTTCTTTTCACACAAAGTCCAAGAATAGGCAAAATTAATCAATGGTGCCAGAAGTGAGAAATTGGTTGCCCTGAGGTAAGAGTGGGGGATTATTGTCTGCAAAGGAATAGGAGGAAACTTTATGGGATGATGAGAATGTCCTACATCTACATCTACATCTACATGTTGTTTTGGGTGGTAGATATCCAAATTGTTAAAGGAGATACAATTGTTAAAATTTGACATACTGAACACTTGAGATCTATGTGTTTTGTTGTAAGTAAATTATATATTCACTAAAAATATAATAATTCCTTAATACTACCAAATATTCAGTTCTGAACCCCCTAATTGTTTATTTATATGTAAGTGATTTGGGGGCGCCTGGGTGGTTCAGTCGGTCGAGCGTCTGACTTTGTCTCAGGTCATGATCTCGCAGTCTGTGAGTTCAAGCCCCGCATCAGGCTCTGTGCTGACAGCTCAGAGCCTGGAGCCTCCTTCAGATTCTGTGTCTCCTTCTCTCTCTGCCCCCACCCCTCTGCTCTCTGTCTCTGTCTCTGTCTCTCTCTCTCTCAATAAGTAAGTAAGTAAATAAATAAATAAATAAACATTAAAAAAGTTTAAAGGTAAGTGATTTGTTTAAATTGGTATCTAAACGGGGTGCCTGGGTGGCTCAGTTGGTTGAGCATCCAACTTCAGCTCAGGTCATGATCTCACAGCTTGTGAGTTTGAGCCCCACGTCAGGCTCTGTGCTGACAGCTCAGAGCCTGAAGCCTGCTTCAGATTCTGTGCCTCCCTCTCTCTCTGCCCCAGCCCACTCACATTCTGTCTCTGTCTCTCTCAAAAATAAACATTAAATTGGTATTTAAACAAATTCCACACATTGCCCTTAATTGGTATGTCTCTCAAGTCTTTTTTTTTTTTTGCCTCAAAAAAAAAACTAACAAAACTGATTTATTGGTAGTGTGTTTTGCACATGCATTTCATTTACTCTGTCTTTAGTACCTTTCTGAGAAATAATTTATGTATATAATAAAATGCAAAGTATTCAACATATAGCTTGATGATCTTATAATATGTACATGTATTTCCAATTATAAGAGTAATTTAACCACATTGTACAATACATGAAAGTGAGAGAAAATAAAGTAAAAACAACCACAATCACCATTTTGGTGTATTTTATGCGACTGTCTCTTCTTCAGTGAAATAATATATGTAAAATACATTATCTAGTATTAGTGTTCGTATTCGTATTCGTATTCCACAGGCATATAATCCTGAGGAAATGGTCAAATTTGTAGCTATAAATCTTAGTAATACAACCATATTGAATTTTGAAGCCCCAAGCATACCATCTGATTCTACTCTATCCTGGTCATACCTAAGACATAATTAGGAAAAGCATACACATGTGAGCAGGAGCTTTTGTGTACTATCACTTGTCTTCTGAGGGATTGACTTCTTTCTCTAGGGTGTATGCAAACCTGCTCAAATTTTCCTGAGGATTGCAAAAATCTTTGTGTCGGTTTCACGGGGAAAGATACTTAATTATTCCACACACAGATCCATACTCACTTTCCAGTAATTTTCCAGTTAACAGAAGGATTGTACAGGTCTCTCCTTTGACATTTTCAGGTTGTAATCTGAGTATGTTTTCTTGAAAATGAAGTCATGTCCCAGCATATGTTTTGATCTACTCTTGTTGCAAGCTGACTTACTCCATGGGAGGGTTTTTTGAAAACAGTTTCCATGTACCACTTGAGGCATTGATCTTTCTGCAATCTCATTAACGCCCATGTAAATGCCAGGTCTTGCTGAGGAAGAAGAAACTATGTTAAATAATGGGAACCTTGAGGTTTGGGTATTACTTTTACAAGCAGCAATTTTTCCTGGTTTGGAAAAGGTCAGAGAATTTCTAAGTGTGTTCTTGTGGGTGGGGTGGGTTAGGACACTGCTGTTCCTTTTCCTGAAATGTAATGAGATGCAATTGATCTGTCAACAAAAATGACTTTCAGAGGCTACAAATACAATAAAATCAAATCAACACAAACCAGATTATCCTAAAGTGACTTTTGAATAAAAGTGGTTATCCTACTTTCTAAATAGCTTTGAAAATAATACCAAAAGGATGAAAACACAATCAAAGGTAACTTAATGTTCTTAAAGTTTATGAGAGCCTTTTCAAAAAATGGTGCAGGAGCAATTGGACATCCATCCATCCATCCAACTGGACAAAACCTTGACTTAAACCTTACACCTTATGTAAAATTTAACTTAAAATTAATCACAGACTCAAATATAAAATATAAAACTACAAAAGTTTTAGGAAAAAACATAGGAGAAATATTCAGAACTTAGAGCTAAATGAAAACTTCCTTTCAGATGTGATACCAAAAGCATGATCCATAAAAGGTAAAATGTGGTAAGTTGGACCTCATCAAAATTAAAACAAAATTAAAATTCTGTGGGGTTCCTGGCTGGCACCAGTCGAGCATGCAACTCTTGACTTTGGGGCTGTGAGTTCAAGCCCCATGTGTGGCATGGAGTTTACTTAAAATAAAATTTTTTTAAAAAAATTAAAACTTTTCCTCCATGAAAGGTCTTGTGAAGAGGATGGAAAGCCAAGCTACAGACTGAAAGGAAATATTTGTGAATTACATATTCAACATAAGACCCTGTATCTAGAATATATAAAGAACTTTTAAAACCCAACAGTAAAAAATATATATATAACTGAAAAATGGACAAAAGACATGAACACACATTTCATTGAAGAAGATATACAGATGGCAAATAGACAAATGAAAAGATGCCCAACATCAATAGCTATTAGGGAGGTGTACGTTAAAACCACAAGAAGATATCGCTATACACCCATTAGAAATAAAAGCTAAAATAAAAGATATTGATAACACTAAATACTAGAAAAGATACAGAGAAGCTATCACTCATTGCTCATGGGAAAGTAATATGGTACAGCACTTTAGAAAATAGTTTGTTAATCTCTTACAAAAATTAAAGAAGCGCTTAACAATTCTTGGGCATTCCAGAGAAGTGAAAAGTTATGTCAACACAAAAACTTGCACACAAATGTCCATAGCAGCTTTATTCATAATAATCCTAAACTGGATGTCCTTCAACAGTTGAATGGTTAAATAGAATATCATAAAAGGAACAAACTAATGATATATACACAGCCTGGATGGATCTCAAGGAAATTATTGTGTTTAAAAGATGCCATTATCCAAAGTAACACGCTATATAATTCCAATTATGTAACATGTTTAAAATAACAATATAGAGGATGAACAGATGGTTGCTAGGGTTCACAATGAGACTAAGGGGTGGGTATGGCTATAAAAGGGTAGCATAGGGAGGCTTGTGGTGATGGAATTGTTCCGTTTCGATTCTGGTGGTGGTTAGATGAGTCCATGTCAAACTGGCAATATCTGAATAAGCCCTATGGATTGTACTAATGTCACTTTCCTGATTTAATATTTTACAATAGTTATGCAAGATGCTGCCTTTGGGGGAAACTAAACAAAGGACACGTAGGACTTTTGTATACTTTTTTTGTGAAAACTTGTTGTTAATCTATAATTATTTCAAAATAAGAAGTTAAAAAAAGTTATGGGTGCTAGAGCCATGCGTTTATTGAGAAGTCTGGATGGCAAAAGACCGTTGTATTAGTTTGTCCCACATCCTTCTTCTGCCTTCCCAAAGAATTGGTGGGTCTAGGTCTTGAAAGTTTCATGGAAGAAAATGAATTCTCCTTTTTTTAAAAAAATGTCCGTTCTTCCCATTCTCAACATTGCCACCCTTCATTGTGAATTTTTTAAAAAAATGGAACAAAACTTTAGAAGTTTTCAAAACCCTCTCTTCTATTTGAAGACGTCTTTTTCTCCTCTATTTGTTTATCATCACCAACACAGTAAAACTTTATTGTGCACCTATTTTGTGCCAGTCACTACTGAAATTTTTAGAAACCCAACTTAAAATAAAAATGGAAAATTTTGATTTTCCTAATTCTGAACTCCAAGGGATGGACCTGGCTTCAGGTACAACTGAATGCCAGCATGTGTAACAATTCAGTCTCTTCTCTTTTTTTTCTCTCTCTCCATTTCTCATCACTACTTGGTATCATTCTAAGATAGCCTCTCTCCATGTAACTCACATGGTCTTTATATGTCAGACTCATAGAAAAAGAGGAAGCTTTTGCCATAGACCCTGTGCTAATCCAGGGATTGACCCTTGAATTGTGTGAGATTCTCGCAGAAGAGGGAAATGTTGGTTTTTCAAAGGAAGTGATGTTGTGCGGGCAAAAAAATTATACGCTCTTACAAATAATAAAAACTCGACCTTTCAAAGGTCAGTTGTTATCCCAGGTCTTCCAGCCAGCAGGTGGTGCTGCCGTGACTCAAAGCCAGTTTATCCACTTCACTGCTCAAGCTCTCAGTCCTGAGATCATACTGCTTCCAAGAATTCTTGCTCCCCTGGTTAGGAATTCCGGTTCCAAACAAGATTTCTACATTTATTTTTATTTTCTACCATGTTTATTGAATTTTTAAAAAAATTCTAGGTTCTGAAGTCTCTCAAACTGAATAGAACAGAATAGGGAATAGAACCCAGGATGATTCTAAGCAATGCTTTATACAGTGCAAGATCTCTTCATCATTTCCATATAAGGTAAGGGTGTATCACCATTTATATAGTAAATATATGCTTAAAGTTATATAATATTATAAATAAAAGTTTTATAAATCAGATTATTTCCTTTATTCATTTATATATATTTTTAGTGCCCACTATGTGCCAAGCACTCTTAACAACACCAAGAACTAGAGACAATAGAACAATATGAAAGTGAATATAAAATAAGTGTTCTTCAAATGATAAAGGAGATTAAAAATCCTGACTTGGGACTCTCTTTCTTATAAAGGGAGATAACTGTAATCAAACCAGCAACTATGCTAACAGATTATCTATTATGGTCTATCAGGTGGTAGTATGGTAGTAAGTGCTAAGGAGAAAAAGTAAAGCTGTGTCAAGGAGATAGGAAGTGCTGAGAGGAAGAAGAGTGCTGTTTATCATCAAGTGATCAGGGAAGGAAGACATCATCAATAAGGCAGCATCTTATCTGCCTCCAATGCTTTGCCCAGTATAGAATTAATGATGTGGAAGGACAGGACAGGAGTTGGAGGCAAGTCCTTGATATATTTTAAGAGGAAGAAAGTACAAGGGGATAGAAGGGTGAGAAAAAGAAGTTCAAGTAGGTTTTAATTGACCAATGACAATTGCCACAAATCAACCGTTGGCAATTGAGCCAATAGACATTAAACATATAGATGTCATGACAGAGAATACCAGGGGTGACCTGCTCGGAAACCTACTCAGTTAAGGTAGTGATTGCCTTACCTTTATTTTTCAGTTTTCTCTAAGAAGCAAATATATTATCTTGTCTACTGCTTTGTCCCTGTAAGCTGTTTTAAATTTCTTAAATTAGGGTTGAAACTCAGGAAGATTGAACATAGTTTCTATCTGAAATCGTATTAATGGGTGACAACATAGAAAAAGGACCCATGACTAATTTTTGAGAAAAAGGGGATTTGATTACAAATGAACAAAGATGCGACATTGGCTAATTTTATTCTTTCCAGAAATGTCTTAAAATAATATCAACTAGTATTTAATGTAGAGCAGTATGATATACATATATATACAACTTTCAGCATTTCATATGTGCATGGCCCACTTAAAAATCAGAGCTAAAATTATTAGAGACACTACAGATAAAACAAGTAGTGATTACTCCTTTATGATACTGAAAGGTCACTTATTTTTATATTCAGAAACTCACTCCAGGTCTCTTATGATTATTTTAACATTTTTTAAAAGATTAAATTATACCATTTTTCCCTCTTTATTTCTTTCAATTATCTTTGACCAAATGCAATAAGATTTTTTATTTGAACATGCCTATGTAAGGAAATTGTGTATCTTTTCATAAAAGCCAGGTATCTTTAGAAAATACAATAATGGTTTGATTCATTTTTAAATAGATTGGAAACCAATCCAGTGATTCAAAAATGGTTATACAATTTGCTATGTAGAAATAATAAAATTTACTTTATCTGCCCTTTTATTTTTATAGCTATCATTTAATTTTAGGTTCTGTTTTTATAAAACCTCATATGTCTGGAAGTGTTTGTTTTTCTGCCAGCTTTGCCCTGATGTGATTCATAAATATGCCAAGAAAATCTAATAAATCTTTCATTAGTACGTATTCATATTTTAATTGCAACTTAAAGAACAAAGAAAAGATTCTGCCTTCAACTGATTGAAATTTTTGTATCATCATGTTTCAAATTACCAATAACAGTGGTGCTTTTCTGTAATGGCTTTACCTTCAGAACATCTATCATGTGAAAAATCTAGCCCGGTGGGCATTGATGTAAGTGCAAAAAGTTATTGACTTTTGCCTTTTAAAAAATTCTCTTATTACTTTTCTTGAAAGGAATTTATCTTTAAAGGCTTTAAGATAAACCTGTGCTGCTTTCAGTCTGCATGTCAACCTTCCCTGGACTGTGCTGAGAGAATTCACAGACAATATTTCCACCCACAAGTGCCTCCTGACTTCAAGAGATTGAAGAGATGAAGCTTAGTGCCTTTTGCAAAACAAAACAAAACAACTTTAAATCAATAAAACCCCAAAACATTAGCAAGAATGTTAGACATACAAAATTTTTATTGGCCATCAGTCTACATCACAGTCACCGTGGGCATTAGAAAATACCCTTAATGGGAAGGACTTTTAATAATGTTGCTTATCATTCCTGAAACTGCTCAAAATTAATTTCATCAAGTAATTAGAGAAAATAAGAAAAGCTTCCTTCTCTTATAAAAGATGTTGTATTTCTTTTTTTTTTTTTAATTTTTTTTCAACGTTTTTTATTTATTTTTGGGACAGAGAGAGACAGAGCATGAACGGGGGAGGGGCAGAGAGAGAGGGAGACACAGAATCGGAAACAGGCTCCGAGCCATCAGCCCAGAGCCTGACGCGGGGCTCGAACTCACGGACCGCAAGATCGTGACCTGGCTGAAGTCGGACGCTTAACCGACTGCGCCACCCAGGCGCCCCAAAGATGTTGTATTTCTTAAAATTATGTGAGCTGCTGTGTCATTATCAAGGCAGTTAATTATCCTACAACAGAAATTCTTAAGAAATGTAGATATACTTGGTCTCTGGTCCTTTATTTCTTATATTCATTGTTCTTCTGTTGTCTTCTAGAAGAGTTTTTCCTAGAGTGGTTCCTCAGAGCAACATGGTTCATCCAAAAGTCCTTCTGAGTCAAGAGATTTTCCTGGAGGCAGAGAGGTTGATATCTACATAATTTGAAGAGATAGCTGGGTAAAGGAATAATTAGGATTATTGGAGTTACTCTAAAACTTGTGAAATATTAGTGGTCAAAGGGAAGACAAACTTGGTTATAAAATGGGAATTTGATCCAGATGCCAAAAATGTTTGTGGAGAGAGCTGAAAGTTATCCTTGTCACTAAATAATAGATGCTATCTTCTGAACCAAAAGACCACAGTCATTTGGTCACTTTTCTGCCACAAGTAGCCATCTCCTCTTGAGCCTCAGTCTGCAGCACTACAACTGGCTTCTACCCTGAATCTTACTTGGAGACCATAGGCTAAATTGGGTCTTTGGAGCCGTTGGCTTTTTTTTTCTTAATTTTTTATTTTATTTTTTTAGTGAACGTATCTTTTTACCTTTTAAAATTAATTAATTAATTAGCTAATTAATTATATAGCTTATATAATTATTTTATATATTATAATTTTATATATTATTATTATTTATTAATAATTAATTATTTTTAAGTCAGCTCTAATGCCCAACATGGGGCTTGAACTCACCACCCCAAGATCAAGAGTCGCATGCTTTACTGACTGAGCCAGCCAGGTGATCCAGGAATTGTTGGCTTTCAACTTCTATAACCTCAGTGGAACTTTGACTCTTGTGGTTTTAGAAACCTTTAAGCAGAACTCTTCTCTACAATTCAAATTTAAAATTGGGATGGTATTTCTAAAAAGTTCATCCCAATGAGCATAGGCAGTAAATAACAGGAGGTAAAGATGTATGACTGGATGCAGGTGGTCTTAGAAAAGACAAAACAGGACAGAGACTTCTCAGCATTTTGTGAGTCTGTAACTCTTACAGCTGACACTGGATGAATGAATGAATGAGCTCACTGAATGAATGAATGAATGAATGAGCATCCTGTAAAGCATGTAGACACAATGGGTTATCATTATTTCACAAATAGTATCCACTTTCTATGTTTTAGAAAATGATGATATTCATAGTTAACAATTATATCAAAGTGACCATAAAGACCAAGATTCTCCATCTGGGTGTAATGATGTATTTTCTGACCTGAAAAAAAGTGAAGCTAGTGAGTATAGCATAGTCACTGATGCGACATGGCTTAGCTGAGTGTCTTCACAAAGCGGGAGAAGAGGACTTCATAGTTGACAAGAACATCCAGGAATTAAATAGCAAAACTGGGATATTTCATGCCAAAAAGAGATAAAATTTCCCTGTGCCAAATTGTAAAGACTGCCACCATGTAGTCCAACAGGTCACCGTCATCATATCTGACCTGGACTTCTTTCTTATTTGAAAATTGAGATATAATTCACATACCATAAAATTAATCCTTTTAAAGTAAGGAGTTCAGTGGTTTTTAGTATTTACAAGATTTTGCAACCATCACAAATGTCTAATTCCAGAACATTTTCATCACCCTGAAACAAAACCTCCTTACTTATTAGCCATCACTCCTGTCTCTCCCCAGGCCCTGGAAACCACTCGTCTATTTTCTGTCTCTATGGAGTTGCCTCATCCAGTATGTAGCCTTTTGTGACAGGCTTGTTTGATGTAGCAAAACGTTTTCAAGGTTCATCCAGGTTGTGGTAAGTATCAGTCCTTCATCCCTGGTTATGGCTCTGGTGTAGACTTCTGCATGTCCTCTCACCTGGTCTCCCTGCATCTACTAGGGTCCCCGAGAGCCTGCTCACTATGGAAGCCAGAATAATCTTTTTCAAATGTAAATCACATCACCTTACTTCTTTACTCAAAATCCTCCACAGGCTTTTCATTTTACTTAGAGAAAAATTTCATCTCCTTGCCATGGCCTCTAAGAGCCTTCAATGATCAGGATTGTACCCTGTCTACTTCTCTGACCTCAACTTCCCACACTCCAGTCACCCTGTGCCAATTACTTCTGCTCCTTTAATTTTCCTGGCTTGTTTCTGCCGCAGGACCTTTGCACTTGACGATCCCTTTGCCTGGGGCTCTTCTTTCATAGTTCTTCCCATGACATGACCATGACCATGACCAGTTTCTTCTCATCTTTAAGGCCTCCTATAGCATCTCCTCAGAGAGGCAAGCCTAGATAAACCTGTCTCAAGTGTCATTTCCCCAACTCCCAGTCATTTTCTATTATTGCATTACCCTGTTTTAATTTCTTTTTTTTTTTTATTTTTTTTTTAACGTTTTATTTATTTTTGAGACAGAGCATGAACGGGGGAGGTGCAGAGAGAGAGGGAGACACAGAATCCGAAGGAGGCTCCAGGCTCTGAGCTGTCAGCACAGAGCCGAACGCAGGGGTTGAACTCATGAACCCTGAGATCATGACCTGAGCTGAAGTCGGAGGCTTAACCGACTGAGCCACCCAGGCGCCCCACCCTGTTTTAATTTCTTTATAGCATTTATTACTATCTGAAATTGTTTTGTTTTGTTTTACTGATTATTATCTGCATCTCCTTGAAAATCTGTCAACTCCATGAAGCCAGAGGCTAACTGACTTGGTCACTGCTGTATCCCAAGCTTCTACAATGGAGCCTAGAAGGTGCTCAATTAATATTTGAAGGATTGCATGACTATCTTGCCTAGAACTCCTAAGTCTTCTAGATCTTGCCCCTATTCTCAATTCCTAAAGCTTGCTCTCTTCACCTATTACTAGACTTTGCTATTGCCACCAACTGCTTGACGGATTTCTCTCTGTGGTTGACTCTTTCATTAACTGACATTCAACCCTTCCTTAATGTCCTTGATGACAACTCTTCCAGACATCTCTATCACAGGCTAGCAGGTCTTTGTTAATCTGCAGGTTCATGATCAAACTGAGCCTTCATTCCTATAGGTTGTAGGCAAAAAAACAAAGTTCAGCTGCTCATTTGCAGTCAAGAATGCAAGAGATAATGGGTGAGAGGAATCAGCATGGTACACAGAATGAAACTTTCAGTCTTGAACACAGAAAGTAGGAATGCTTTAGGTGCTGTATGTACTACACGTGGTGATATATGCTGATGTATAAGCTCAGTTTAAATGAATATGAACTTCTAGGTACAGATTGGAATTCAGTTTGTAACTGAATTGTTCAGCCTCCTTTGCAGAGATCTGGAATCTAACTTCTTTGAAATACTTGGATGAAAGGAGACCTTTGGAATCAGTTTCATTTTACTTAGTTAATTGTGGAATTCCCAATCTTTGCTCCTGGTTAAATGAAGTGCCTATCTCCCCACATTCTCCCATCCATCTTCTCCTATCATCCAAGTCATATAATGCCTGACCATTAGGGTGCACATCTTTCCTGAAACATTTTTTCAAAAATAACTCCTGTACAGAGAGTAAAGGACAAGCCACAAATAAAGAGAAAATATTTGCCAAACATTTAACCAACGAAAGTTCTAGAATACATAAAGCATTCCTATAATGGATAATAAAAAAAAAACAAACTAACTAACAACTCAGGAAAAATGAGAAAAAGAGACAAATGGGTATTGCACTAAAAACAATAATGGTCAACACATTTGTGTAAAGATGCTCTCATTAGTACTGGAAATTGTAAATTAAATCCACAATGAGATGCCACGCCTACCAGATTAGCAAAGCTTTTTGCAAGGAAGTACAGCAATGGAAACTTCATGCACTGCTGGTGGAATATAAATGGATTTAACACATCGGAAAACAATTTAAAGTAGAGTTTAACTAGATTTTCTCCCCTGCTGACTCTACTAAGTGTATACCTCAAAAAACTCTTGTCAACAAGGGACATGTACAAGAACATTCAGAGCAGCTGGGTTCATGCAGAAAAACACGTATAATGCATGAGTTGTTCCTTTACTGATCTGCGGGGGGTATAAGAAACATTGAGCCCACTATTTTCAGGCATCTCTGTTCTCAATGACATCTCACCCCACACAGGCTGCTGAGACCAGAGATTTTTCAGTGTGCCTCCAGGAAACACAAGGAAGACCATGGAGAATCAGAGCCACCCTTATCGGCCTACATCCTCCGTACTACCTTTTCACTAATTTGGGGATAAATCAAAGTATAAGCAATCTTGAATCAAATCTATTCTCATCAATCCTTGAATCTGAACCAGACTCTAATCTGACCTTGCTCACATGCTACCTGAATATAAAGAATTGAAAAAAGGTAGTGGTTATTTTGTTTCCACTTCACCTGTCAGAATTGCAGTCCTGCCTCACTGTTTCTGACTATCCCAGTCTGCCTGGTAATACAGCTATTTGAATAGGAATTGGGTTCCTTTACCAAGTTCTCATTTTCTTCCGGCAAGTTCCACCTGTTTCTAAATGTCGTACTCTTTAAGGCCATGCCTTGTCTATAGTGGGTTGCACAGTGCGTGTCTAATACATTGAAGTCCCCGACTTAGAGGAAGAAACATCTTCACAGAGCGGCCTCCCTCACAGGCTGGTATTCTTGGGCAGACTGTTTAATATCTCCGAGCATCAGCAAATGAGAGTCATAATACTTTTATACCCCAGAGATGCTATGAGTGTTAAATTAAACAGCATGGGAAGATGTCCCTTAAGAAATGTTCATGTACTTCCTTTCTACCCTTCCCTCTGTGTTCCTTTCAAAAGGACCTCAAAAGGAGGCCAAATGAGATCAGTCTTTCCTCTTTCTGTAGAAGGAAATTAAAGCAGTGTCAGCCAGTGTCCTGGAGGATGCTTCCTGGACTTTTCCACTTAGGAAGTATAGGAAAGTATATACGGAGGGGCATAGTAGCGGAGGTCCAATCACCCTAGAAACCAAAAAGCAACCGCTAGGGAGTGACAGCAGGAAAAATGCATAGAAAAAGGAGTAACCTTAGGCTTGGAAATCCATAGGACAGCCAGAGACCTTCCAGACCTACTGGAAATGTATGTGTGGTCAAATCCCAGCAATCCTTTCTTCTTGATCTTCTTTAACAGGTAACTGCATTTCCCTAAATGGTCTCAGACCTCGCGGGAGTTTGGGGAACGCCAACATCAGCACTGAACCAGTACTGCTCTTTATGCACGGGGCATTGTGCTGGAAGCTGGGGATGTCCTAGTGAGCAGGACAGAGGTGTTTCTACAGAAATGGCCCCTGGGGCTCTGGGAAAGGAGGCACGCACAGTCACAGTCGATTGGGGCAGAGAAGGCTTCCCGGGGAGAAGAAGGGGCGTCCCAGGCAGACGTGAGAAACGAGAGAGCGTCGTCACCAGCAAGCTTGAAAACCCGGATCCCATCCTCTTGGAGCCTCTTGGTTTGCCATATTCCTCTGGCTCCCACTCAAATCCTTGCCAGAAGGGAACGGACCTGCACCGCTTTCTTTCCCTGTTCCTCCCAGAGGTCTGAGGGCGGGCAGAGCGAAAATGCGCACTGTCCTGAGTCAGAACTCTGGCCGGGAGCGGGTCCCGCTACGGCTGGGGGCGTCGGGGGCGGGCAGCGGGTGGCCAGTGACGCGACGGAGGCCGGGGGCGGCGGGCTGCGAGGTGACGCGCGTGGGGACCGCTCTGGCCCAGCCCACGTGTCCGCGAGATTTAAAAGTTGGCGGCGCGCGGGGAGGTCAGCTTGGCGGCGGAGCCCCGCGAGCAGCGCGCCCGGGACGCAGAGGCACTGCCAGGGCCCCGCGTGGAGTGCTGACCCGCGCAGCTCAGGCTCCGAGCTCCGAGCCGCCAAGCGCCGAGATGCCGCGAGCAGCGAACCGCCGCCCCGGGCCGCCCGCCGGACAGGTGGCCGCCGCGTCCCGGCCCCTGCTGCTGCTGCTGCTCGCCTGTTGCGCGGGCACCTGCCTTGGTAAGCGCGCCCCGCGCCTCCCGGGCTCCCCGCGCCCGCCGCTTCCCGCGCCTTTCCCCTGCCCACTCGCCGCGCTCTCTTCCCTCCCTTTCTCGCCTTCACTGTTGGCTTCTGGGACTCTCTTTCCCCTCGTGCGGCGGGGCTCCCTAGCTTCTCGCCTTTGACGACCGGCGCGCGTCTCGGCCACCGGGCAGCCAGGGCGCCGGTGCCTGTGGCCCGGCTGGAGCGCGGTCCCCGCTCATCCGAAATCCCCAGACCCCGGGCAGCCTGCAGTTGGCGGAAATCTGTAGGGCCCCCTAGCCCTGCGGATGTCCGTGGCCGGTGAAAACGTAAATAAATTAACACAGTGAAAAATGAAAATGCGTTCCCTTTCATTGCAATAACTAGAGGGACTGATGGCTGAAGCAAAAGTAGAGTTTGATACTTGACCTTCTGATGCCGGGTAAACTTGGAGCGTGCTCATCATCTTTGGTGAGTGAGCTACTGTTGTGTTCAGATAATCCTGAGCAGTGAAACAGGCCCCCTTCTAGCCGTTTAGAAGGGAAAATTAGTGGGGTTTTGTGCCTTCTAGGTTTTGACGCACCAGATCAGGAAAAAGAATAGTGAAAAAAAGTGGCTTAGGAAAAAGAAGTGGGAAAAGCAAAAGCAAAGGCAGGGAGGGATGTCTGAAGCTTGGAAGACAAGGTAGGGCTGAGCCCAGCGTGTTCCAATGGGGAGATCACTTCCCTATCTCCTAAAAGTTACTGTTTCCAAGTATGTTGATAGATCCATCCTTTATCTCCCAGCTCCCAGAGTCCCCTCCAGGGCTAGTAAGTATCCTGCAAAACCATGAATTTTCTAACTCTGCAGCAGGTTCTTTTAGCTTCCCTCTGCTCTCCTGTCAGGTGAAGGTGGGCAGACCATCTCATCATTGTTCATAATACTGGGGACTTGAAACCATAACTGCAGGGACCTTTCAGAGTATACAGGGCAGCCCTCAATTAGAGGTGGAGAAACGGAAGCTATTCTTGCTTTCCAATGTATTTATTTTTATTGCTGACCTTTCATTGGTTTGTTTTTTTCCTTTCTTGGGGGCATTGAAGAAGGGGGTAGGGGAGGGGGTTCTCCTGCATGAAAAACGAGGGCATTTGGCTATGAAATCTAAGCAGTCAGAGGCTAGACCTGAACTTTTTCCATCATCACACAGCCAGCAATGATACAGCATAATTCATGCAAAGTACTGTTAATATTTTTTATTTTTAGAATTAGTAGTAGAATTAGTGGTAGAATTTGGATGGCAATCTTTATCTACTTTATTAGGGAAGCAGATAATTATAGTTTTAAAAGTGTCTTTTTCTCTGTAAAGCAAATGTACTTGCCATGCATGTTGCATGTTATGTGCCTGCAGTGATCTTTGCATCAGTTGGAGATAACTGCTTTTTGGGGAGGCAGGGAGTTTTCAGGCTGCTGGTGATTAAGCAGAAACTGTGGAAGGCTGCTTTCTAAAAAAGACAAGTCTTGGGTTTTATTTCCACAAAGAGTGTATCTGCTGGCTGGTCAATCATCTCAAAAACATCCCCAGTACTTCTCAATAGGGACAAGATGCCTTTTTCACTGTACAGAGACCCCCTACACTACCATTTTGTATCTTTTTTCCCCTTTAACCTGCTCTTGATATTTAAAAATGTGATGGAGGGGGGAGAGGGTAAACATAGTGTGATCTTCCCTAGTCCCAAGACCCTAAAAATGGCACAGGAGGGGAAGCGTGACGTACATAACCAAAACCGAGAGATAATCTACCAAGATTAATCATTATGCAGAGAGCAAGATGATGTATCTAAAAACAACAAAACAGATGTCACAAAGCCAGAGGAAAATAAAATAGTGCCAATAAGTGGAGCATCCTTGGCAAAATGAGTTAGCAGAGCATGCAACAGCAGTGAGAATATAAAGAGCCAGCCACAGATTTGGTGGATGGAAACAGTTCGCTATTCAGAGAACATTATTAAAATCAGGAAGATTTCCTAAAGGGGGGCACATTTCGGATAACTGCATCAAACCTCGATTCGGCCTGTGACTATAAGTGATCAAAGTGCCTGAGACTAAAGAAAAAAGTGGGGGCTGGGTGGCTCAGTCAGTTAAGCATTTAACTCTTCCTTTCCGCTCAGGTCATGATCTCACGTTTCATGAGTTCGAGCCCTGCATCGGGCTCCAAGCTGACAGTGTGGAGCCTGCTTGGGATTCTCTCTCTACTTCTCTCTCTGCCCCTCCCCTGCTAGCTCTCTGTCTCTCTCAAAAATGAATAAATAAACTTACCAAAAAAAAAAAAAAGATGTGTTTTTTCCTACTCAGATCCCTACTTATTGAATAATCCTTAAAATTAAGTCAGCAGTAACAATTTCTCACTTCAAAACCCTACGCTAGTTAAGTGCTAGCAATGAGAAAAGAAAATTAGCACCACTTTTATAATAGAGTCTATTTTTCAGAGAAAGACAAATACTGTATGATCTCATATAGATGTGGAATCTAAAATACAAAACCAAAAAACGCCAACAAAACAAAATCAAACCAAGCATGTGGATACTGAGACCAGATTGGTGGTTCACAGAGATGGGAGGTGGAGATGTATGAAATGGGTAAAGGGGGTTGAAAGGTACAAACTTCCACTTGTAAAATAAGTCATGGGGATGTAATGTACAGCATGGTGACTATATGGCATATTTGAAAGTTGCTAAGAGACTAAGTCTTAAAAGTTCTCATCACAAGAAAGAAAAATTCTGCAAGTATATATAGTGATGGATGTTAACTAGACTTATTGTAGTGATCATCTGACAATATATACAAATTTAGGATCATCATGTTGTACACCTGAAACTAATATGATGTTGTATGTCAGTTATACTCCAATAAAAAGGTCTGTTTTTCTTTCTCTTACAGATGCTGTATTTTACAGATGCAAAAGTTGTCTATACATACTATTTGCATTAGTTAGATTGTATAAGACTAAAGGTTTCACTTTACTAGCAGTACTTTAGTATAAATATCTCAAGGGGTGCTTGAGTGGCTCAGTCAGTTAAGCATCTGACTCTTGATTTCAGCTCAGGTTATGATCTCAGGATTCGTGGGATCAAGCCCCCTATTGGGCTGTGCACAGAGAGCACAGAGCCTACTTGGGATTCTCTTCCTCTGTCTCTGCCTCTCCCCTGCTTGCACTGTCTCTCAAAATAAACAAACTTTAAAAAAGTATGAATATCTCAAAACTGATTGACTGAAAACAGTGCAGTTTTCATGATATAGAAGATAATGGCACTCTTAGTATATTTGAGAAAGTATCTAGTACTGCTATTTGACAATATAAAGCCCACATCTAGGGTATCTTGGGGAGAAAAAAAATCACTCAACTTGGGTTAGCAAACACACAAAGGGAAGAAAAATAATTCTCCCTTATGTTTGGGTTTGGTAATAGGATATTAGTGGATTTCTATAAGTTAAAAACACTTTAAAATTTTGGCTTCTCTAGCCTTTTTACCCTGAGACTGTATTTACATGTTTTGTGTAAGAGCCACAAAGTACCCCTTTTTGATTATGTAAGTGCTTGGGACAAAGTTAGATATAATGGCAATTCCTGTGGGACCCCTGCAAGCTTGGGGGCACAGAAGCAGGCAAGCTCTCGATTGCTGGTAAGGCAGTGTGGAGGTGGGAGTTTCCACTTCTATCGGAGGTTGGGAGACAGACAGGCGTGGAAAGGATACAAAATTGTATTCTTTAAACAGGAACACCGTGTCAAACAGAGAGGAACAGTGGTATAATGAGTGGAGAAATCAGAAGTACCTGCAGGTGACGGCTGAATCTAAAGAGTGAAAATCTCTGTGTTCTTCTCTCGCATCAAATCCATCCTGCTCTCTCCTTCCATTCCTCTTCCTTTTACCTTCCTCTTATTCAGTCTTGGTAACAGTACATAAGCCGCACATCCCAGTTGCAAGGAAAGGGCTGATGGCCTTTTAGATGGTTTTCATGAGAATATCCATATCTCCCTTTTGGAAATTTTCAGACTTGTTAAAAAGAATCTTAGACCTAAAATGTTTGTTTGAGCTGCTTATTTCTGTTGAATAAAGAGGCATCTTCTGTTTTCTTTCTACAATGCAATGCTGTATCCCCCTTGGATATTCGGTGTTGTCCATGGACCAGCAGCATCATTGTCACCAGGGAGCTTGCTATAAATGCAGACTCTTGGGCCTGTCCCTGACTGACTGAATTAGAATCTCATTTAGTAAGATCTCCAGGTGTTGTGTACGAAAAGTAGAGAAGCACAGCTTTCTCCCTTCCTGAAAACAGAATCAGCTCAGAGTAATATACACCAGACAACAGAAACTTTGAGATATACATGTGTGCTAGGGTGAGAGCTATACAGTTGAGAAGCATGTAAGACCATTTGCCCACCTTGAACAGTTGTTCTGTGAAAGGGGATTCAATGAGGTTCTGAGATAAATCAACTATTATGGGCCACATGACCTCTGTAAGTTATTTCTAATGCTTGGTAGCACAGAAAATGTAGCTAAATTTGTACTATTATTTACATTCTAATAAAGTTAATATTATTAGAATGTAAATAATAGTATAAATTTGTATGAACTCAAGGGAAGACTTAACTTCCTACTATCTTTTTAAAAAATTATTTTCTTTAAGCTTATTTTTTTTAAGTATTTAATTTTGTTATATTTGAGATCTTAGAAAAATTTAGTCTTTTACTAACAGGATGTATTGTTGATTTTGTTAAACAAAAATGTATACATTTAAGAAAATGAGTAGTAATTACATTTAATATTAATAGATATTATCTCAAGGGGTGCCTGGGTGGCTCAGTCGGTTAAGCATCCGACTTCAGTTCAGGTCATGATCTCAGGGTTCATGAGTTCAACCCCTGCGTTGGGCTCTGTGCTGACAGCTCAGAGCCTGGAGCCTACTTCGGATTCTGTGTCTCCCTCTCTCTCTGCACCTCCCGTGCTGGTGCTGTCTCTGTCTCTCATTAAAATTTTTTTTTGAATAATAAATATTATCTCAGTGTTTTTACAGAGATAATTTACATAGCATGAATTAGATAATTGAATCTATGAAGAAAATATTACCTTAGAGAGTGGAAGCTAATTAACATTTTACTTCAGTAATAATTAAGGGCCTAACAAGTAATTCTTTTTTTTAATATGAAATTTATTGTCAAATTGGTTTCCATACAACACCCACTGCTCATCCCAAAAGGTGCCCTCCTCAATACCCATCACCCCCCCTCCCCTCCCTCCCACCCCCCATCAACCCTCAGTTTGTTCTCATTTTTTTTTAAACATTTTTATTTATTTTTGAGAGATATAGAGCGTGAGCAGGGTAGGGGCAAAGAGAGAGGGAGACACAGAATCTGAAGCAGGCTCCAGGGTCTGAGCTGTCAGCACAGAGCCTGATGCAGGGCTCGAACCCACAAACTGCAAGATCATAACCTGAGCTGAAGCTGGACACTTAACCAACTGAGCTACCCAGGCGCCCCTGTTCTCAGTTTTTAAGAGTCTCTTAATGCTTTGGCTCTCTTCCTCTCTAACCTCTTTTTTTTTTTTCCTTCCCCTCCCCCATGGACTTCTGTTAAGTTTCTCAGGATCCACATAAGAGTGAAAACATATGGTATCTGTCTTTCTCTGTATGACTTATTTCACTTAGCATAACACTCTCCAGTTCCATCCACGTTGCTACAAAGGGCCATATTTCATTCTTTCTCATTGCCACATAGTATTCCATTGTGTATATAAACCACAACTTCTTTATCCATTCATCAGTTGATGGACATTTAGGCTCTTTCCATAATTTGGCTATTGTTGCAAGTGCTGCTATAAGCATTGGGATACAAGTGCCCCTATGCATCAGCACTCCTGAATCCTTTGGGTAAATTCCTAGCAGTGCTATTGCTGGGTCATAGGGTAGATCTATTTTTAATTTTTTGAGGAACCTCCACACTGTTTTCCAGAGCAGCTGCACCAGTTTGCATTCCCACAAGTAATTCTTTTTTAAAAGACCTTCACTGAAATATACTTTATATACCATAAAATTTATGTTTTAAGTGTGCAACTCAGTGGGTTTTAAGTAGATTTCAAGACCTATGCTGCTGTCCCAACAATACAGTTTTCCATGACCCCTCCCAAAAATCTGTTATGTCTTTGCAGTCAATCTCTGTTCTTACCCCTAGCCCCAGGCAGCCACTAATCTTTCTATGATTACAGATTTGCCTTTTCTGGACATTCTCTATAAATGGAATCATATATTTGGTCTTTTGCCTCTGGCTTATTTGATTTAGTGTAATATGTCTGAGATTCATCTTTGATGCAACATGTATCAGTAGTTCATTTCTTTTTATTGCCAAATAGTATTCCATTGTGTGCAGGTACCACATTTTGCTTATCTATTCTCAGAGAATGGACATTTGGATTGTTTCCACTTGGGGGCTATTATGATAATGCTGCTATGCACATTCATGTACATGTTTTGGTGTAAACATATAAGGAATTCATTCTTAAGGGTAATGTCTTTGAAAGGCTGTTTAATAATTATGTATCCTCATACTAAGTCAAATGTTGAAATATCTAGTTGAAATAGGAGGGTAATGATGTATGGCAAAATGAAAAATATCATCCAAAAATGAGTTATATATACATGTTTAATTTTAGAAGAAATATAATAAAAATAACATGCAAGTATAACTTTAATTTCAGGTGCTCCAATATTATCTCAAGGACTACGGCCTGAACAAGAACTACAGCTGTGGAATGAGGTAAAGAATTGTCCTTATACAAATTAGTGGAAACTTTAACCCTCTTTGAAAATATCAAATGAAATAATATAATTGAGTTTTGGGACAACTATGATTTTATTAACATTCTGGTATCATAATATTCAGAATTCTTTTGAAGTGAAAAAAGGAAAGATTAAAAAAATAAAACAATTACAGTAAATGACAAAGCAAGATGGCAAAATGAGCCCTAATAATAGAGTAATTACAATAATGTGAATATACTAGAATATGCCATTTAAAGACAGAAATTCTCAGATTGAATTTTTTTTAAAGATCCAGCAATATGCTATCTATAAAAGTCTCACTTAAGACGAAAAACAAAAGAAGGCTAAGCAACAAGTATGGAAAAGGACATACCAAAGAGCCCCGAACACCACGTGGCATAGTTTTATTTTATATATTTTTTACTTCTTTGTCTCCCATATATGGTAACATACAAACATGCAGTCTGATTAAGTGGTCTCATGTTACAGGGTCGTGAGGGATGTTGTCACATACATACCTGTATAGCCAGGTTGCCTTGAAGTTTTTTTTTTCTTTCCTTAGGGAGGGGACCCTACCATATTCCCCCCTTGCTTGGGGGAATATGCTTGGACCCCAAGCATGCTTGGACCCCTCTATTTAGGGTCAAAGAGCATCATCTTGGTTTAGAGGTTTATATAGGCCATCCTCCCACATATCTAGTATAGTCCACCTGGGGCCTGCTATTTGATAGCTGCGTTGACATTGTCCCAGGTCTCTCAGAGATGAGAGAAGTTAGACAAGGGGTGAGGATCTGGCTCAAGGTGAGATGAAAGGTGAAACCCCCAACATTGGGTTTTCCAGACAGTTGAGTTATAAAATCTTTGGCTTAGGCATGTTAAGTTTTTAACAGAGATGACGATGAACTTTTCCCCCAGTAGACAAGAGAGTTTTTCCCAGTAAATGCACTTTTGAAGAACCAAACCCCGGTAGTAGGACTGAGGCACTTTGTTTTACTATAAGGTTTGTGGAGATCTAATTTTCTAGTCTCTTCTGGCCATTGTTTTCCCATGTTAGTACCAACGAAGTATCCTATCCACAAAAGGAAGGTGAGTGTTCATAGAAACCTCTCATCACATTTCCAGCTGGCCAGGGCGGCCTTGGCCAATCCTGTGGCAAAGAGTAGAGCACGAATCACAATAATAGTGAGAAACTAGGTGTGACAGTGCATCACAGTAAGGAAACATATAGAAAATAAGGACAGTCTTTTGTTCCACTGGACCATCGATTCTTCCAGCTTCTGCCATGTGTAGATTAGTCAGCTTCCGGAGTGACTAAAGCAGGGCTGTAGTCTCCCAGAGCCTCTGGAGTTGCAGATTGCTTCTTCCATATGGTCAGCTTGCATGGCATTGATGGATCAGGAATGCACTCCCAGTTTCGAGATGCTGGCTTCACTCTGCTGTAGTGCATCCAGAGACCCACTTTGCCTACCTTACTGCAGTAGGGGTGGACAAAATGACAGTGAACGGGCCCCTCCAGGGAGCTTTTAGGGGGTGGACAGTTTATTTCTTTATCCATATTGCATCTCCTGGTTTAAAGGGGTGAGCCTCTGTGGTCAGATTCACAGGTAATCGCTCCCTGACCCAGTGGTGTAAGGTGGTTAGGGTAGAGCCAAGGGCCTGCATCTGTAGTCTTAGGGTTAGATTGTCTGTCTCATTTAGATCCCCCCTTATGCGCTGGATAATGGGAAGAGGGCACCCATAAAGGATTTTATAAAGGGAGAACCCCATCTGCTTCTTCAGCCTCCCACTTGCAGCTGCCTCCCTGAAGGTCCCTATCTCTCCCTGTCTAATGTTAACCCTTTCCCTATTTATTTCTCCCCTGGAGCAGGGCCTGTAACTGCTCTTAGGGAACAAGATTGATGACCACTCTGGCTTCTTCAAGCTGATAAGGACGGTGTGGGGGTACAGCAGTTAGAGTCTACCCAAGGGTCAGTCGAGTGGCCCACAGTATGGTTTTACAGGAAGGCTGGCAGGCATGAGGCGGCATAAACATTAGCAGATACAAAGAGAAAAACACAAAGTAAAGACTATACTGACCAACAAGATGCCATCTGAAGATAATGTCTACAGTTTCCAAACCTGTCAAATAATCTAGGAGAGACTCTGACTTTGTAAACAACGTATGTCAGGGGATCTCTCATAACCCAGGTGATGGAGAAGCAGGAGCAGTAAGTAATCAATGGTGGCTCTATTTCCAAGAGTTTGGCCCTAACTTAATTAAAAACACTTTTTTTTAAAAAATCATCTAATGCTTGTGAGGTATTATTTAGAGTTTTGTTGAGTATAAGCAGACAGTTTGTTTTATTTTGAGGTGTAAAATTTTTCTAAGAGCCAGGAGTTCTACTAGAGAAAGAGTCAAGGCAGCCATTTACCATTATTAATTTGCAATTTTTTAGGTAAGCCAGATCTGGGTATTATTTCATAAAGCAGAATTTTTATTACTTTTTGTGCCTTCTCTGTCTTGTAGGGGAAGGCCTTTACCCAGTTGGTAAAAGTATTAACCCATACCAACAAATGTTGGAATTTCTTTGACCTTGGCATGAGTGAAACCTAATTGTCAGTCTTTTCTGGATGGCCTCCAGTTCGTTGATTGCCTGAGAATGAAAGTTTGTGGTTGAAAGGATTGTTTCTAAGACATACTTCACAGGCTGATACTACTTGCAGAACGGTCCTTGACAAATTTTTTTTCCAGTAAACATCCTTTGGGCCCTTTGGTAAGTTTGGTCCCTCCCTAAATGAAAGGCATGATGCTGTGTTTTAATGACCTTTTAGCTCTGTGTGCTTGATAATAGTAATTTCCCTGCTCTATTTGTAACCATCCCAAGGGCTGGAGACAGTGTCTAAGAGTAAGACCCCAGTTGTTTGTTTGTTTGTTTGTTTGTTTGTTTGTTTGTTTTGAGAGGTGGGAGGAGAGTAAATGGGATTGAGTCTCCTTTAATAATTGGTATAGTGGGCAAACTATTTTCCTGAACCCTGTTATCTATAGCCTACAATATCCAGTAATTTTCAAAAACTCACATAATTGTTTATCTGCCCTAGAGTTAGTACCACCATAGTCTCTAATTTAGTTATAATGTCTCTTTCTAACAAGGGAGTAAGGCTTTCTGGTATTATCAGGAAAGAATGAGAAAAAATTAGGTTTTCCCACATACATCCCAGGGGCTGAGAGAAAAATTTAGTTAGTTTTCTGGAGATGCCTCTAATTGTCATGCTGCGTTTGGATAGTTGGCCTGGAGTGGAAAGGAGGACAGAAAAGATAGCTCTGGTGTTAAGAAGGAAATCAACCAGTTTTCCTTCTATATTCAGAGTTACCTGAGGTTCTGGGTTTCTGATAGACAGTTGGTTTAGGGGAGCCACCATGAAGAGCCCCAGGACCTGGTTAGTCCCTTCCAGGGACACTGTTTATCTGAGCCCTCACAGATAGAGGTCCCCGAGGGCATTCAGATCTCCAGTGATTGTTTCCATACAAGGGGCATGGCTTATGGGGTTTTCATTTTGGTTGTCCCCTCTGAGGACGGTCTAATTTTAGTGCTCTGAACGGCCATATAAATGGCACTTGGTGCCAGGACCTTGGGAAGTCCAGTCTGACATAATATGTAAGGCCACAACTAAGGCCTCAGATTTCTTTTTTAAGCCTGCTTTTCTGTTTTGTTTGTAATGTACCCAATTGGCAACTAGTAAGAGCTCCTCCAGGGTCCCTTCAAGGCTAACAGCCAGTTTTCACATTTTTTTTTTTAATATCTAGGGCTGATTGAGTGACAGATTTGTCCTTTAAAATCATCTCAGCCTTAGGGGTGTCAGGGAGATAGCCATATATTTAATGAGAGCCCCCCTCAACATCTCCAGGAAGCCCATTGGGCTCTCATTTTGTGTTTGTAAAATAGTGGTTAAGTTAGCATAGTTTAAGGGCTAAATCTTAGATTTCCTTACATTTTTTAAAAAACCATCTGTCTCATTAAGAGTCTGATTTAACAAAAGCATTATATCTTTCTAGGTCAACTCAAAAACATATGTAATATTCTGCAAAGCCTTTATATACTTATCTGATCAGAAAATGTATCTACATCTCCTTTTATCTGTCTTACACTTTGTAAAAGTTTTTTCCTTCTGGTATCCTAGCTTCTTGTAAGGGAAACGTGCCTGATACATTACAGGGAGGGCCTGGATAAGGTGGGTAGCAGGGAGCAGAATTGTTTTTTGGTTTTTTTTTTTTTAATATATAGATTGAGGACCCTAGGAGGAGGAGGTTGAGGTAGGAGACTTCCCTTCCTCCTTCTCTAGGTCTGTTTTGGATACAGGTAAAGGGCCCTTAATTGTTTCCTCTCCTGATTGCTGGACTTTAGAAAGGGCTGCCATTAAATTAAGATCCACCTTACATTGTTTACATATATCTTGATTTTTTTCTTAAGGCCCAAAAACAATGAACATGGGGGAATTCGCTCCATTTCCTTTCACATTTGCAAAACAAGTCCACTTGTAGGGTAGTATTGTCACTGATATTTCCCTCTGGAGGCCAGGTTCCCTCTTCCAGTTTGCACTGGGGCCAAGCCTTTGGGCAAAAGAAAATGAATCATAATGCATTCCAAAGGAGTAATGGCCTTGGTAGGGGAATTACCCATCTATAGGAAAAAGGAAGAAAGTTGTCCCTTATCTCAATTTCCTATAGCTAGCCAGGAGAAACCTCATTTCCTGGCTCTGCATTTTGGTTGGCTATGCGACTGACAGCCAAAAGCCCTGTCAGTCTCGCTGAGGTGCTGGGAGTAGTCATTTTTACCCAGGCTTGACTCTACCCCTGAGAGCGGACCTGGTCTTTACTTTTTTTTTTTTTTCTTACCCCTCCATTTCCCATCTGTAGGACCTTGGGGGTATGGACGGTGACCAAGCAAAACTTTACTGGTTGTCATAGGATGCACTAATTTTGTTTTGGCCCAACAGTAACTTACATATTGATCATTGGCCATTGAGGGAGGGGTTAAAGGGCCAAGGTCAAGGTCAATTCCCCTGCCTTTTTCATCAATGCCCACATAAATATGTTTCAGCCATGTGGATATCCATTTTTGGCAAACAGTGGGCTAAGTTTAGTAAAATGGCTCTCATGTATCTTAGTAAAAGCCCTTCAGATATCATCCATTCTTCATATGGCATAGACTTCCATTCCTCTGCTAAACAGGAACAACACAAATGGGGAAGATTTGGAGACTGACACCAAGAGTATTGCCATCATTTTCCCAGCCTTTGGATCAAAGGAGGAGGAATTTTAATCTTAACCCTGGGTGCTTTTAAAATCCATTTATTTTAACCTTAGTCTGTCCTGACCATATGTAAAATTTCTTTTTAAAGATTTTCCTTCACAAACCTTCTACAACTTTTCTTTGCATTTAGATTTTGTCCCAAGCCATTTCTCTCCAAATAACCAGGCTCATTTAGGACAAACTTACTTTCTTTTACCTTCAACAAAAATATATTTCCATTTCTTATATCTTTCTTTCATATCTTTTACTTTTCTACATACAGAGTTGCTTTTCATATTGTTATTAGTTTTAACTACATTTAGCAGAATTTTAACTCTTAGAAACCTTAGTCTCTAGTGAAAAGTAAGTAGTAACCAATTGTGAACTCTATGTTACATCAGAACTTTTTAAATGGCAAATTTATGAATCCATTAAGCACAAAACATGTTTTTCTACAGTTCCAAATATCCTTCGCTTTTTTTTGCAACAAGTCAAAAGCACAGACCTGCATCTAGTAGTTAGTGCTTTAGCTTCTTATCTCGTTATATATCCAATGAATTCAATCTCAATTTATCATGCAAGCAAAACTTTAACATTCTAGATTACCAGAAGACTTTGAAAGCTACCTTAACAATTACCCATGAAAACTTTGAGACTGACAAAATTAACCATCACTTTAAGTCATCCTTTTGTTAACAAATTGGAACAGAGATAACATGAGCATATTTGATCTGCAGCAAATCTAGGTAGAATAAAAGTTTGTTTTTTAATGTTGATAAACATTGTCTATCTCAAACCAACAAACTTAAATTAGCTTAAACACTGAATACATTTCATTTGGGTCCATGTAAGACAATTTGTTCCCCAGTGTTAACTTTTACGGGACCTTTGGTGGGGAAATCTGACATCAGTGGTCCTCACTCCTCGAGCCTCAAGGGTGGGAGGAGGAGCTGATGGTGAGGCATTGAGGAGCCAGTGATGCAGGCCACCCCCCAGGTGGTGCAGAAAAGGAGGGGGAAAGGGAAGGCTGAAGAGGAGAGGTGCCAGCAGAAGGCAGAGAAAGAGATTTCCTAATTCTAAGTCTTGTCAGCTCAGACAGAGGAGCAGTCTCCAGGTTTCTTTTGTTTTGTTTTCCACCAGTGGAATTAGTCAGTCAATGTCAGTACGGAGAAGGCAAGGGATTTCCCCAAAACAAAGGAGTTTTGGCAGCTGCCTGGGAATATTCTAAGGTAGACTAACCAGAGACTGTTGGCTCTAATTATCATAGTCATTGACCCAGGAAACGAAGGAGACACAAGTCCCCATACATAGTCACATGGTGACTCCAACCTGCCGCCCAGCGCCCAACGCCTTAGAGTTGCAGCTTCATTCCTCTTCCCTTGCGGAACTACTAGGGCAACTCTGGGAGGTGATCAGGCTCCCCTTCTGCCTCTTAGGGACAGGTCTGCCAAAATGAACCCCAGGTTCTTACCAGTCTGACGGGCGCTCCCCGAGCTGGTTCCTGGGCCTCACAGGTTCTGTTGGCACACATGGGGTCCTCCTGGCACACCAGGAGGGCTAATCTCCTTCCAATCAAGCGGTCCACTGGCATCAGGAGAGGCTGCTTTTCCCGGTGCCTCCAGGTTCACATCCCCGGTGGCAAAGGAGGTGGAAATGCACTATCTCTGAATCCCGGACGCAAGCCCCCAAGTAATGTAGCAGGATTCTCACACAGAGAGTTGTGACACCCAGGTTTTTCTTTCCAGGAAACAACTTTATTCCTGTTGGCACCACTCAGTTGGGTTCATATGCAAAGAACTGAGCCCCAAAAGCCACGTGGTGTAGTTTTTGAAATATTTTTTACTTCTTTGTCTCCCATATATGGTAACACACAAACATGCAGTCTGGTTAAGTGGTCTCATGTTACAAGGTCGTGAGGGATGTTGTCACGTATGCGTATAGCCAGGTTGCCTTGAGGGTTTTGTTTTTGTTTTTTGTTTTTTCCTTAAGGAGCGGACTCTACCACAGGTTTAGCATCTGACTCTTAGTCTCTGCTTGGGTCATGGTATCATGGCTCATGGGATTGAGCCCCTTGTGGGGCTCTGTGCTGACAGCAGGGAGCCTGCTTGGGATTCTTCTCTCCCTCTGTCTCTGCCCCTCTCCCCATGTGCTCTCTCTCTCTCTGTCTCAAAAATAAATAAATAAACTTTAAAAATTAAAAAAAAAAAAGAAAAATTAACAACAAAAGTATAACTTCAATATCCCATCTGTTTTGAAAATAAGTAGCATTTTGGTAAATAACCCTAGGCTAAAGAGGAAATTCCAAGATGGTTAGAATTAAATGACATAAAAATATTATAAGTCAAAATTTGGGGGTGCCTGGGTCAGGCGGTAGAGCATGTGACTCTTGATCTCGGGGTCATGAGTTCAAACCCCATGTTGAGTATCGTTGGACTGTGCTCAGGGCAGACCAGAAGTGCCTGGGAGTAAATGCACCCACCACTGAGAATACCCCTCAGTTGGTGACCCAAGGGAATTGGTGGATCAATACCTTAGCTGCTGGATCAATCCCTCAGTTGGGATACTCTGAGGTCTGTTCTGCATTGGTTCCCAGAATTCCCTAGATAGACTGATTCCAGTTACCCATGGTGGTAATCTGCTTGATGACATACACTTTATCAAATTCCTTCTCTTCCCTGTTTGTCTCCTCCACTCTTCTATGAGTGTTTTTTGGGTCGTCTCCCAAATAACCTACTTGTATCCACATCCCTATCTCAAGGTCTGTTTCCAGGAAAAGCCAAACTAAGACAGAAATGCACATACACATAAATAACTCTCAATAAAAGTAACATTAAAATTCACAGGGAAAAGGACAGATTATTTGGCAAATGGAGGTTGAGAAGCTTGCTTGCTGTATGGAGAAAAATAAAACTAACACCCCATTGTACTGTATATAAATGTAATGATATACATTTTGTAACGTATATAAATATCAAACCACTGTGTTGTGCACCTGAAACAAATATAATATTTTATGTCAATTATTCATCAATTAAAAAACACCTAAGAGGTGGGCTCCAAGTGGATTAAAGATCTAAATATAAAGTGTAAAATTATAGAGTTAATAGAATCTATCTTTTCTATTAGGAAAATATCTTTGTGAACTAGGAGCCAGGAATGCCTTCTAAAACAAAATTTCAGGGGCACCTGGGTGGCTCAGTTGGTTAAGCATTCAGCTCTTAGTTTTGGCTTAGGTCATGATCTCACAGATTTGCATTAACAGTGTAGAGCCTGCTTGAGATTCTCTCTCTGCACTTCCCCCATTTACACTGTCTCTTTCTCTCTCAAATAAATAAATAAACTTTAAAAAAAACCCACAAAATTTCCAATATAAATCATAAGGCCAAAAATATGATAGTAAAGATTTCTTTCAAAAGGACTACATTTAAAAAGGAAGAACCTTTGAATGATGTTGGCTATGTCTAAAACTGACAAAGGATTAATTTCTAGACTATCTAAGAAACTCTATCAAACCAATTGGATAAAGATAAGGATCTAAGGTAAAAGTTGTCAAAGGATAGAACAGACAATTTACAAAGAAGAAACCTAAAAGGCCAATAAGCATGTAAAGAGATGCTCAGATTCATTAGTAACAATGAAATGAAAATCAAGACAACAACGAAGTGTTACTCTCTACCCATTTAGATTGGCAAAAAAAAATTGAAATCTAGATAATGGCAAGTGTTAGCAAGGATGTGGGTTGTACAAACCTCATGCATTATTGGTGAGAGTATCAATTGGTGGAGACATCTGGAAAGCAACGTAGATATCCCCATGATCTAGCATTCCCTCTCCTGGGTAGATAGCCCAAAGATAACTTCAGTAGATTCATAAGTGGAGGATAAATACAAGGAGGTTGATTACAGCTTTGCTTGAATAGAATTGGAGGAAACCCAGCTGTCTATCACTGGGGAGCGGGATAGGCAATAAGCGTGTTGTAGATGCATGTGTAGATGCACATTGTAGAGTATTCTACAGCAGCTAGGAGCAACATACTAGATGTCCCCAGTAACATGGATAGATCTCAAAGTATAGTGTTAAATGGAAAAAATAAGGAAACACCATACATGCACACCAAATAGTAATACAGATTTTTCAAGAACATAAACAAATGAAGGATACACATCAAATACATAAGAAGAGTTGCCCACGTGTGGATGAAATAGGAGTAGGAAATTGAAATATAAAAGAATAAATAAATAAATAAATAAATAAATAAATAAAGCAGGTTCAATGATGATTGTGAACTAAGAGCTGAGGAGAATATTCTGTTCACCTAAGCCACCACTAACAAAATACATAAAGGAAGAGATAAGATGGATAGTAAGTGCCAAGTACTAAGTAATCTCTAATAGCATAAAAATTCATAAAGTCAATTATAATGTTCTCTGCCTTAGTGTATCAAAATACATGCTAGAGGCATATAAACAAGATGAAGAATAATTTTGACAACAGACATTAATGTATAATACAGAAACATTTATTTTAGCTTGGAATTATCTATATTTCTGTGGAAAATCTTTGAAAAAATATTTTAGATGAGAAAGCTGGGGGAAACCTCAAATAGAGTTGTAAAAGCACTATAGATTCTTTTATAGAAAAAGATATTTAAAGAAATTAAGATGCTAAAACTTGTACTTTTCTTCTGGAGGTTTTAAAAATTACTGAGCTCTTCAGACACTAGAAACACATCCTTTTCAAACCATTTACAGAGACCTAGCCATTTTCAAACAGATTCATCAATGGATTTTGCAGAGTTCTCAAAAGCAATTAGTGGCACTTAAAACCATTAGGGCCACAAGCTGAGTAAAATGAATAAATGCTTATCCAAGTGGAAAGTGGGTGAGCAATGTTGCTGTGCCTTTTAAAGAAAAGAGAACAAAGATTGAAAAGCTTTGCAATTATCTCCCAATTTGATTAATTGGTGTTTTCTTTTTCTTATTCGGATATTTTTATGCAAACAACATTGATGCACTGATTCATTAGCCCTTAGGTTCAAGAGTTTGCTGTTTTGGGACGCGGGCACCTCACCCACGCAGCAGCCTGGTCTGCGGGTGGACAGCTTTGCCTTTGAGCATGTGATATCTGCAGCTAAGTATCACAAAAATGTCACTGGAGGAACCCGTTCCTCCTACCCTCTAAGTAACTAAGCAAACTTAGCAAACTAAGTAACATTTGGAAGCGATATATTAAAGCATTGGTCACAATTCAAAGCTTTAAAAAAGGTATCTTTTTGCCTTTCCCCTTTTTGCCTTTCCCCTCAGTTGACTTCTCTTTTTATTTTGTTTTCTTTCCATAGGTTCAATGCAATTTAATTAAAGAATATTTATTGAACACTTATTCTGGGCAAGTTAGATATGGCATAACCTCCGCCCTCAAGAAGTTTATCACTGTGTGTGTGTGTGTTTGCAGTCATGATTCCGGATTTGTATGGCATGGAAGAGGGAGGAGGTGGGTGGGCACAAGGAATGACTGGAATAGAACAATTTCCTAAATATTTGTGACATCTAGAGAAGATAGGAGGCTCTGTGAGGATAAAAGGAGAGAGACATTAAGCCTTTGCTCTTATATGATATTGTATGCCTTTGTTATTCTCTAAATTAGAGAATCATATATTTAAGTACATGTTCACTTGGAAGCAGTAAGGAGCATGAGGAATTATGACCAAAGAGTATGATTATTCCCCCTTCAGTATAGTATAATGATGGAAATTAAATTAAACTGATCAGCAAAGAATTCTGAGATGTTGACCATAAATAGGACTCAACCTAAATCATCCCAGACAGACACAAATCAGTACTGTTTTTTTCCAGTCCCATTTTAAAAGGCCAGCAAAGAAATAAATGCCATAAACTACTCCAGACATCCATCTTAGTGTTTAACTTTTGCAGCACAGTTAGTTTAGTGATTAATATAAAGCTCTTATAGTACAGTTTAAAGTCTTTCAGTTTTTCTCTTAGAAAAAGAGATAAAGGCTGAGAACAGCTGTCAACTGTAGTTCAATAAACCTTTTTTTTAATCTGTAAAGATTTCTTTATTGCGACCACAACAACTAATATTCTCTACTTCTATTACTATTACAAAAATACAGCAGTATTTTATTGTATTGCCACCTCTTTTTTTCATAAAGACCATTTGATATCAGATTTTATTTATAAAATTCAAAATGTCCCTTAGTTATACAAAACACAGATGATTGTGTGGAACATCCATTTCACGGTAACTTCCATCAATGCTAGAAGTCAACTACAAACAGTATCTCCATTTAGATTTTCCTCATATATATTATATTGTCATTAATCTTCAAAGGAAAAACAGATATGCATGAATCCCACCACATGAAGAAGAGTGTCACATTATCTTTCATGCAGCAACAATCATCACATGATTTCCCACACCCACTAGGGAAAACAGGTATTTCAATGAAGTGATTTGAGAGTAGAAATACATTAAAATTTGCTAGTTACAAATGTCAAATAAGGTCAATATAAAAAAGCATGTTGTAATTAATTATACCTGTCCAAAAATCCATCCCCTTTATCTTTTGAAGCATGCTAGCAAATACAGTATCTAAGCATTTAACTTATATTCCTTCTCATACTCTGGCTTAAAGTAATGTCTGAAAGGAGTCACTGACTTACTGCTTTCTACTGTCAATCGTGACATTTATTGATATTTGATGTTCAACTAAATACTTTTCTAAATTTTTATCTCTCTAAAGTTATATTCCTTTATGCACTCTGGTGTTTTCTAAACTGTGTATTTACAACAAAGGTCTTTCCTCTTTCATCACATTTCCAGGGTTTGAATCTAGTGTGCCTTTGGGGATACCGAATAATGACTAAATTCCAGTTAAAGACTTTGTCATTTTCTTTACATTTTATGGTTTCTCTCCTGTATGGTATCTATGATGGTGAATAAGTTGTGAATTCCAGCTAAAGACTTGCCACATTCTTTATATTTGTAAGGTTTCTCCTCAGTGTGAACTCTGAAATGGTGAGTAAGGGTTGAAAAGTCCTTAAAGGTTTTACCACATTCTTTACATTTGTAAGGTTTCTCTCTAGTATGAATTCCGTAGTATTAAATAAGGTTTGAGCACTGATTAAAGGGTTTCCAAAATCTATTTTCTTTTTGAGAGAGAGAGAGAGAGAGAGAGAGAGAGCATGCATGAGGGGGAGGGACAGATGGAGAGGGGGCAGGGAGGGGGTGGGGAGAGAGAATTCCCAAGCAGGCTCCGCACTGAGCCTAATGCGAGGCTGGATCCCACAACCCTGGGATCATGACCTGAGCTGAAATCAAGAGTCAGATGCTTAACAGACTGAGTCACCCAGGGACCCCAAGGCTCAAATAATGTTAATAAACACCTGAGGAGTCACTTTCCAGAGAACCATGATAAATGTAATAAATGCGAGGAGATCTTTTCTGAAAGCTCAGACCTTATTATACATGAGAGTATCCATATTGGAGATAATCCTTATAAATGTAATGAATGTGGGAAAGCTTTTAATGAGTCCCCCAATCTTGCTGAACGTCAGAGAATCCATGTTGGAAAAACCCATATAGATGTAATGAATCTGGAAAAGTCTTTAGTCGGTCGTCAATTCTAAATAGACATAAGACAGTCTGTACTGGAGAGACACCTTACAGATGTAAAGAATGTGGTGAAACCTTTACTGATTCCCCAATAAACCTTGATTGCAAATAGGATCCTTTCCTGATGCTGTCTTCTTGGTAGAGAACTAGTAGATTGCTGTTGTGTAAGAGTTTTTTCTGGGTGCTATGTATCAAGCTACTTTTCATTTAGCACTTCTATTATCATGTTAATTTAGATGATGTGATTAGACTTACATGATAAAGAACCACATGATAACAGGGTGCTCCTTAATTTTGAGGCCATTCTTTCTTCATCACTCGTGTTTCTCAGGCTGAATACCCAAAGTGTGTTTCTCTCAGTATTTGAAGCATCTGTATACTCTCTGGCGATCCCTATCAACTGTCCTTGGGGACCATTTAGCCCTGTGGCTGGAGGTAAATCTTGGGGAGATCCCAATTCCAGGACTTCCTTAGAAAGTTTAAGAGGCTCTTCCTGCCCAAATCCACAGTCCTGAACTGTCTCAGAACTTAAATTAATGGTACCTAGGTAACTTGACTTTGTAAAATCTACTTCCCATTTTCTGCTCTTTTCTGTCTATTTCCAAGATGTAACTGGCATTTTTTATTTTCTACAGATAGATGATGCCTGTTCGTCTTTCCCGTCCCTTGATTCTCAGCCTCAGGTAATTCCAATTGAAGATGTTTTATAGTAACATAAGCAGTTGTCACTCCATTTCTCCCTTTGGGCCCGTCATTACTTTATGGACTTATTAAACATGTCAACACTTTAGAAATTATTACATTATCCGCAGGCAATAATCAGTTCTATAAGTTTATGTTGTAAGGTCATGCTGGGGCATTTGTCTCTAAGTAAAATAGATTTGCAGATAATATGCACATATTTTGGAAATCAAAATGCTAATTTCAAAATAAAATTCTGTGTTAGATTAAAAATAAGGTGCCTCTGGTTGCATTTGGAGGCTCATATCCCAACTGTCCCTCAGTTGAGTTTGAAACCCAGGCAGAGAGGAACGTGAAGTCAGACTTGGGGAGTTCAAAATAGTCAATTTGTGAATGTGGCCTCAGATCTGATGCCCAGAGTGTTTGCTAAGAATTCCCAGACTTTAACTCCAGAATTTAATTCCCAGAATTAAACTGGGGTTAGACAGTGACCTGAGGCCTCCCCACCAGTCAGGTTTTCTGGCACCGGGCAGAGACTCGACCAAAACAGCTGGCCAGACAGCTGGCTCTTTAAGAGGAGAGGGCTGAATGTGCCCAGTTGGCTCCACTCAGTCACCTCTCAGGTAACTCTGTCCCCTTCCCACAGCAAAGAGTTCAGAGAGGGTTGGGGAGTGAGGAGTGCTAGTCTAGCTCCTGCACGCGAAGCGTGAGGAGTTGAAAATAAGCGTGTCCTCCTTACACAGCATCCACTGGACTGGACACTGCTGTTCTGTCTGCAGCTCTGCTTTCAGCACAGGTGTAGCAGAGTTAGCCTCAGTGTTGGCTCTCTCTTCATCAGTGTCAACAGTTTCCTGGATGGAGAGGAGGGCTCAGGAGAGGCTCTTGGCTCATCCTCTTTCAGAACAATCAGCAATGTGCCTGGGGCATAACACCAACATGGTCTGGCTAAGGTGCCATGCTTTGTCCTTCCAGAATGTCATCACGGCCCAGGTAGAGAAATGCTGTATTTCTCCTTCCTCAATCCATTTCTCAGTTTGCAGAGGGTCACTTGCAGGGAGTTAGTGGCATTAGATGAAAAAGCAAGACCAGGATCACAAGAGATGACATTTACGGATAATTCAAATTATAGGAGAAGCACTGATGGACATATAACATACGATGGGTGTTAATTAGCATGTAAGCTTTTGCATTGTATTTAAAATTCAAGAACACCCTCAGAATCATTTCTATTTCTGCAGTACTAAAAGGATGAATTAAAAGCTCTCACTCATCTAGACACCATGAAGCTAAATGAAGCTTCTACTGGATTTGGAGACTGTGTACCTTTTGAAGAGAGCTTGGTCAATTTACTATGACATCGTTTACATTCACTAATACAATTTTTAAAAATCACTACTTTTCGGGGTACCCGGTCAGTTAAACGTCTGGCTCTTGGTTTCGGCGCAGGTCATGATCTCATGGTTTGTGGGATTGAGCCCCACATCAGACTCTGCTGACAGTGTGGAACTGCTTGGGATTCTCTCTCTCTCTCCCTCTCTCTCTGCCCCTCTACCCCTCCCCCGCTCTTGCTCTCTCTTGTCTCTCTCTCTCTCTCTCAAAATAAATAAACTAAAAAAAATTTAAAAATCACTTCTTTTCACATTAGTTATAATTTTATTATTTATATGATATTCTGAACAGTGCTTCAAAACATTTTTACCAAATGGAAAATAAAGGTTCACAAATAAAAAATAAAGTATTAAAAATTTAGTGTAAGAAAAACTCTTAAAGAATAGTTGTAGCTCCAGGAATAATGGTTTCATGAGAAGGGTGGCTGGAAAAAATACAGTTTGTTTTAAAACTTTTCCCGTCAAACTTCGGTCTTGTTGCGAAGCCTCATCCGGCTTCAAAGCTGTGTTCTTGGGAGACGCTACCTTTATTCTTTTGTGTGTTAAGAGACACATGACACCACCAGATATATATTTTTTTATTGTTTTGTATTTTATAGCATTTCTAAATGGGCCATAAAAGGAAGTTTCAGGAATCTGTTTCCATATTTTTTATGGGGTGACCTATGTACCCAACGCTGAAGGGAAAATGTGGGAAAGAGTGTATCAGTGTTCATACTCTTTCTCTCATCCAACTCCCCA
The DNA here is from genome assembly GCF_023721935.1 of Panthera uncia. Classification (NCBI taxonomy): domain Eukaryota; kingdom Metazoa; phylum Chordata; class Mammalia; order Carnivora; family Felidae; genus Panthera; species Panthera uncia. Next base: position 43,413,796 of record NC_064811.1, on the reverse strand, counting down.
GTCACAGGCTTCACAGTCATTGCCAGTGAAACACGGGAATACTTGCAGGTCCGACGACCCAGCTCCCAGGCCACACTCGACCAACCATTAGCCACGTGTGGTATCGAGGAAATGACAGTCTCTTAGAACCTCATTTCCTTTACATACGAGAAGAACGATTCCTGTCCTTCATAACACACAAATGCATTTTAAGGACAAAATGTGAATTAGGTGTATGAAAGTGTTTTGTAAGCTAGTGAAGCACTACAGAAATAGGAGCCATTTCATATTATTAGTAAACATCCCAACAATCTGCATGGCAGACAAGCAAATGGAAGAGAACAAAGCAGGCCTCTGATGTGCTGGGGAGGATGTTCAGAGAAGCTGATCCATGACTCCATCTGTATCCCTAACTTCAGCCCACCATGTTAAACATGCACTGTTGTTCAAAGGGTGAGAATATGGGTGACCCCAAATAATCCTTTCTGACGTATCTCCTACATGAAGAGTAACTTCAGTTGTAAATCCAGCTTTACAGGCCACACATTCTTTAATGCTATTATTGTTAACTAATTGCTATGTACCTGGCACTGTGCTAAGAGCTCTACCTACATTTAATCCTTCCAAGAACTCTCTGCTTGATGTTGTCATCCCCGATTTATAGCTGAAGATACTGAAGTTTAGAGAGGTTAGGTAACCAGCCCAAGGTGACACAGCTAATGAGTAGAAATGGAACTTGCACTGCCTTTGAGCAGTGACAGGCTGCTCAACTCCACAGCCCACGTTTTTAACTACGAATTAAATTGCTCCCCCCAACACTGTTCCAGCTCCTTGTTACTTCTAACATGCATTTATTAAGTAATCAATTGTTCATGGTTCTAGTGTGCTAAATTCTGTGCAAAGCAGGTTTCGCCCCTGCTTGTCCATTTGTGTTAGTCCTCACCACACCCAGCCGGCTCCTAACCACAGGGAGCCCTGCCCTACTTCTGTGCTCAGATGCTTTGAAAAACCTGATCCTGGGGTGTGCAGTCAGCAGCCTGGAAGGGTGGTAACTCCGATGAGGTGCACCATGTGCGGCTTCTTTCCCTCCAACTCCCATTGTTTGCAAGCACTTGCAGGATTTTCAAATTAGCCACTAATGAGTAATATTCAGTGAAGCTCACAGCTTTGGCACGTAGATTCAAACTTTGCTACAAGCTGGGAGGAATAATCCCTCTTTTGGCACTGTTCTAGTTTCTCTCAGTCATACAATTTCACGGACTCTTAGAAAGTATGAGAGAACTATGTATCTGGACCACCGTGGAAGCCTTAATCAGTGCATATATACAGTACATAACATTCCCAACCCCCCCCACCCTGGTTAGAAGGAAGGTTTTACTTGTAGGAGCCAAGTTTTTGTCATGAAAGAAACCAAGGGATTTCTACAGAGTTTTGATGGGACACGAGAAGGAATCTATTCTGGGTGTTTGGAATATCCTTGCACTCCTAATATTCGACAGTTATATATTCTATGCAAATATTGTTAAAGCACAAGGTTGGCCTATATATCTTCATTTCCATTAGGCATCCAATGCACTGGAGGAGCTTTGCATCACAATTAGGAGGACTCTACCAAAGCCCCAGGTAAGGTTGGAATAGTGTTTTAATTGTAGGCAAAAAAAAAAAAAAAAAAAAAGAATTGCTCAGTGATACCTTGGTATTCCTTCTGGAAGAAAATATACCCGATTTAGGAAACATTTCATGAAGAGCCAAGAAGATCATGAGTTGGTTTTGGATAAGAAACAAAAACTTAAGTTTCTCAGGTGTCTGAGAATTTAGTGTTCACATTAATGGGGTTTACAATCATCTAATTGGAAAATCATATAGCCCTCTCATAAGATGTGCTCTAGTTCTCATGAAAGAAATTTGGGGTCATTTGGACTCCTTTTCTCATACTAGAATGGGAGAGCAGATGTATCTCAGCTTGGAGGTCAGGGCATTGTACTTTGCTAGAGAGAAGGACATTAAGAATTTATATATATAGACAGTATCAGTTTGAAAATTATATTCTTACTGTGATGTCTTGGTTTCTTATTAAAATTATTTGATTCATCTAGAAGAACTTTTTGGTCTGAAACGAGGAGAGCTGGGAACTTGAAAAATAGCTTAAGTATACCATACTTCAGATTATATTCTATATATTATAGATGAATTTATTTTAAAACTACTTTATAAGGATGAGAGAGGCAGGTCTAGAATTAGATTTTTCATTAGCAATCCTAATTTAACTATGATCATTGGTACATTCTTACTTATATACCTTTCACATACAATAATTCAAAGAAACCTTGATATTTTGAAAGCATAAATGTTTCCTGTATATGTATATACATATATATATAAATACATATGTATATA
>NC_064811.1:43409743-43411020 GCF_023721935.1 Panthera uncia | reverse complement strand
TATATACACACACACATATATATATGTGTGTGTGTATATAGATATATATTTTGGTGTTTTTAGTGGTGTTATTTCCCAAAACATTTCATTGACTTTTCTTCCTGATTAGGATAAAAGAAGTGACAATGGTGTTTATCCATGAGTTTCTTTTCGTATTAAAAGCAAATGAGAACAAAAAGGAACAACAAAAAGGAATATGACTCATTCTTAAAAAAATAGATTTTTTGAGGGAGAGAGGACTATAGAAAAGTTTATGGAAAAAAACCCAAAAATAACTCATAATCTTATTACGACAAGTATTGTATTTTGATATGACTCCTTAGAGTCTTTTTCTCTGAGTACTCTATCATGTGATTGATCATACCATAATTTTCCGTTTCACCATTGTTGAACTATTAGGATGTTTCTGGTTTTTTAGTCTTATGAATAATGCTGTAGTAGAGAACTTTGTTCACACCTTTATTTGTAAACAATATCTAATTAATTTCCCATTTATTTTTAGAGCAATATATGTTTAACCAATTTCAGTATTATAGTTTATATATAGCGTGTCACATATTTTTAAAAATTATGTGATATAATTTTATAATGTTACAAATTTTATACTACATATATTATAGTATACTATAATATACTATAGTGTAGTGTAATATAATAATATAGTATTTTATGTATAATTGTATAATATGTTACATATAATAGAATGATATTTATTTCTCTCTTTTCTCAACAGGAAACAGATGAAAAAGATAATACCAAAAGGGTAAGGTGATTTCCATAAATATATACACCAAAAAATAAAAGAAACCAGTAACCGTCTATAGTAAATCTCACTACTTTTTTTTAACAGTTCTTATTTCATTATTCGAAGACACGGAAGTTGGGCAATTCAAATGTTGTGGTAAGTTGTAGAATTACTTCATATTAGTAATCATTAGTATTTTTTAATCTGTTTTTACAGTTTATCTAATAAGCTAGATCAAAATTCATGTTTTTTACTTTAGAAGTTTATATGTGGATAAACAAATGGAATTTAATATTTATTACACATTAATTTATTTTATATCTTAACTACATGTGTTTTAAATGTATTTATTCATTCATTAAATAATTATTTACTGAGTATCTATTATGTGCCAAGCACAACTCTAGGTACTAGAAATATAGCAGTGAATACAATAGAAAATTAAAAAAGAATCCCCTCCTGTCATGAAATCTACATTCTAGAGGCAAAAAAAAAAAAAAAAAAAAAAAACAAAGTATTATAAAAAACAAAT
>NC_064811.1:43185811-43409643 GCF_023721935.1 Panthera uncia | reverse complement strand
AAGGCAATAAAAATATAAGAGAAAAAAAAAAAAAAAAAAAAAAAAAACCCCCCCCCTGACAAAAAATCTATATTAAAGAAAAAAAAAAAAAAAAAAAAAAAAGTGCAAATGATTAAGAAAAACATATTGCTTTAGATATCAATTAGTGCAAGGATAAAACAGATTTATTCAAAGTCATTTTAAGAATTATTTTAGAAGATGATTGCCGAAAATGTCATTAAATATAACTAGAAATATCCACTTCTATTCCTCAGGTCTCCTTATTTGTAACTAGGCTTTTAATGTGAGAATTTACTAAGATTAGCTGGATACCAGTAACTTGAATTCAGTTTACTTCTAAATTGTGCAGTTTTAGTAGTAGCTTTTCTTTTTATATGAATGGATTTTAAAAATGCTATTCTGGTGTTTTAATCTAGAGTGCTTAATAATAATTGTTTGACTATAGTATTCCTTCTGTGATTGTGACTCACTATCATGGACCAATTTAGGGAATGAGGAGCTGTGGAAAGATAACTGTAATATAAACTCAGTTTTAAATATCATATGGAATATTCTTATGTATGAGGAGTTGAAAGTTAGGTTATACTGGCTTTAGGCCAAATACAGATTGAATTGATTAACAAATAACAATTATATAGGGTTTAAAGTAATCCATTTGAAAAATGAATTTAATATTTGTGAGAAGGTTCAATTCAAGCCATGCCCTTAAAATGAAACTGTTACAGGTAACTACATGTCTCGGATGTACTTTCATTTTCTTCCACTTGGCATCTTTACATTTTGAGAAAATGTATCTTAGTCACGTTTCTCACTCTCGATGACACATTTGTCACCTTTTGTGTCCCCTGTTGTCTTGTTCCGTATGTTCACTTTTAAACAAAATATATATTTTGTAAAGGAGATGACCAGATGTGTGTACAGGAGAATCTTCCAGATGTACATTTTCATAGTGGAAAACTGATTCTCACAGAGTAGGTTTCCTCCGTCCAAATGATTTTTGCGTGAAGTCTGGAAGCAGGCAGACTCTGAGAATTGCAGGTTCTCAGGATGGTCTCCTTGCTGGCAGCTGGTGATGGAGCTGATGCCCTAAGAACAGTGTTCTTCAACGTAGCATAGAGCTACCATATTTCATTCAGTGTCTTAGCTTACTCTCCAGGTTCTTTGAAGTGCTCTCCAAGGGCTGTATTATCTAACACCTTTCTCGTTCTTTTTTGGTCTGGAGCAAGTACAGTGGGTAAAAGCAAAACCAAAACCAAACAAGTAGGAAACCGTCTTTATGCTCAATGCTGAGAAGCTTTTGTGCTCATCATGTGTGTGTGTTCGTGTCTCTCAGTCGTCTGTCGTGCATCCGTTACTGCAGCTTGTTCCTCACCTGCATGAGAGAAGAACGAAGAGATTCAGACTGGACGTACGTAACACAGACCGCATGCTTGCCTTGCCGCTCTTTGTGGGATCAGTAATTCCCAGTCGTGGTGGTTTGTAAGGTCCTCCTTTTCAGGCTAAGCCCAACATAAACACCCAGTTGGCCTGTGGAAGAGCGTCTGTTGGCAGAACCGTTTTCACTCAGGAAGAAGAGAACTGTTCCCCCTCCCCATGTTATGTCCCTTTGGGTTCAAGCTGGGGGCCAATGAGGAAAACTGGGGTTAGATTCCCTTCCGGGGCTGTGACCCTCCCAGGGAGGAGACCTATTCTTGGTTGAAGGGAGGACACAGCAGCGTGCCTAGTCGCTAGGTAGGAAATAGGAGAAAAGATGAAGGACAATTCATTGCCCTCCGTGTGCGGTTGGCAACTGGCTAGGACAGTAAGCTTTCTATCCAAGTCTTAAAATGTTAGGAAGAGTAAGGCTCGCGAAGTAAATATATCAGAAATTAAATGCAGGCACTTTGGTTTTTCAAATTAAAAATATGGCCCAAATCCAGTATCTATGTTTAAGATGAATACAACTGACTTTTAACACATTTTTAACTAGAAATTGTGGCATTTTTATTGTCATTGAAAAGGAATTCTAAATCTCTCGATGATAAAAGTTTCTAGGTATTATTTTAAGTGATGCCTTACTTTGTTGTGATGCATTACAGTTTTAAGTCTTATATTACCTCAGTTTATTCTTTTCGCAACTCTGTTAATACACAACTCTTGTCCCCAGTTTACTAAAGGGGAAACAACTCAGAATAAAGATCTTTCCCAAGACGATGCTAGTAAGTGAGTTTAGAGATTACAGCAGAACTTTCTGACTCCTGGTCTAGGCAAATATTTTTTTTCATTATGCTGTTCTTTTTATTGTCTAATCTTGGATACTTCTGGTTTTTTTTCTTAAGATTTTATTTTAGGGGCGCCTGGGTGGCTCAGTCGGTTAAATGTCTGACTTCAGCTTAGGCCATGATCTTGTGGTTTGTGAATTTGAGACCCGCGTCTGGCTCTTACTGTCAGCGCTGAGCCTGCTTTGGATCCTGTCTCCCTCTCTCTTTGTCCCTCCCTCTCTCTCTCTCTCTGTGTGTGTCTCTCAAAAATAAATAAACATTAAAAAAATTATTAGAAAAATAAAAGACCTTATTTTTAAGTAACGTCCACACCCAACATGGGGCTCAAACTTGCAACCCCACAATCAACAATCAAAATGCTCTTTTGACAGGGCCAGCCAGGCACCCCAGATACTTCTATTATTTTATTGTTAGGTTTTCCCTTAATTTAAGTATCATGTTAATTTTATTCTTAAAATCCTACCAAAAGTCTTCAGATACTTTTAAAAATGCATATGGTTTAGGCAAAGAAATTCCTCAAAATTTATTTTTATGGTCACTACTTCCCTCCTAAATCTTCACATTCTTAAACTAAGCTTCCATCAAGGAAGACAATGCTGTTGCCAATTTGAATAAGAAATGTCAGAGGAACTCCAGCCTCTTAAAATTTTGGGATTTCCAGTATGAAAAAAAAATGTTGTCAACAAACTTTCTAGAAATAATACACGCTTTTTTGAATTAACTTTTACTTTCTGAAGACTTTGCTTGACTTATGAATAGTGTAAGATTCCAATTTAAAGATCCAGTTTCTTAAAATACACCAGCAAATGATTAGTTTACTATATCGCTTCAGTGTCATTGTTTACCAAAGCTAAACACTCAGTACTGTGGCCAATTAGGTACTTTGTCTGGATGTTCCACGTTGAGTGAGACTCTGTTTCCAGAAAACTAGCTGCATAAGTGACCTCTTAACTTAGCAGAATATCCTGTTGGACAAATCACTCCTGAAAGTATTTTGCAACAAGCCAAGTTTCACAGGAACCGATGAAAGAAAAGAGTGTAAGACATGAATAGAAAAAAAAATTACAGTAGGGTGTCAGCTTTCTGGGCCTATATCACCTAATTTTAAAACAGATTTTTGGTAGTGAAATGTTTTGTGTTCTTAAAGAAAAGGAGTTTTCAGATCTTAGTGTATTCAAACACTTTTCTTAAATGTTCTTTGCTAGACATCCTCACTTCCAAACCTACATCTTTTTTATTCCTACTTCCCAAATTCTTTTATATGCAGTTCTATCTCTAAATAATAAGACTAAAAAGACCTGTGTGTTTGGGCTTGAAGATTTTAAATTTTGCCACTATTTAAGTTACATTTTTCCCTGCCTTTTTTTTTCTTATATAATATATATATATATTTCTAATATGTAGAATATATAAATATATATATAGATATATATATCTGTATAGAATCTTGTATGAAATATAATATGTCTTATATAGAATATATAAATATATATATTTTTAATATATATAACTTTTCTTATATAAACATATAAATATACAGTTTCTATGTGAACATTTAAAAAATAAAGTTTCTTCATTTAGTATTTCTGAGAGAGAGAGAGAGAGAGAGAGAGAACGCACAAGAGGGGAAGGGGCAGAGAGAGGGAGACACAGAATTGGGAAGCAGGCTCCAAGCTTTGAGCTGTAGCACAGAGCCTGATGGGGGCTCAAACTCACGAACTACAAGTTCATGACCTGAGCTAAAGTCGGTGGCTTAACCGACTGAGCCACCCAGGTGCTCCTCTATAAGTATATTTTAAATATTAAGTAATTTGGAGAGTTTATAGTCAGGATGAGAATTAGATACAAAATATTGAGAATTTAAGATCTATTTGTTGTAAAGCAAGTATTGCAGAATTTATTTTTATTTTCTTTTAAGTTTATTGATTTATTTGAATAATCTCTACACCCAGCGTAGGGCTCGAACTCATGACCCCAAGATCAAGGGTCACATTCTCTTCTGACTGAGCCATCCAGGTACCCCAAATCAATAAGGGATTTCAGAATATTAATAGATGTCAGGGCTGTTTCTTAGAATTTAAATATATGATTATACTTATATTACAGAATAATTTTAAAAGGTCTTGATGACAGATTTCATAGTGATTGCCATCCTGACACTTTTATAATAAATTGCTGAAAATAGGAAGCTATAATAACCAATTTTATGAAAACCATAAAATATTAAATACTTTTGCCATTGTTTATAATGCAATTAAAAAAATTTTTTTAATGTTTATTTATTTTTGAGACAGAGAGAGAGACAGAGCTTGAGCGGGGGAGGGACAGAGAGAGAGGGAGACATAGAATCTGAAGCAGGCTCCAGGCTCTGAGCTGTCAGCACAGAGCCGGATGCGGAGCTCGAACTTGTGAAACAGGAGATCATGACCGGAGCTGAAGTCGGCTGCCCCTAAAAATGAAGTGTTTTAAGAAAAGAAGTACTTCAAAATATACCCATTTTGAATAATTTGTTTGTTTCCATTTGGTATTTTTTTCATTATAATATCTGTGAATATGTTATATTGGGAAAATCTCTACTCAAGTCTCATTGAATAAATATAGTTTACCAAAGTTGTCCCTCAATTTTAATTTCAATTCCTTATAGAAATATAGTGTATTTTAGCTCTGACACAATTCCATTTTATATTTTCCCTGTTCAAGTGTTAGCACATACAGTATGTATTTTAAAGGAAATATTTCATTCAAACAAAATTAGATATAGTTAATTATCTATGAACTGTCATTTCTCATTCTACTTACCGATGAATATACATACAACTGATGAACTTCCTAGAAGCTGTTATGTTGATAAGGAAATTATTTTATTAGTTATTTAAAAAAATTTTTTAAAGTAAACTCTATTCCCAACATGGGGCTCAAACTCATGACCCTGAGATCAAGAGTGGCACATTCTATCAATTGAGCCAGCCACCCCTAGGAAATTATTTTAAAATATAACATCCTGGCGATTTTGCTAGTTGAAAATTCTTCAGGTATACATACAAAGATTACTTATTGGTATGAATTATGTACTCAAGCCCTTGATTCCCTCTTTGTTTAATTATGATAGCTGAAAATACCTTTGAGCTTCACTATACTCTCAAGAAGAATTTTCACTTATTTTTACTGTTAGTTGATTTGTAATGCCCTCATTTTCTCTTCCAGGAAGAATTCCAAGGTCCTATTGCAAGCCAAGTTCGGAGACAGTTTTTATTCAGGGTATGCAAATACTGTATTTAAAAAAAATCATTCAATATTAAAATTGAAAAATACCCTGTGCATTTATTTACACTAAGTTGAAGTTTGTTTATAGATATCTGACATCAGGTATTATAGTCTGAGGTTAACTTCTTCCACCACCGTATTGTTTTAATGTTATGGTACCTCTGATCTTTTCTTTAATCCACTCTACATGTTTGTAAATACCCCAAATTTCACCCATTAAACAGTTTAGTTCTAAAATTTCATGTGCAGAAAATGAGTATCTTAAAGATGCATTATTCCTTAAGTTCCAAATAAATATTTACTAAATATTTGATTCAGGAGATACTGGAAGAATTATGACTGTTTTCATGTTTTTAAAAGTAAAACAATCAACTATACTAGAGGTTGTAAGTAGAAAAACTTTGTAATTGCATTTAGTGTTTTGTATGTCCAAATTGTCTGTGAAATGTGAGTTTCTTTCTAAGTAGTTACACTTGCCAAAAAAATGTTTGTATCCTTACTACATTACCAGAGATTTTTTTTATTCATTTATTTAGCAACTATTTTTTGAATTTCTACTGGGTGCTGGGCAATGTTCCAAAGGTTAGAAGTATGCAGATAGATAGGATTCCATTCTTATACTCTAAGAGTTTACAGCTTAATACAGGAAACTGATAAATAAACAAATACAAATTACTATGTTAAATGCACCTTCAATTCGGGGGCTGTGGGTTCTTTTTCTTTTCCTTCATATCCTTTTCTTTTCTTTTCTTTTCTTTTTTAATCAATTAATTTGTTTTGAGAGAGAGAGAGACAGAGCCAGAGACAGAGAAAGGGAGAGACAATCCCAAGAAGGCTCTGTGCTGTCAGTGTAGAGACGGGCTCAGGGTTCAAACTCATTAACCATGCCTTGAGATCATGACCTGAGCCAACATCAAGAGTTGGATGCTTAACCTACTGAGCCCACAGGTGCCCACAGGGCTGTGGTTTCTAAAAGAAATGCACTTAACCCAGGTCAGAGAGTGGAGGAGGTACAGAGAAGGTTTTAAGAGCTGAATTTGAAGAACCAACATGAATTAACTAGTGAAATAATTAACTAAGGAATTTCAACTTTATTATTAAGTTAAGAAGAGCTATATGGTAAGATTTGCATTTTGGAAACTAACTCTAACAATGAAGTGGAGAACGGATGGAAAGATGAGCAAACTAGATAAAAGAAGAAATAATAATACCCGTCGAAATCATTAGGTTGCTTTGTATGAAAATTAACTTCATTCCTTAGTTTACTGATTTATTTCTAATTTATTATTTTCTAGCCACGCAATGGAAGAAGGTCAGAAGGTTACATTTAAAATGGTATGTGCTTCTGGGTGTTGTATGGAAACCAATCTGACAATAAATTTCATATATTGAAAAAAAAAAAAGATAAAATAAAAAAAAAATGGTATGTGCTTCACAATTCAACCCAGTTTGAAAATTTCTGTCATTTTCAGATATTCACAAATTAAGCTTTGCTCAGTATATTTCTATTACTTGATTGTGTGTGCACATAAACATTAATAATATTAATATTAATAATGCACATACCATTTATAGGGGCCGTGGGGGCTTTATATGATGGAAAATGTCCGTATTTGAGGGACAGATGTGCTGCCATGTGTTCCTCAGACTGATGTGGGGAACAAAGGCAAAAGAAAAAGTTAAATTTCCTTACAACTTACAGCCCACTGACAAGTCCTTGAGACAGGCAGAGTGACCTTCTTCTAGGAACTCAACTGCCTCAATGTCAATACTTTGCTAAAGGCAAAAGAGAATCTTAGCTTAACATTAACCTCACTTCTAGGATCCTGTAAGTCTCCTTTAACATAAAAAAATTCCTTTAGAAATTTTCTTCATCTCTACCCCCTCCAGACATATATGTTAGCGACCATACTCCAAGCATATGGCCCCCTGATATACATCTGAAGGGTCTCATGATTAAGGTTTTACTAGACAGTAATAAATGACCTTTTCCTAACAACAGCTAGCCCCTCAAGGTCCTGGAAATCTTGCTTCCGAATTCCTTAGAGACTTACACTACCCCTAGCCCCCTCCCAATTTGAAAGTATATAATCAGCCACTCCTCACATCTGCAATGCAGCCTTTTCTGCTCACGGGTCCTGTCGGTGTTTGAATGAAACCCCATTTTTTGCACAAAAGATGCCTCAAGAATTTTTTTCCTGATCATTCCCCCCTGAACCCCAACATTTTCATATGAAGACTATACCACAATAGTCCTCACTGTTTCAGAGACATTGACCTTATCATCATTTATTGGGCAAGTAATATGTCAGAGGTTGTCTCTTATTGTGATGATCAGTGTCCACCATAATGGGCCAGAACTTACAGACTGAATGCATTTCTGTCTTCCAAGTGACCTGTATTCAAAGATTCTTTATAAAAGCTGTAATTTACCATTTCTAGAGAACTAAGAAAACGTGGGAAGACATGAGAGCGTGACTTCTACTTTGGGACTCAGTTTTCCACATCAATGTTGGAGATAGTAGACATCTCCAACATGGATAGCCCTACATATTTAATAAATTTGTTAATCCTAGTATCTTATTAGGCTGTGAATTTTGAAATTAAACCCAATGCAGTTTGATAAATTTACACCATGCAAATAAAAGTATATTCTATTAACTTTATATAATCTTAAATGCAGATTTTGTGCTTAGCATGTTTTTGCAAATATATTTTTCATATCACCATCTCAACCCTTAAATATATAGTTAGCTTAAAAATATTAAATTTCTTAATACTTTCTCATGAAAACAAAAATCAAAATGTACTATTTCTAACTAATGAAGATAATACCAAAAAATTTACAATATCTAGAAAATAAAGAGATAATAAAAATACTGCATGTTAAAACTTATGGGGCTCTGCCAAAGCCATATTCAGTAGAAAATACAAGGCTTTAAATACTGTCAAGCAAGAAAGAATGAGTGAATTAAGGATTTACTTTAAAAAGTTAAAAAACAACAACAAGGTGAACCTCAGGAGAACAAAAGGAAGAAAATTATAAAATGAAAAATGAAATTAATAAATTATAAAATAGTAAAACAGAATAATTGGTAAAGCAAAATCTGATTATTTGCAAAAAATAAAATAAAATAAACTAGCCTAACTGGCCCACCCTAATCAAGAAAAAAAAGGAGAAACCATAAACATGCAAAAATACAAATGAAAGTAAGGACATTAAAACAGATATAGAGGAAATGGAAACCATAAGAGAGTATTTTGTAAATCTTGTGCCTACCCATTTGAAAACCTGAATAAAATGGAGGATTGTCTGGTAAGGTAGATACTACCAAAATTGTCTTCAGAAGAAAGAAAAAAAATCTGAACAGACTAATGGCCTTTGGAAAAAATTGAAAACGTTATCTAGAAACTCCCTGCTCAAAAGTACTAGACCAATGGATTTTGAACTTTTACAGCTCAGCGATGGAAGAAAATCTCAAAATATTTTTTATGAAGCCAGCAAATACTAATACCAAAACCTTATAAAAGTAGTATATAAAAAGAAACTATAGGTCAATTCTATTTATAAATATCAATGCAAAAATGTTAAAGAAATACTAGTAAATTGCATTCAGCCGTATATTTTAAAAATTATATAACTCCAAAAAAGTGAAGTTTGTTCCAACAACTCAGGATGGTTCAACATCAGGAATTCTTTTACAATATGTTCACCATTAGAAGAAAAATTATTTAATCATCTCAAAATTCCACATCAATTTCTGATGTTTTATTTTATTTTTGTCCATTTTTTTTTTAACTTTAGAGAGATGGAGAGAGAGAGCTCGTGCACAAGCTGGGAGAGGACAGAGAGAGAGAGAGAGAGAGAGAGACAGAATCTTAAGCAGGCTTCACGCTTAGCATGGAGCCCAATCCCACAACCCTGGGATCATAACCTGAGCCAAAATCAAGAGTCAGACGCTCAACCAACTGAGCCATTCAGGCGTTCCCAATTTCTGATGTTTTAAAAGAACATCTCCTAGAAAGAGATGAATCTTTATTAACGTTATTTATATAATGGTCTCAAAGTCAGTAGCAGTCTTAATAGTAAAACACTTTGAAGAATTTCTGTTGAAATGTCAGGAACAAAACAGGGATGCTCTGTTACCTCTTATTTAATGTAGTTCTTATGCATTAGCCAATTCAGTAGACAAGAAAGAAATAAAAGAGACAAATATTGAAAAAGTGAAGAAAATTTTAATGTGCTCATGGGGCAAAATTAGGAACTTAAATTTTTGGACTATATTTGGCATTAATTCCTATTTTAGCAAAGGCCTGTTATATTCACATCAGAAATATGAACAAATATATTCTTTTAAAAAAATTTTTTAAGGTTTATTTTTGAGAGAGAGAGAGAAAGAGAGAGAGAGAGAGAGTATTTGTGTGAGCACGGGAGGGGCAGAGAGAGAAAGGAAGACACAGAATCCGAAGCAGGCTCCAGGCTCTGAACTGTCAGCACAGAGCCTGACATGGGGCTCGAACTCAGAACTATAAGATCATGACCTGAGCTGAAGTCAGATGCTTAACCGACTGAGCCACCCAGGTGCCCCTGAGCAAATATATTCTTAATTTTTTATTTTTTTAAGGAGCTAAGACCAAAGGGTCAATGGAAAAGAAGCTATGCTTTATAATATTACAAAGATAGAGATATTTATAAAATGTGGACAAAAAATAGTTTAATACTAATTGAAAAAAATGTCTGTGATTGTAACACCAAACCAAGTGGTAGAGTCTTCACAAATGTGAAATGGAGATTAATCTATGATTTGGTTAATTTAGTTAAAAATTCTCTCTGAATTTGACAAAAATTGCTTTATTTGGATTGTTTTCAAGATTAGGGTTTACACAGACTAACTTAAGATTTCGTTATATTGTGTCATAAACAGCTCAATAATCATTTTTTGTTTTTTTTCATCTGATTATATGAGATCTTTCTCTGTCTTGATGACTTCTATTTACTTAGAAAATGGTTAGACATTTTAAAAAATGGTTAGACATAAAATGGAATTTGATTTAATTGCACATACAAAAGGAAATAAATAAATGAGGAATAACTGTGCAAATTTTAAAATATTTTATTCTTAGATCTTACTGGCATCAATGAGCTTTAGGAAACCACTTTTATATAGTTAAATACTGTATAAAGTTTTGGGAAATACACATAGAACGAGTGTTCTATCAGAGAGAGATTAATAACTAAAACTATACAGACTGAAGAATAGCTGAGAAATGGCCCTGATGTCAATTTTATCATACATGAAGAAATATTTATAGAAATGTCTGTATGCTAACATTGCCTACCTCCTTCACAGACTCATTTATACTTGACTCTAAACTTAATTTTTGTTTTTATACAGGACCAACAATTTTCCACAGAAGCAGCAAAATGTTGACATTTTGTTTTCTTCTCAAAAACAATCCTTGCTAAACTTACTGTATTTGACAATCCCTGTGTTGTAAACATATTCAATAAAAGTTGGTTGAGATTATAAAATGTTTAATTTGTCAAAAATTTTAAAAATCTTAAAATATTTTTTTCTTAGATAATAAAGCTGTACATAATGATGTTCCTTAGATCCCTGCAGCTTTTGACAGTACAGTTGACCCTTGAACAACATGGGTTTGAATTGCAAGGTCCACTTATACAAGGACTTTTTCAAAAAATACAGTACAGTAATGTAAATGTATTTTCTCTTATTATTTTGTTAATAACACTTTCTTTTCTGTAGTTCACTTTATTGTAAGAATATAGCATATATTACATATAACATACAAAATATGTGTTAATCGATTATGTTATTGGTAAGGCATCTGGTCAACAGTAGGCTATTAGTAGTTAAGTTTGGGGAGGGTCAAAAGTTGTGCTAGGATTTTGATGCATGGGAGGACCCTCCTAACCCCTGTGTTATTCAGAGTCAACTGTACTGATACACATGCTTTTTTGTTATTTTTATTAAAGGCACTCAGAAGAGAGCTGACTTTTAATGAGCTGTTTTAGTTTATCCTATTTGGATTTCATCAGTGACAAAGTAACCAACTCTTATAATACCATAGTGTCCAGTAACTTACTCTCTTAGAATGTGAATACCAACTAAAACTACACTAGTTGAAGTTGGCCATGATCCATCAAATAGTCCAATAAGTAAGTTCTGATTTATCTGCTGTACAATAAATATCTGATTACTACAAACATATCAGGGGGTTAGCTTTTTCTACCAACAAGTAGTGTTCAACTTATCTCAAAATAAGCCATTTCACTCTGCAACATCTGAAAGGCAACCAGTGTCATCCATTACCAGAAAGAAAACAGTGTCACCAGTAGAGGATCATGAACACACTTGGAAAACATTTTACATCAAATTAGTGCTTATTGGACACAGAATTAACCTCAGATGGATGTTGAGATTATTTCCATTCAGGTTCCCCTGGGTTTTTCCCTTCTCACTTCCCTCTTGGATAACCTCCTCCACCACAAAGCAGGCTGGCTGGTTAGAGGAGGGTGACTCTAGAATAGGGAGGATTAGTAACTCAACTAGCTAGGGTTTTGGATGGTCAAAATAAAACCAGTTGAATATTAATTTAAGCAGCAGTTCCTCAGGCCTCTCAGAAATACAGAGAGACTTAGGTTATTTACATTTTAGGGTTCCCAGGATATAAAGAAAAAGGAAGAAGAAAAAATACCAAAACATGGTTACAAAAATTGTGGGATGTTCTACAATATTTTATATTTAACAAATTAATATTTTATATACAAACACAACATGTAGGCTACCAGGAGTATAAGATTTTCATTAAATATTAACTGGGCACTACAGGTGGAACGGTCTAATAGTGAACCCGAGTTTAAAATTGTGTCACTAAAAACATTTTTTTCTTCTTTTCCAAATCCTACCAGTATATCTCTGTGACCATGTATATAACCTTATTTGGTGATAATATCAAATATTTTCCTCACGTTCCTGGCAGCTACCAGTAAACATCCTTTCCTTAACCTAACCACCAAGGAATCCACCTGTGTAGGCTTTCTACGTAAAGCCAGAACTCCTGTCTTCTAAGGCAGTGGGTTTTTAGATAGGGGTGGAGAACCATTTGAGAATCTGATGAAAGCTCTGGTCCTAAACGCCCAAGACCCCCAACACAAACCTACGCATACAACGAAATGATGCACAATTGGGGTCTGTGAGCTAGTGGTCCCCTAAAATCCATCCAAATATAGTCTATGGGCTCCTCTGAAGGGTTCTCTCCCCAGGATTTGGTTCTTTCTTCATGAAGACAGGACTCAGGAGTTGAAGGGTGCCAGAGGCTCTGAGACAACGTGCCGATTTGGTGGTGGTGGAAGGAGGGATGGGAGGAATATGAGCACCAGTACTAACAGGTAAGGCACCACTCAGTACACAGGCCCCAGGCAGGACCTGGTGCATTCTCACAGCCAGCCCCTAGGCCACGCCTCCACGTTGCCCGGCAACAGAGCCGCGCTGGGTGCACCAGCGAAGGAGGCCCTTGTTCTCCCCTCCCCCTCCTGCCCCCTCTTCCGGGCGGTGGAAACCGCTAGGCCTTTGGCGGGCTCGCCTCCAACCTGAAGGAGACTTCGGGTGTCAGGAAGACACCGCCGCCACGTGACGAGCGAAGGGGAACACCATGCAGGTGGGCACGCAAAGGGGTCCCCGGCTAAACCTAGAGTGAGCACCAACGGGGAGGGAGGCCCACAGCGGGTGGATTCTAACGTTTGTTCGGGTAAGGGCTACGTTTTGTGTGCGTCTCTGTCAAGATTTGACCCCCAGGAGAATACCATTTCTCAACGCTCAAGACTTCTGTTTGTCTCTGGAAGAAGTTTTTAGAGTTTTTGGGATTGAATTTTACGCCTGCATCCTGGAAATCTTAACTGCTGCACTATTTCTCACTTGAGAAATAGACCAGCAACTGGAGCCCAAGTGTAAATCAGTTTAAGTATTAGGCACCGCTACCTTAAAAAAAGATCAGAACGGAAACCCAGGAGTTGCATCTGTCTCAAGAAAGACCAGCTGTCCCTGGAGTTTCTCCTACTGGATTGCAAAAAGCTCTGTTAGGCTTCCATTTAGTCCTTAGAAGGCTGCTCCTCTAACGCTTCCTTATTAAACCGAAGCCTGTGCCTTTGTTTCTTCTTTTATCAGAGTAAAATTCTCACTTTCTGACTTTCAGAAACAGCTTCTTCCCATCTGCTCCCCCAAATTAAAACCACTGTAATTTCTCTTGTTTTACATATTTTATTTTTATTTGCATATACTGTGTAAGTTATTAGAATATTTTGAGCATAAATTACACATAATTTTTAATGAATAGTCCTTTTGTGTTAATAATAGATTCCTAGCAAATACATTTTATCCAATCTGTAAAAACGTTGTGAATCTGTTTGGATTTATACCTGCTCTTCAAGAAATAAGCCAAAATATAATTGAGTGAAGTTAACAGCACGTTAACCTTTGTTCATTTATTCATCAATTTACTCGACATCCAGTTATTCAGTGTTTATGTTTAGTTCTGGACTTACTCTAAAAGAGCTTAGTATGGGGGAATAAGAGGGAGACAGATGTAACCATTTGTGGTATGATAAATGTCACAGTAGTTTTAACACAGAGATTGTGGTACCTATTTCTACTAGAAGAAATTTCATAGATAATTTCTAAAACTGAAGACAAGAATACATTAAAGAGCATTTACTGTTAAATCCCATTGTGATGAACTCCTAGATCAGTTAAGGAAGAGCAGAAAGGTATACATAAAACCATAAGAATGTGGTATCATGAATATCCAGAAAGACCATTTTAACAAGAAAGGAATGAGACAGTCTCTCCAATTCTGCTTAAGAGATCGAATACAATGAATATTCATTGAAATGAACAAGATGGTGCTTGTAGGTGACATTATCTAGAGCACTTTTGGTGGTATTAGAAGCAAAAGCTAACTTTGGAGTGGGTTGAAGAGTAAGTGGGAAGTGGGAGTGGTTATAGTTTATATAGACAATTGTTTCAAGAAGTTTAACTATGAAGGAGAAAAGAGAAGATGGTAGGGGATGTCAAGTCAAGTGCAGAGGGAGAGTTGGTCCAAATAATCTAGCTCACTATTACCAAAAATTCCAGCAATACCTTATTAAAAAAACTCCCTCTGCATACAAGTAAAAATACTGGCTAACACGTAAAACATATTTCCTTAAAAGCATCAAGGAGTAAGAAACTATGATAGTAGGATATGATGCTAAGAAACTATGAGACCAAAGTTGAAGGGAAACTGGAAAACCAGGTAAATGGATTTCCAGAACTCCAAAACCTCTTTTACCCTGAAGGCATTAGCAGTTTGTGTTTTGGTCCCAGGTGTAATCCACAGAGAAGGAACCAAAGGGGTATTGTCCACTAAAGTATGGAAGACTAATAGTATGAACAAGAGATAAACTCATGTTCAGGAGAATTCAGGGAAAGTTGTCTTGATGCTTAGTGAAACAGGGGAGAAAAAGAAAAGGAATAATACCTGTTCCCAAGAAGTTGTGGCCCAATACAGAAATCACATGGATTACAACCTAAGTTATATTGTCTGGGTGGTCCAGCAAACCTCAAATTATGAATTTGATATATATTAGTCATATACGTATATACATACACACGTAAAAATACCTTAGTGTCTATAAATGACTAGAAGAAATAAAAACTCCTCTGTAGAGGAATATATCTTTATCTTAGACCTCAAACAATTCCCTCAGGTAAGTTCTCAAGGACAGCAAACCGAAATCAGTCAAAAGTAACCAAGCACACAAGGAAACAGGGTACCATGAACATGAACCAACAAAAACAGACCTGTAGAGACTTTTGTTATCAGAATGATCAGAAACGGGTTCCAAAACAATTATGATTATTAGTTTAAAAAAGTAAAAGACTAGATTGAAATTATCTGCAGGACATAGTGAGCTTAAAATTTGATTAAGACATTTCTATACACTATAATGAATAATCCAAAAGAAAATTAAGAAAGCAATGGCCTGGATATTTGCATCGAAAAGAGTAAAATACTTAGGAATACATGTGACCAAGGAGGCAAAAGACTTGTACACTGAAAACTACAAAACATTGCTTAAATTAAAGAACACATAAGTAAAAAACATTCCATATTCTTGGATCGGAAGACTTAAATTGTTAATATGTCAATATTTCCCAAAACAATCTCCAGATTCAGTGTAATTCCTACCAAAATTCCAATGACATTTTTTGTAAAAACAGAAAAACACATCTTAAAATTCATATGAAATCGTAGGAGACCCAAAATAGCCCAAACAGTCTTTTAACAGATGAACAAAATTGCAGGACCCAATATCTGTTTTCAAAATATAGTAGCAGTATATGTGTATGTAAAGCAGCAGTAATCAAAACCATGTGGTATTGACAGACAGACAGACATATGAACCAATGGAATAGAATAGAGAGCCCAGAAAGAAACCCTCACATTTTGGTCAAACGATTTACAACAACAGTGCCAAAACCATTCAAGTGAAAGGCAAACTGGACATCCACATGCAAAAGAATGAAGTTGGGCTTCTAGCTCACATTATTAACAAAAATTAACTGAAAAAGGATCAAAGGACCCAGGGCCCAGGATAAGGGATTGCCAGGATCAGATCAACAGAAGCAGGATTCAGGGCTGAAGCAGCAAAGAATTGAAGACATGGAAAGAATTTGAAGACATCCAGGTAGCAAGGAAGGGTTCTCCAAGGCCTGAAGACTAAAGCAACACACTGACCTTTGGTACAATGTAAGTTCAGGGTGAAACTTTCTCTATAAGCCTCTAAAGAGGCTTAAGAGGTTTAGTGACTAAGAAATAGTACTCCTGGTTGACAACAGAAGCAAACCCTTTTTGAAGGAAATTTTCAGTTTGAACCCAAAAGCACCCACATTTTAAAAGAAATATGATCTCGGGGCGCCTGGGTGGCTCAGTCGGTTAAACGGCCGACTTCGGCTCAGGTCATGATCTCACGGTCCGTGGGTTCGAGCCCCGCGTCGGGCTCTGTGCTGAAAGCTCGGAGCCTGGAGCCTGTTTCGGATTCTGTGTCTCCCTCTCTCTGACCCTCCCCCGTTCATGCTCTGTCTCTCTCTGTCTCAAAAATAAATAAATGTTAAAAAAAAAAATTTAAAAGAAATATGATCTCAAAATAATCACATAAGAAGACTACTATGAATGTTAAACAAAGGCAAAAAAACCAACAGATTTAGATTTTTAAGGACTGCATAGTTTGCAATTGCCAAATACAAAATCCCTGTTATTGAAGTGTTCAAAGAAATGGAAAATGAGATTACAAAGCTGAGTTTATATAGGAAACTATCAAGAATGAACAAACAGCCTAAGTGTCCATTAAGAAATGAATGAATAAAGAAGATGTGGTATACACACACACACACACACACACACACACACACAGGAATATTATTCAGCCATAAAAAATGAAATATTGCCATTTGCAACAACATGGATGAATCAAGAGAGTATAATGCTAGGTGAAATAAGACAGAGAAAGGCAAATATCATATGATTTCACGAATATGTGGAACTTAGAGAAACAAATGAACTAAGAAAAAAAGAGATGAACCAAAAACCAAACTTTTAACTATAGAGAACGAACTGGTGGTTACCAAAGGGAAGGTGGTAGGGGGTGAATGGGTGAAGTAGATGATGGGATTAGGAGGATACTTACCACAATGAGGACTGAGTAATATGTGGAACTGTTGAATCACTGTATTGTACACCTGAAATTAATATAACACTGTATGTTAACTATACTGGCATTAAATTTTTAAATAAATGAATAAATAAATACTTAGATGAAAATACCAAAAAAAAAAATGACAGATAAGGGAATAGAAAGGAACTTCTAGAAATGGAGTAAAGCTGAAGTAAAAAGCTGAATGGACCTCTTAATTTCTTTGCTGAATACTAAACTAAAATTGTTTCTAAATTTTGCTATTATGAATACTGTGGTGAACATCAGAACAGGAATTTAAAAAAACTGTGTTTTATATATAGAGAGAGCGTGTACAAATGGGGGAAACGGATAGTGGGAGAGAGAGAATCTTAAGCAGGCTCCATGCTCAGCGTAGAGCATGACATGGAGCTTGATCCCATGACCTGAGCTTCAATCGAGAGTCAGAAGCTCAACCAACTGAGCCACCCAAGCACCCCTAGAACAGGGGTATTTTTTTACATTTTTGATTAATTTTTAATAAAGATTTCTAGAAGCTAAGAAAAAAATATAAAAGCCCTTGAATGGATAGGTATATTAGTTTTCTTTTACGATGTAGCTAAATAGCCCTGAATTTAGCAGCTTAAAACAACAAATATTTATTATCTCATAGTTTCTGGGGGTCAGAAATTTGTGAGTGGCTTAGTCAGGTGGCTCTGGCTCAAAGAGTAAATGAGAGTACAATTCAGATATCAGCTAGGGCTGCAGTATCTGCTTCCAACATGACTCACTCACATGACTGTTGGCAGGAGGCCTTGGTTTCCCACCACTTGGACTTTTTTTTTTTTTAACGTTTATTTATTTTTGAGACAGAGAGAGGCAGAGCATGAACGGGGGAGGGTCAGAGAAAGAGGGAGACACAGAATCTGAAACAGGCTCCAGGCTCTGAACTGTCAGCACAGAGCCCAACGCAGGGCTCGAACTCATGGACCGCAAGATCATGACCTGAGCCGAAGTTGGACGCTTAACCGACTGAGTCACCCAGGCGCCCCCACTTGGACTTTTCAATACGGCTTTTTCATGGAATGAATTGTGTCTCTCCAAAATTCATATGTTGAGACCCTAACCCCAAATGTGACTATATTTGGAAGTAGGATTCTTAAGGAGGTAATTAAGGTTAAATGAAGTCATAAGGGTAGGGACTGGTGTCCTTCTGACAATCTGAAAGGACTGGTATCCTTATGAGTAAGGGACACCAGAGTATTCTCTCTCTCAGTCTCTCTCTCTTTCTCTCTCTCTCTTTCTCTCCCTCCCTCCATCTTTCTCTGTGCACAGAGAAAAGTGCATGTGAGAACAGAGCAAGAAGGTGGCCACTTGAAAGCCAGGTTTCTCACTAGAAATCAACCCTGCCTGGTACCTTGATCTGGGACTTGCATCTTCCAGAACTGTGAGAAAATAAATTTCTATTTAAGCCACCCAGTCTTATATTCTGTTATGGAAGCCCACACAGACTAACACAGGCTGCTTGAGTGTCCTCACAACATGGCAGTTTCTTTTCCCCAGAGCAAGAGATGAATGTTTAAAATGCTTTAAATGCTGGAGGGGAAAACTGTCAAACCAAAATTCTATATCCAGCTAACCTATCCATCCAAAAAACTGGGGGAAAATAGTTATTTTCAGAAATATGAAAACTGGGAGAATTAGTTGCCAGCAGACCTTAACTATAAGAAATGCTTAAGGGTGTTTATTCGGGCTGAAGGGAAATGACACCAGAGTGAAAACTGGATCTAAAGAAAGGAGTGAAGAGCACCATATATGGTAAATATGTGGATAAGTACTAATAACTATATTTTTTCTCTTAATTCCCTTAACATTATAATTCTTTAAGGCAGAAATTATAACCTTGTATTATGGGTTTTCAAATATATGTAGATGTTAATATATTTAACAGCAGTAAAGCAAAGGATGGGATAGTGGTAAATGTAACTAGGCAAGGTTCCCATATTTTTTTTATTAAAAAAATCTTTTTAATGTTTATTTATTTTTGAAAGAGGGAGAGACAGCATGAGCAGGGGAGGGGCAGAGAAAGAGAGAGGGAGACACAGAACTGAAGTAGGCTTCAGCCTCTGAGCTGTCAGCACAGAGCCATCAGGCTCTAACTCATGAACCATGAGATCATGACCTGAGCTGAAGTTGGATGCGTAACCAACTGAGCCACCCAGGCACCCCCAATGTTCCCATATTTTATGTGAAGTAGTACAATATTAAATCTAGGTAGGCTGTAATAAGTTAAAGATACCCAATATAATTTCTAGAGCAATTATTAAAATCATAATGCAAAGGTGTATACCTAAAAAGCCAGTGGCAAACAATGATATTCTAAAAACTACTTAATTAACCAAAAGAAGGCAAGAAAGAAATAGAGGAACAAAAAAGTAAATGAGACTAAAACAGGAAAATAGTAGCTCTAAATCTAATATTAACAATTATATTAAATATTAATGGACTAAATACTTCAAAAGGCAGAGATTGTCAGAATGGAAAAGCAACACACAACTGTATACTGCTGAGACACTTTATTATTTTATTTTATTATTATTTTTTAAGATTTAAATTCCTGCATAGTTAACATATAGTGTTATATTAGTTTCATGGGTACAATATAGTGATTCAACAGTTCCATATATTACTCAGTGCTCATCAAGATGTGTACTCTTAATCCCCTTCACCTATTTCACCCGTCCCCACCCCACTCCCCCCTGGTAATCATCTGATTGTTCTCTATAGTTAAGAGTAGGTTTTTTGATTGGTCTTTTTTTGTTTGTTTCTTTCTTTCTTTCTTAAATTTGACATAAAAATGAAAGCATGTGGTATTTTTCTTTCTCTAATGGACTTATTTCATTTTAGCATTATACTCTCTATAGAGCCATCCGTGTTGTTGCAAATGGCAAGATTTCATTCTTTTTATGGATGAGTAATATTCCTTTGTGTGTGTGTACGTGTTTGTGTATCCCACTTCTTTATCCATTCAACTATTGACAGACACTTGGGGTGCTTCCATAGTTTGGCTATTATAAATAACGTTGCAAGAAACATTGGAGTGCATATATCCCTTCAAATTAGTATTTTCATATTCTTAATACACAATAGTGTGATTACTAGGTCATAGGATAGTTCTTGAGGAACCTCCATACTGTCTTCCACAGTGGGGGCACCAATTTACATAACCACCAACAAAGTGCAAGCCTTCCCTTTTTTCCCCATCCTTGCCAACACTTGCAATTTCTTATCTTTTTGATAATAGCCAGTCTGACAAGTGTGAGATTATATCTCATTGTGGTTTTGATTTGCATTTCCCTGATGATGAGTGATGTTGAGCATCTTTTCATTTGTCTGTTGGCCATCTGTACATCTTCTGTAGAGAAATGTCTGTTTATGTCTTCTGTTCATTTTTTAATTGCATTTTTTTGGTGTTGAACTATATAAGTTATTTGTAATTTTGGATACTAACACTTTTTTGGATATGTCATTTGCAAATATCTTTTCCCATTCAGTAGCTTGTTGTTTAGTTTTGTTGGCATTTCCTTTGGTGTACAGAAGCCTTTTATTTTGATGTAGTCCCAACAGTTTATTTTTTGCATTTGTTTCCCATGCCTCAGGGGACCTACCTAGAAAGATATTGCTATGGCCAGTGTCAGAGAAATTACTGTCTGTCCTGTCTAGGATTTTTATGGTTTCAGGTCTCACATTTAGGTACTTTATTCATTTCGAGTTTATTTTTATGTATGGTGTAAGAAAATGGCCTAGTTTCACTCTTTTGCATGTTGCTGTCTAGTTTTCCCAGCACCATTTGTTGAAGAGACTATCTTTCTCTCATTGCATATTTTTGCCTCCTTTGTCAATGATTGATTGACCATATAATTGTGGGTTTATTCCTGGACTTTCTATTCTGTTCCATTGACCTATGTGTCTAATTTTATGCCAGTGCCATACTGTTTTGATTACTACAGCTGTGTAATGAAACTTGAAGTCTGGAGTTGTGATACTTCCAGTTTTGTTTTTCTTTTTCAAGATTACTTTGGCTGACCCTGACCCTGAATAGGGTCTTTTGTTGTGCCATACAAATTTTAGGATTGTTTGTTCTAGTTCTGTGAAAAATGTTGGTATTTTGATAGAGATTGCATTAAATCTGTTGATTGCTTTGGGTAGTGTAGACCTTTTAACAATATTTGGTTTTCTAACTCATGAGCATGGAACATCTTTCCATTTCTTTGTGTCATCTTAAAAGAGACACAGTTTGAATACATAAAGCAGAACACATAAAGCAAAAACTAACATAATTCAAGGGATAAATAGACAAATCCACAATCATAATGTGAGATTTTAAAACCCCTCCTCTTAGTAATTGATAGAAAAACTAGATATAAAAATTGCTAACAAAATAGAAGATTTGAACAAACCTGTCAATCATCCATTGATTTATAGAGAAATATACCTATCAGTGGCAGAATGCATGCTTTTTTCAAGCATTCACTAAGATACATCATATACTGGGTCATAAAACAAGTCAATGCGTGTCAAAAAATCAAAATCTTAACAAAGTATGTTTTCTAACCAAAGAGAATTAAATTAGAAAGTATTAATAAGATACCTAGAAAAGTTGAAATTACTGGAAAATTAAACAACATCCTTCCAAATAACTAAGATGTCAGTAAAAAATTATAAAAGAGATTGGGAATATTTTTAATTGAATGATAATAATGGTACAGCAAACCAAAATTTGTAGGGTGCAGCTAAGAAAATTGTTAATGGGGAAATACATAGCTGTAAGTGGCTGTATTAGAAAAGAAAGGTTCATAGTCAATAATCTAAGCTTTACCTTAAGGTATAAAAAAAGAGCAAAATATAATTGGTAGGACCCTCATTTAAAATGTTTGTATTATCTGTCAAGAGTTTCAAGAGTTTCCCTTTTTCATTTCTAGTATTGGTTATTTGTGCCTTCTTGCTTTTTTTTTTTTTTTTTTTTTGGTCAGTTTTGGTAAGTGTTTATCAATTTCATTAATATTCTCTAAGAACCAATTTTTGGCCTTGTTAATCCTATTATATATTAATTTTTCAACTCATCAATTTCTACTTTCACTCTTTTTATCTTTGATTTATTTTGATTTTCTTTTTCCAACTTCTTTGGTTGGATGTTTACATCTTAATTTTTAAACTTTTCATTTTATAAAATATCAAATTAAGGATATAAAATTTATTTTATGAACTGCTTTAGTTGCAGCCCACATATTTTTTTGTTATATGGCTTTACTTTTTATCATTCAATTCCTAATGCTTTTAAATTCCCATTGTGTTTTTTTCTCTGACCCATGGATTATTTAGAAAGTGTTTTCTTAATTCCAAATATATGATGATCTCCTAGTTATCATTTTCTTGCTGATTTCTGTCTCTGGTCACAGTGCCGAAGTCTGTGAGCCTTTTTTAGATTTCTCAGCTTCTTGGCCTCTTCCATAATTGGTAGTTGATCCACGGGGAATGGCCTCAAACATGGAGCTCCTCTCTAGCTCTCCTTCTCATCTAAGATCTTCTCCTGATAATTTTCTTCACTGCCTTATTGATTCTCCAGTGCTTTCAGATTGATTTTCATCAATTTCGTTCAATTTTACTAGATGTTCTCAGCAAAAGGTTTGATTCAAATGATCTAGTCTACCATTACCAAGTGCAGAATTCCTACTGATGCTGGTATTTTATTATTAGGAGACATATAAAGAATAGGGATTGAAGATCTCAGGGATAGAGTGACCAGTAATAGACAAAGTGGGGACAGACAAACAAAACTTTGGCCAAAGAATAGGATGAAAGGAGAAATAAGATGATACTTGTCTGTCATTTATTATTGCATAACAAACTATAACAAACTTGGTGGCTTAAAACAACACATTTACTGTATCAGAGTTTTTATGGGTCTTGATCTAGGCTTTGCTTAGCTGGGCCCTCTTCTCCAGAGTCTCCCACAAGGTTGCAATGAAAGTGTCAGCCAAAGCTGGGGTCTTATTTATTTATTTGTTTATTCATTTATTTATTAATGTTTATTTGTTTTTGAGAGAGAGAGACAGAGAGAGACAGAATGTGAGTGGGGGAAGGGCAGAGAGAGAAAGAGGGAGACACAGAATCTGAAGCAGGCTCCAGGCTTTGAGCTGTCAGCACAGAGCCATCCGACTCTAACTTGTGAACCATGAGATCATGACCTGAGCTGAAGTTGGATGCTTAACTGACTGAATCACCCACATACTCCGCTGGGATCTCATTTAAAGGTACAACAGAGGAGGAATCCATTTTTAAGTTCATTTACATGGTATTTGGCAGAATTCAGTTCTTTGGGGCTATTTGACTAAGAACCTCAATGTCTAGCTGATTGTTGGTTACATTTCCCTTGTTGCATAGTTCTCTCCATAAGGCACTTCCCAATATAGCAGCTTGCTTTATCATAGCTAACCAGTGTGAAGAGTGCTGGCAAGATGGAAGTTATAATATTATGGAGAATAATAATAGAAATTACATTCTTTCATCTTTGCCATGTTCTGTTGGTTAGAAGCATGCCACAGTTCCCACCCATAGTCAAGGAGAGGGAGTTGTGCAGAGATGTGAATACCAGAATGTGGAGATCATTTAAGGTCATCAAATAATTTGTCACAGTATTTTCTCATATGTATAATTAAATTCTCCCTTCCTCTGGAAATATCAGGGGAAATGGATAGCAAACTAGAAATAAAAGAGTTAATATATTACAACCTCTGGAAAAGGAGCAAATAAAATATCGAAGGCTAAGTAACAAGGAAAACAAGGTTAGCTTTCATAGAAAGAGACTTTTTTTTATTATTTATTTTTGAGAGCAAGAGAGACAGAGTGTGAGTGGGGCAGGGGCAGAGAGCGAGGAAGACACAGAATCCAAAGCAGGCTCAAGGCTCCAAGCTGTCAGCACAGAGCCCGACGTGGGGATTGAACTTGCAGACCATGAGATCATGACCTGAGCCGAAGTTGGACATGCAGCCGTCTGAGCCACCCAGGCGCCCAGAAAGAAATTATTATTAGACAGAAATTAAACTATGGAAAAATTCCTAGCCTCTTCTAACATTTAACCTGGGAGTACGAGTCCCTTGAAGCTAATTGGTTGAAAAGAGAAGCGTGTTCACCTGGAGGTATTAAATGCCTATGTAGAAAAACAAAACAGTATTTTTGCATGATGTTAATTGGTTTTGCCTAATATAGTCATGAGAGAATTTTCCATGATTTATGAGTTTACTTCATTAATATTTGATATATGTGTTCCAAATTGATTTTTTATTAAACATCTCAGGGTAACTTTGAGGGTAGAGGATGTATCTTATCTATCAAAGTATGTAGTACCACTTGTGCTGGGAAGTGAGGAAAAAGTAGGCCACTTTGTTCTATACTTTGAAACTAATTATTCCGTTATCTGTAGAGTTCATGAACAATTGCATAGTTGAAAATGTTATATATCAATTTTACATGTACATATTAAAATGCACAACTGTGTTAATAGATTTTCTATTTTTTTATAGGATCCAAATGAAGATACAGAATGGAATGAAATTTTAAGAGATTTTGGCATTCTTCCTCCAAAAGAAGAGCCAAAAGATGAAATTGAAGAAATGGTTTTACATTTACAAAAAGAAGCAATGGGTATAGTTGTGCATTTAGTGGGCTGGATGAGGAGATAATGATAGAGAAAGTGTATTTCATAAACTAAGAGGGAGAGAAGACATTAGAAATCCCACCCATACTTTTGAAATTAGGGTGCTGACACCTAAAATTTTTAATTCATATGTCAAAAGTCACAAGCTAGTTAGTAACAGAGCTGAAACATCCTGGTTTATAACCTAGTGAGCTTTTTTCTCTGCCATCTTCCTCTACCTTGTGATTACCTTCTATTTTGATCATATATATAGTATGCATTATGTGTTAAGACTTTCAAGTACTTGGGAAGTCTAAATTTATGGTGTCTAACTGATGTTCACATCTACTTTAAATGTAGCCTGGTAGTTCTGTGAATTCAGAGCAGGAATCACAGTAAATAAAACCAAAGCAGTCAGCTATAAAATAGCTTTATATATTGGAGAACCTGCAACATTAAAGATATTCTTTATTTCTATTTATTTCTATATTGTTTTTTCTAACCATATGATTATAAAGTAAAAAATGAGTTCTAAATAATTCAGTTATCTAAAATTTATTTTGTTTTAGTTAAACCTTATGAAAAGATGACTCTTGCACAGTTGAAGGAAGCTGAAGATGAATTTGATGAAGAAGATATGAGAGCTATTGAAATATATAGGTATAGTGATTTATTTGGGCAACTTAAGAGTTTTTTTAATATTTATTTTTTTGAGAGAGAGAGAGAGAGAGGAACAGAGCATGAGCAGGGGAGGGGCAGAAAGAGAGGGAGACGCAGAATCAAGCTGGCTCCAGGCTTCAAGTTGTTAGCACAGAGCCTGATATGGGGCTTGAACTCACAGACCACAAGATCATGACCTGAGCTGAAATTGGATGCTTAATGGACTGAGCCACCCAGGTGCCCCAACTTATGAGTTTTTGAATGGAGAAGTATTATAAGAATGAAATTTAAAAGGCTCTATTTTTTTCTACAGAATAGATTTTTAAAAAGAACAAAAGTAATTTTTAAAAATTTTTATTTATTTTGAGAGAGAGAGAGCAGGTGAGCAGAGAAAAGGCAGAGAGAGAGGGAGAAAGAGAATCCCAATTGGGCTCCACACTGTCAGCACAGAGCCTGATGCAGGGCTTGATCTCACAAACTGTGCGATCATGGCCTAAGCCGAAATCAAGAGTTGGACACTTCCAGGTGCCCCAAGAACAAAACTAATTTTTAAGAACATTTTAATTTTTTAAAATTAAGCTTAATGCCCAGCATGAGGCTTGAACCCATGATCTTGAGATCAAGAGTCACATGCTCTACTAACTAAGCCAACCCGTACCCTTCAAGAACATTTTAAACCCACCTCACTTTATATAAGTGCAATAGTTTTTTTCCTGAATATTTTTTCCTTTGCTTAAGTAAAAAGCTATCCAGTAATACACAGTGGAACTTCATCAAGTTACATATAAGTAAAGTGGAAATATCAGTAAAAGGCCAATAAGAGCCACAGTTTTCCTTCTAGGATGATGTATATCATTTAATAAATAATTAATTACTACTCATAAATAAATTCTTTCTGAAATTAGAACAGGTATGTATATTTCCCAACTTATCCTGAAACTCAAGCCAGATAAAGAAATTTCAAAAACAGAATGGCACAGAAAAATATCTCTTATATATAGGATATATAGAATACATACGTATATAAAATATAGGCACAAAATTTTTAAACACAGTTTAGCAAATTAGGTCCAACAATTTAAAAAAAAGAACAATACATCCTGATCAAGTGGGATTGGTCCCAAGAATGCTGGCTTAACATGAAAAAAGCCCCAAGAAAAGTGAATTGGATTAGAAGTAGCAATAGTCTGGTAGCAATGAGTACACCTAGCTCTTAGCTCTTGTTTTACAAATGCTACTCTCTAATAATAGGAACCACTGTTCCTTGGAGGACTGCTTCATTCCACAGTGTGAGTTGAGAAAGTACAATATGAGTCAGGAGCATCATGTGGTGCCAGAAAGTAAAGAAATGCTGTAGAAAAAAAGTTTTTTAAAGGTATAGGAGCAAAACGAAAGATTTTTAAATGGTCATAGTTGGAACAACTTGAGCAACAAAATAAATAATCATAATACTGGATTATAAAATAAATATCCAGGACTCCCTTGTGATATAAATAACTGAAATGAACAAATTCAGAGAAAGTAACACTGAGGAAAATAGAAAAATCACCATCAGAACACCACAATAATAATTAATCCCCCATGGGCAAGATTTGCTGATAGATGCTGAAATGAGTCGGGAAATTTAAATAGAAACAGGATATTTTCATAATCTCAAAGTATCTCCCCCCAAATATTTAGTAATTATAAAAGAGGAAATAGTAAGTTTACAGTGTAGACTTTTGGCAGACTCCATCTTAGGAAATGACCAAGGTTAACATTACCAATAATATATTGGCATCAAGTAACTCCTGATATCATGCACTGTGGAGGACACATTACCTATGTAGTATCCTTGTCAATAATTTCATATCCTCAGTCTAATTATAAAAATATATCAGAGAAGCCCAAATTTGAGACATTTTCAAAAAACAACAGACTAGGTTCACATCAGGAAAGATGGCAGAATAGAAAGCTCTAGGGATCCATTTGTCCACCTAGATAATTATTGTACTAGAAGAAACAGTCTCAAGTGACAGCTTGGGAACTCTGGAGTCTATTTGAACACTTGTAGCTTCCAAGATAAAGTTTGGCTGGTAAACTGTAGTTAGTATTGGCTGATTTCAGTCCTTAGTGTGGTAATAGCTATCCATACCTTACCCCCAGCCCCATGGTAGGCAACTGTTTGGACAGCAGCCTGTGTTACTGAAAAAGCTTACTAAAGCCAGAGTGGACAGTAAAGACTTTGTCCTCAATATCAAGGTTCTGTGTTCTGATTATGAATTACTGCTTCTGAATGTGGAGATACAGGCACAAAGAGTGGTTGCTATGGTGTCAATTTTCACTGGCTCAGGTGGCTTCCAGAGGATATAAAGTAGCCACATCTGTTTGGTTGGTTGGTATTTGGACATTCAAAACAACTGTGTAAATGAAGGAATTTAGAAAGCCTTGGGAAAGACAAAAGCTCAGAAAGACCTGAGACAACCTTAATTCTTTCACCTCAGACTGATCTCTGGCACAGAGACACCATAAAGTAATAAAAAAATAAATCATGGAAGGTAGGGATCTGATTTCTTAGAGTTACCACATTTATAAGAATCCAGTGTTGTTTTCAAATTACAAGGCATACAAAGAAACATAAGTATTTCCAATTCAAAGTAACAAAAGAAATCGACACAAAGACAGGAAAGCATTATATGAACAAAGTGAGAATAACAATAAAGAGAGAAATTGTAAGAAGGAACCAAAAAGATATTCTAAGACTAAAAAGTACAATAAAAATTGAAATGAACATATACTAGAGAGCTTCAAAAATCAGATTTCAACAAGCTGAAGAAAGAACAAATTTGAAGAGAAGACAATTGAAATTATGGAGTCTGAGGAATAGAAGAAAAAAAGAATGAAGTGAACAGAGACTAACTGGCCTTGTGATACGCTAAGTGAGCCAACTTATGTGGTATAAGAGTCCCAGCAGAAGAAAAGAGAAAAGGGCAGAAATAATATTTGAAAAAATAATGTCTGAAAACCTCCCAAATTTAACAAAAGACACAAATCTCCAAATCCATGATGCTCAATGGGTTCCAAGTAGTATCAACTCAAAGAGACCCACACAAAGACACATCATAATCAACTATCAAAAGATAAAAACAAACTTGAAATCAGTGAGAGAGAAGTAAAGTGTCACATACAATGGACCTTTAATAAAACTGTCAGTTTCTCATCAGAAATCTTGGAGGCCAGAAAGCAGTGAATTGATATATTTTAATTGCTGCAAAACAACAACAATACCACACAAAACTACCAACTGAGAATTCTTCATTTGGCAAAACTGTTGCAAATGAAGGATAAATTAAGACATTAATTTAAGCTAAGTGAGTTTGTTACTACTAGAATTGCCCTAAAAAAGTAGTCGTTCTTGCTGAAGTTTAAGAGCACTAGACAGTAACTCAAAGCTTTATGAATGAGTAAGTAACATAAAGGTAACTACGTAAGCAAATATAAAAGCCAGAATCACTCAGCTTTTGGTTCTTAACTCTGTCTTTCCCTGTATGATTTAAAAGGCAAAGACATAAAACAGCAATTTTTTTTTCATAAAACAACAATTATAAGTTGATGTTGATGGACAATGTATAACAATGTAGTTTGTAACAATGACAGCATGAAAGAGGAGGGATGGAGGTGTATACAAGTGGAGCATTTGTCTAGTATTGAAACTAAGTTGGTATTATTCACAGTAGGTCATCATAAGATACTAATTTTAATCCTTAAGGTAAATGCTAAGAAAAAAACTAAAAGATTACAGAATGGAAAAGAAGAAGCAAATTAAAATGGCATATTACAAAAATCAACTAAATACAAAAAGAAACAGTGATGGAAGAATTGAGGGACAAAAAGCAAATAAGAAACACACAAAAGAGCTAAATGGCAGAAGTCCTTCATTAATAAGAATTGCTTTGTCGCATTGGTCCCAGCCTATTGAGAATGATATTGTTGGTGAGGAATGCCTGAGGGATTCATCTGGGCCTGTATTACTCACATTTTGTGGCTGCACTAGCCCTTTGGTTCTTATTATGATTGTAGGATACGCTTTAGCAAAAACCCCACCAGGAACCATTGAGGAAAAAGATTTATTACTCGTAGGTGCTGGAAGCTACATGGCATGCCTAAAGGCCACATAGCCAGATTATTGGGGAGAAAGAGTACAGAGCTGGGGCTCTGCCTTTACTAGGGTCCAATGGTGGGGTGTTTAGGTTTCACAGGTTTACTCTTTATTGGCTAATTTAGTGCATAAAAGCTGGAGTTAGGACATGGGAAAGGAGAAGCTGGTCATTCAAGCAGTCTAGTTTACCCAGGGGTGTCTGAAAGAGGGGTCCTCATAGGTGGGGGCAGCCTAATTCCTTATCTGGTTGTTTTGCTAGTAGCTGTGTCATACAGCTGGCACTGTGTTTTTCAAGATGGATGTCTTTTGAAATGGACTCCTCAGCAACCAAAAGCTCAACGTCAGGCACTTACAGTACAATCAAAAAACTTCATGTCAGACACTTACATTACGTAGTTTAAATGTAAATGGATTTTAAATTAATTGATCTCCAATTAAAGGCAGATATTGGTAGAATGAATATAAAGAAACACAACCCGTGTCCTGAAAACCAAAGACATCTTGAGAAAGAACAAAATTGGAGGACTCATACTTCCAGATTTTGAAACCTACTACAAAGTGACAGTAATCAAAACAATGTAGTAGTGACATAAGAAGAGACATACAGATCACTAGAATAAGATAGAGAGCCCAGAAAGAAACCCTCACATATATAGTCAAATGATTTTCAACAAGGTGCCAAGACCATTCAATCTTTTCAACAAATGGCAGTGGGAAAACGAAATTTCTACATGGAGAAGAAAAGTTGGACTCCTACCTCATACCATAAGCAACAAATAACAGAAAATGGATCAAAGACCTAAATATAAGAACTAAAACTTACGGGGAAAACATAAGGGGAAACATCCATGACATTGGATTTGGCAATGATTTCTTGGATATGACACCAAAAGCACAGCAACAAAAGAAAAAATAGATAAACTGGACTTTATCAAAATTTTACACTTTTGTACAAAGGACACTATCAAGAGAATGAAAAAATAACCCACAGAATGGGAGAAAATATTTGCAAATTATATGTATAAATATATGATACAGGATTACTAACCAGAATATATAAAGAATTCCTAAAACTCAGCAACAAAAGACAACTCAATTTAAAAACATGCAAAGGACTTGAATAGACATTTCTCCAATGCAGGTATACAAATGGAAAGTAACTACATGAAAAGATGATCAACTTAGTCATTAGGAAAATGCAAATCAAAAACATGAGATTCCATTTCTTTCCCACTAGGGTGGTTATAGTAAAGAAGACAGACAATAAAAGTTGGTGAGCATGTGGAGAAATTGGAACCCTCGTACGTTGCTGGTGGGAATGTAAAATGGTGCACTGCTTTGAAAAACAGTCTGGAATTTCCTCAGATGTTAAATATAGAATTACCATATGATTCACAATTCCACTTGGATGTGTATATATCCAAGAAAACTGAAAACATAAAATATGTATATGAATGTTCATAGCACTATTCAAAACAGCCAAAAAGTACAAAATGTGAATATCTATCAACTGGGGAGACGATGAACAAATTATAGTATATCAGACAATGGAATATTACCAGCCATTTAAAGAAATGTGGTACTGATATATGATACAATACAATTGAGCCTTTAAAATATTATGCTAAGTGAAAGAAGCCAGTAACAGAAGGCCATATTTTATATGATCCCACTTATATGAAATGTCCAGGATAGGAAAATTCATAGAGACAGAAATTATTAATTACCATGGCCTGTGATGGGAATAAGTGCAGATGGGGGAATAAGGAATAACTTTGGAGCAATAAAAATATTCTAGGATTAAATAGTGGTAATGGATGCATAACTTTGTGAATGTTTTAAAAATCACTGAATTGTACACTTCAATAGTTGGATTTTGTTTTTCATTTTCTTTTTACTTTATTTATTTATTTATTTATTTAGGGAAAGAGAGTGAGTCAGGGACGGGCAGAGAGAGGGGAAGAGAGGATCTTAAGCAGGCCCTGTGCCCAGCACGGACCCTGGCATGGGACTCAATCTCATGACTGTGAGTTCATGACCTGAGCCGAAATGAAGAGTGGAACATTTAACCAACTGAGCCACCCAGGCGTCCCATATTTTTTTATAGTTGAATTTTATTATACATGCATGCCTCACTTTATTGCACTTCACTTTATTGCACTTTGCAGATACTGTCTTTTTTATGCATTGGAAGCTTGTGGCAGCCCTGCCTTGAGCAAGTCTATTGGTGCCATTTTTCTACCGCATTTGCTCACTTCATGATTGTCACATTTTGGTATTCTCACAATATTTCAAGCTTTTTTATTATTATTATATTTGTCATGGTAATCTGTCATCAGTGATTATGACTCTCTGAAAGCTTAGATGATGGTTAGCATTTTTTAAAGGAATAATGTGTTTATTTGCTATTTATTTTTATTTTGTGAAGGTATGTACATTTTTTAGACATAACGATATTGTGCTCTTAATGGACTACAGCATAGTGTAAACATAACTTTTATACACGCTGGGAAACCAGAAAATCCACTTGACTCACTTTATTGTGAGTTTCACTTTATTGCAATGGTTTGGAATAGAACCCACAAAATCTTCAAGGTATGCTTATATATGAATTATATTACAATTAAAATGTAAAGATCATGGAGGAACTGAAATATTCATATAACCACTCTGGAAAGCAGTTTGGCAATTTCATACAAAGTTACATATACATTTAACCCAGCAATCACATTTCTGAGGGAATTGAAGATCTATGTCAATACAAAGAATTGTACATGAATGTTCATAATAGCTAACAACAAAACAACGTAAAAGTCCATTGATACGATGAATACATGTGAAGTGAGTGAATAAACAAATTGTAGTGTATTCACGTAATGGAATACTACTCTGTAGGAATAGAAAGCAAACTAATGACACACATAGTAACTTTGGTAAAATTCAAAAGCATTATACTAAATGAAAGAAGCCAGGCCAGGAGAATATTTGATATATGATCATTTGCATCATTTAAAAATATGATTTTTTGATGAAAATATAAATTTCCAAAATTGACTCAATAAGAGATGGAAAAACATTAGTGAGAAGATAAACTGATTCCTAAAATTTGTTCTCTAGCTGATTTTTCTCTACTTTCAAGGCACAGATAATCTTTATGTTTTTATAAAGATGGAGAGTTTACTAATTTGTTGCATAAAACATGGTTATATTTATTGATAATATAACACTGATTGTCACAATCAGACAAGGTTCATACAGAAAGGAAATAAAACTCATGACTCAGGTTGGTTGGTCAAAATAACCACCCAACATTGTCAATAAAAATTTATATTTGTCATGTGAATTGACCTTATGACAATGCAACTAGCAAAATTCAGACTGTGGGAAACCTTGGACAAACAATCCAGGTTCCTTTGATAAAGAAATTGCCAGGGGGAAAAAGTAGATGGAAAGAATCTGGATTAAATTAGATTTAAGAGATATAATAACCATATGTATAAATCTAATTTGGATCCTCATTTGAGTAAACAAACTTTAAAAAATGGAGACAATACTCAATGCTGTTGAACACTTACATGGTTAACATGGTAAATTTTATGTATATTTTATGTATTTTAGAATAGGATTATTTGAACATTATATGACTATATTAAGAAATTATTGTTTTAGGTGTGATTGTGCTATGTGAATTAAATTTTTTAAAGTATCCTCATCTTTTGGAGATACCTAATGAAATATTTACAGATGAAATTACATGATGTCTTATATTTGCTTCAGAATAGCCCGTGAGATGGGAAGTTAACAGGGGTAAAGATGTAAGATGTAGAGATTGGCCATGAATAGAAATAATTGGAAGATGCATGCATCTGGGGTCTCTTTACCTTTGTATATTTTGATAACTGTCCATAATATAGTTTAAAATACACATTCCTGAGATCAGAATGAAGAGGTAATAATCAGTAAATTTGGGTTGGGATCTCAGGAATATGTCAATCTTTGGAACCTGCTATACCTAAGTGATTCTCGTACAGGATGTCCACATGCCTTAACTTGGAAAACATTGCTTTAGACCAATCTCACTTTTGAAACATAGATGCAAAAATCTTAAATACAATATTGACAAATAAAATAGCATAGCAAAATCATTATATATGGTGAATAATTAGGATTTATTCAAAGAATGCAAGGATTGTTCAATGATGGCAATCCTACTAATTAATCATTTATGTCAGCAGAATTTATTGAGATAATTAATGCTTCTGTAACATGCAACTTCAAAATCACAGTGGTTTCACACAGGAAAGTTCCTTACTCAGGAACTTCAGTGACTCTTCTGTTACTCTGAAGAGTTACTTCAGTGACTCTTCTCTGGGTGATGACTAGGGATCTGGGCTCTTTTCATTAGGGCCACATCATGTCAGCATCCTTTCCCTCCGGCTTGTGGACTAGGGAGACAGTGTAAAAGACAGCATGGGACATTGCAGGGGTGAGTCACAGAAATGCATATTTCACTGTCACTCTTGATCTACTGGACATAATCCAGTCTCCTGGGCCTAATCTAACCACAAAGGAAGCTGGCAAATGTAGTCTTCCTGTGAGCCCTGGAAGAGAAAGCTATACCAATGACCAGCCAGTTTCTGCCACAGAGATGAGAGAGAGATACTACATATACAAGTTCTTTCACTTGCATATTCCATATCAAAAGTCCAACTTTAATTGCCACCAGTTTGTGCCACATTATTTTCATATCTCAGTTGTCACTTTGGATCTAAGGAAAAAGGAACCTGTATCCTTTCAAAAGTTGTTATTAACAAGGGAAAATTCTGTAGTCATCCTGATAGTGGTGATATAAAGCAAATTCCTCATTTAAAGCCAAAACAAAACAAAAATTTTAAGAATTGTGAAAGCAGTTTTACATTCACAGCAAAATGAGTGGAAGGTATAGAGATTCCAATATACCCGCTGCCCCAGCAAATGCATAGTCTCCAGCATTATCAACATCTCCCACCAGAATGATAGATTTGCTATAATTGATGAACCTACATCAATACATCAGAATCACCCAAAGTCTACAGTGTACATACAATACAGTCCATTTTTAGTGTTGTATTTTCTATGAGTTTGGACAAGTGCGTAATGATGTATCCATCATTATGGTATCATACAAAGTATTTTCACTACCCTAAAAATTCTCTGTAGTCTGCCTATTTGTCCCCTCCCCATTGCAAATCTCTGGCAACTGCTGATTTTTTTTATTGTCTCCATACCTTGCCTTTCCAGATTGTCATATAGTTGGGGTCGTACAGTTTGTAGCCTTCCCAGATTGGCTTCTTTCACTTGTAATATGCATTTAAGTTTCTTCCATGTCTTTTCATGGCTTGAGAGCTCATTTCTTTTTAGCATTGAATAATACTACATTATCTGGATACACCACAGTTTATCCATTCACTTACTTAAGGATATCTGAGCTACTTCCAAGTTTGGGCCATGATAAATTATTTTAAAGCTGCTATAAACACCCACGTGTAGGTTTTTGTGTAGACATAGTTTTCACTCCTTTGGGTAAATACCAAGGAGCATGATAGCAGGATCGTATGGTAAGAGTTTGTTTAATTATATAAGAAACCTCCAAACCATCTTCCAAAAGGTGGCCATTTTGTATTCCAACCAGCAATAAATGAGAGTTCCTGTTGCTCCACATCCTCTCAATCATTTGGTGTCAGTGTTGTAGATTTTGGCCATTTTAATAGATATGTTGTTCTCTCTTGTTTCAATTTGCATTTCCTTGATTACATAGATGTGGAGTATCTTTTAATATGCTTATTTGTCATCAATATATTTTTTGGTGAGTTGCCTGTTCAGGTCTTTGGCCCATTTTTGAATCAGGTTGTTTGTTTGTTTTCTGATTGTTGAGGTTTTAGGGTTCTTTGTATATTTTAGATAATACTCCTTCATCAGATGTACCTTCTGCAAATATTTTCTTCTAGTCTTTGCAAAGAAGGTACATCCCTAGAGACAATAATTGTTGCAGTGGTTTTCTGATCCCCAGTGTAGGTTGATAGTAGAACACAATTGAAATAGTAGTTCCAGATTCCCCAGTTTCTGGATTGCAGCAGGGAAAGCTATTCATTCCTTTGGCAGACCAGTTTTGAGTATTGTTTTGGAAGTCATTCTTGGTAGCCAAGCCTAGAGTCTTCATCTTTATACTGAGTGGTGTGTAAAATACTTAATCCCCCAGATTAAGCTTTCTGCTGCTTTCTGTTTTTGTGAGTAAATCCCAACTGACAATTGTTAGGTGGAAAATGCAGGCCATTGGAAAGAAAGAAAGAAACAAATAAAGAAGGAAAGAAGAAAGAAAAGAAAAGAAAGAAAGGAAGGAAGAAGAAAGAAAAGAAAGAAAAAGAAACGAAAAAGAAGAAAGGAGAAAGAAAAATGAGGCCGTTGAACACTATATCCCTTTCTGATGGCAAAACCAACCCAGGTGTTTAATTCTACTGAATTGCAAAGAAAAATGAGGAGGAGAAGGTGCAGAAGTAGAGGAGAAAGATAGTCACACCATTAAGTAGGGCATGGTGCCATCACTGGAACAAAAACTTTTTGAAATTTTTGGCAGATATAAGCCAGTGAGATCAAATTGAGGGAAGTTAATGATAGTGATGCTAAATACTCAGTGCAAACAAAACTGGGCTCCCAAAAGATTTTTGGAGTAACTGTAAGTTCTGAATATCTGAGCCAGTACAGGGAAAATTGAAGGATTTCAGTTTGAAAGTTGTGAGAAGGCCCTAGATTTGAATTCCTGTTCTTGGCATTCTTCTCTAGGCTTCATTTTGCTTGATTTACTTGTTACGTAAAGTGAGTGGTTTTACCTGATATGGTTCTAACACATGCAATAAAAACAGAATGTTCTAAAATATACCCAGGATTTAGGTTTGGCCATGCCAACAGAACAGGAGATAATTGCCATGGTGAAGATAGTTTATTACTCAGTTCTCAAGAGTAGGGCATGCCCTACAATGCAGGGCCATACAGGGAAGCATCAGAGTTGGTTAAGAGGCAGAAGGAGTGAGGGGATAGTATGGACACCACTCTTCATTGTGATTTCTGTGGGAAAGGTAAGTAAGCTAAGCAGGGTGAGCAGATGTAGGATTGGCTAGTTGAATAATTTTGGCAGGCTCTGGGCTGTAGAGGCTGCCTCTAGTTGTCTGATTCCTGGGCCAGGAAAGATTAGGGAATAGGAATAGTGCCTCAGACCAATAAAGGAGGTGGTTGAAGGATTGGGCTCTGAATTAGTTGGTTTGCTTTTAAGAAATGTGCTCTGCAGTGAGTATTTGCTATCTTTAGAAATTACCTAGCCCTGGGAGAGGCAGTCTCTCCAGGATCAGCAAGGTCCCAGATGCCAGAGCATCAATACAGAAAATAAGAAAATAAAGGGCCTGGTGGGCTCAATCAGTACAGTATGTGACTCTTGATCTTGGAGTTGTGAGTTCAAGCTCCATGTTGGACATGGAGATTACTTAAAAAAATTTTTTTTAATTATACAGAAAATAAGAAAATCTAGTTGATACACAGAGAAAGAAAGGAGTGTGTACTCCCAGATAACTTAGAGGTATGGAATCAGTAACCTTTAAGAAACTTGTAGGTGTGTTGGAAACTCTGGATCCAAGTGTTCCACAACTAAATCAAAACATGCAAATTTTGAGAAAGTTCTTAAAGTTTCAAGGTCCTCTATGGGTGAATAACTAGGGAACATTTGTTGAATACTCATTGTGTGCTAGGCACCATCCTAAGAAATCTACATATGTTATCTCATTTAATCCCCAACAATCCTGTGTAAATAAGTATTAATATTATTCCCATTTGCAGTTGGAGAACTGAAGCTTAGAGTGATTAAATAACTTGCCTGAGCTTATGCTGCTCATAAGTAGGAGTTGGCATTTAAACCCAGTTTAGTCTTAGAGTGATCACCCTTCTCTACCACCTCTCTACCTGCAATAAAGTTATAACAAGTAATTATACGTGTTCGCAAAGGCTTTGGACCGAAGTTCAGCTCAGCATGATAGTTAAGAGCACGTAAACAGGGTGAGAATAGTACTAACTTGATAAAGTTAAATTAGTTAATGTAGTGCACTTAAAACAGTGCCTGGCAACATAGTAAGCACTCAATAAATGTTAGCTATTATTATTATGTATATGCTTCCTTAGTATTTAACCTGTGTATGTATGAGAATTTGTTGGCTCAATGCCCTCTATAGCTATGATTAAGACCTAGCCTTAAATAAAAATAAATTTAAAAGTCAATAGCTAACTCCTCTTTGCAATATTCATAACACAAATACCCATATGAAAAGAGGAATTGGAATTATAAGAGCATTAATAGTTATTCTAACATTCTTTAAAGTGTTTGATATGTACTAGCATGACATTCATTGCCCTAACTTGTTTCTGTGTATAGGAATGACCTGAAGACTATAACAATTTTCTTATGTAATTTCATTTTATTTTTTTAGAGAAAAGCGGTTACAGGAATGGAAAGCTCTTAAGATAAAACAAAAATTTGGGGAATTAAGAGAAATTTCTGGAAATCAGTATGTGAATGAAGTCACAAATGCAGAAAAAGATGTGTCAGTTATAATTCATTTATACAGATCAAGGTAATTACTATAGTATTTCTGTAAAATGTTAATATACTAATGTTTTAAGATATTTATGTTTGGTTTTGAGGCTTTATAAGGCATATGACAAAGACCACTCAAGAAAAGAAAAATTATACATATGTATATACACATATATATGTATGTGTATATATATATATGTATGTATGTATATATATATACACATAATGTTAAAAAACAAAATTCAAGTAAAAATCAAGTAAAATTGAAGATCTGATTGACTTCATTAAACAATTAATGAATCAGGCAGCATCCTATCTAGAACAAATGTAGAGGGGAGCTCCAAAGAGTTGTACAAAATGGAAGGCTTTTATAGGAAGGAGGGCGGACAGGAAGCTATTAGTAAAAGAAAAGGAAGGATTGTTTCTCTCAGGGGGAATACAGGGGTGTTCTTATTAGATGGATCACCTCATCTTCCTTTGGGGAATGGAGAGCCCATGTAACAGATTACCTCATTTGGTACTAACCAGAAAATTCCAGATTGATTAAATTCCACTTCTGGAGAGGTCGAAACTGCAATAAGTATTTGTTTGCTGTCTTGGGGGCAAGTGACTCCACCTTGGGCCTTGTGGCTTCCTTTTTAATGTGTACTTAATATACAAATGGAGTAATTGGCTTCAGGGATTAAATTAGATATTTTAATATGTTTTCATGTCTCATTTAAAGAATCTGTGGCACTTCTTAAAAGAATAACACTCTTTCAGGGCACCTGGCTGGCTCAGTTAGAAGAACATGCAACTCTTGATCTCCAGAGTTGTGAGTTTGAGTCCCACATTGGGTATGGAAACTACTTAAATAAGTAAATGAATTAAAAAGAAAAAAAAGAGGGGCACCTGGGTGGCTCAGTCAGTTAAGCATCCAACTCTTGATTTTGGTTCAATTCATGATCTCATGGTCATGGGATTGAGTCCCATGTCAAGCACCCCCCTGTCCAGCTCCACATTGAGCATGGAGCCTGCTTAAGATTCTCTCTCTCTCCCTCTCTCTCTGCCCCTCCTCCATGCATGCACACTTTCTCTCAGAAAAAGAAAAAAGAAAGAGAGAAAGAAAGAAAGAAAGAAAGAAAAAGAAAAATGACATTCTCTGGCAGTTATTTTTTTGTTAGCTTATTACAGAAAATTTCAAACATACTGAAAAGTAGAAAGAATGATAAAATGAATACCCTAAATGCCAGCCAGGTAGATTTGAAAATGAACATTTTGCCATTTTTGTATCTTTTTGTCTGTATGTGGGTATGTGCCTGTGTACCTATCTGCAGGATCATTTCAAACTAAATTACACACAGCGTGAAGCTTTACTCCTGAGTACTTCAGCATGCATCTTCAAAATATAAGGGCATTTCTCTATATGACCACAATACTGTTTTCTCACCTAACAAAATTAGTTATAATTCCAAAATTAATAATAATTGACAAAGGATCCACTTAAGGATCACGCAGTACATTTGGATATATCATGTCTCTGAAGTCTCTTTAAAAAAAATTTTTTTTTTAACGTTTTATTTTATTTTTGAGACAGGCAGAGACAGAGCATGAACAGGAGAGGGTCAGAGAGAGGGAGACACAGAATCTGAAACAGGCTCCAGGCTCTGAGCTGTCAGCACAGAGCCCGACGTGGGGCTAGAACTCACGGACCGTGAGATCATGACCTGAGCCGAAGTCGGCCGCCTAACCGACTGAGCCACCCAGGCGCCCCTGAAGTCTCTTTTAATAGAACAATTCCCTCGTACTCACCTCTACTCCCCAAGCAGTTAATTTATAGTGCCTACTTGTACTAAGTTTAACCCAAGTGTCCCCAGGCCTTACCAGCCTGGTATATGATAATTGGGTAGAGTGGCCCATTCCCCAACTCTGTGTCACAGAGATCCTGCAAGCTCCCAGAGTTTCACAAATCTCTCTAGAGTTAGGTCCCAGCAACTCTGCCTGGGTGCCAAGCCAGTCCAGGAACATAGGTGATGCCAATTGCCCTCATTGTTTTCATCCATTCTCTGAATAAAAGATTTTTTTCTCCAGGTCCTCAGAGAAACTCTGTACAGAGCAATTTATGCAGATTAGGGCCCTGCTGTTTACCAGCTCACCAGTTCCTCACACGAATTTTGAGAGGACACCAGG
The DNA here is from genome assembly GCF_023721935.1 of Panthera uncia. Classification (NCBI taxonomy): domain Eukaryota; kingdom Metazoa; phylum Chordata; class Mammalia; order Carnivora; family Felidae; genus Panthera; species Panthera uncia. The sequence goes on along the minus strand of NC_064811.1, from coordinate 43,369,107 downwards.
CTCCATAAAAGAAGACATGACTGTTATTGTAACTAAAATGCTTGGTAATTAATTTTTGAGTAGTTTAAGGCCTTAAAAAGAATCTTTCGCATTATCTGATTTTGTACTACTTATCTGATTTTGATTTCTCATGCATAAATATGAGAAACATGGACATTTACAATAATGGGATCTGTGCGTGAGAAGTGTTATATACAAATAGCTTACTAAATATCTTTTCTGAGACCCAGAATAGATGTTGGTTCTGAATTCCCATACCATGGCATAAAATTATTTACTTTAACAGTTATTTCTGGATACATTAATTAAATTTCACAAATAATTTTCAAAAATTCATGCAAGAGATTGATGTGTTATAGTTTCAGTTAGGCTGTTTCAAACTATCATATAACTTTGATGGACTCAAAGGATAAGCATCTTTTTAAAATATTTTTAAAAAATTTTGTAACATTTATTTATTTTTGAGAGAGAGAGAGAGAGGGAGCTGAGAAGGGGAAGAGAGAGAGAGGGAGACACAGAATCTGAAGCTGGCTCCAGGCTGTCAGCACAGAGCCTGACGCAGGGCTTGAACCCACGAACTGTGAGTCCATGACCTGAGCCGAAGTCTAGCACTCAACTGACTGAACCACCCAGGCGCCCCTTAAAATAATATTTTAAGTGTTTGTGACCTCAGAGGGCACTCAATCTAAGATAGTTACATAAAATATTTTTTTCTTGACACTAAGAAAATGTATTCATGTGTTGCTATAGAACATACATTTTAAGAAAATTAATCTATAATCAAATTAATCTCTCTGTATTTTATTTTTATTTGAGAGAGAGAGAGCAAGCACATGAGTAGGGGAGGAGCACAGAGAGAGGGAGAGAGAGAGAGAATCCCAAAAGCAGGCCCCATGCCCAGCACAGAGTCTGATGTGGAACTCAATCTCACAACCTTGAGATCATGACCTGAGCCACCCAGGCGCCCCTATAATAAAATTTATAAAACAGAAAAAAATTATTTATATTACAAATAGTCCTTAGAAAAGTCTACTTTTTAACTTAATGGATTTACTCATAATTTCATCTTGTGAAGTGGAATATAACTGTTAAACATATTTGTATTTCTAGCTACCTTCTATAAATTTTATAGGAACATAAGATCTTGTTTTTTATCTGGGTTCCTAAGTTCTATAATTTTAATGTCTTTTTGCTATTAAATTTATGGAACTGGGCCAACTCTTCATCGAAGTGAAGGCTCAGCTTGCTTAGTGTCCCCTTAGGGGAAGCTAACTCACCCTGGGCCAGTAAGCCTAGTAGCTGAGCTGCTTGGTCAACCTTGATTCTGATTTTATCCAATCTTACACCTGTGCCCAAATTATAATTTTGGGTTTCTACATCATTCCTATGCCAAACGCATATTTTAAAACTTGAAGACCATAAAAAGGCCCTTAATTCATGTGCTAATGTCAGAGGTCTCCCTTATATTTTATAGCTCTTCTGGGGTTAAATTCTGGCCCTTGAATTCTAACACCAAATTTGTTCCTTTACCATTTGCTGTCAGAATTGTCTTCAGACAAGCACTTTCTCCCTGCACCATAATCTATGACACCATACTTTTCTAATTCCACACTTTTCACTATCACCATCAATGTCCACCTGCCTTCTACCATTCATATCACATACCCCATAAGTCTGTTGTACCAACTCAGCTCTCATTCTGACAGGAATGATAAAAATCCCTTTGAATTAGATATCTAATTTAGTGGGTGCATTTCACCTATTTGAGAAAAACTGAAACTTATAAAGTCAATTTATGTTCTTGCTTTGTGTGGAAAACTGATAATTAAGTTAGGCAGGACATACTTTTCTAATATTAAAGTAGGCCACACACTAAAATAAAGCAGGATCTAGATTTGTAGCAGGTTATAATTATCAAAATGAATGATGTTATATATTCTGAAATGTAAATTAAATGTATAATACATTTAATTTGTTTTTCTTAGCTTTGTTTCTTGCTCTATAAATTGATATACAACATTGTCTAGTATTAAGAGGATGTCTGAGGATTTTGTAGATGCTGGAGATGCAAAAGGCATGTAAGACATCTGTCTGTCATTAAAGAAATTTCAATATAGTAGAGAAAGACAATTAAACATAATAATAAGGTCTACGTGCTAGAATTGAATTCTGTACATAGTAGAATAAAAGTACTGAAGAGGGAGTAGTAAGATTTATCCTTGCAAAGAGGGACGTGTGGAACTTTCTATAGAGTGTGTAACTCTTGGTCTTGGCCTCAAAAGATAAGATTCCCCAAGGAGGAAGTAAACAGGATGAATGGGGTGTATTAGAGGTACAGCTTGAAGAAGGATACAGAAATAAGATACAGTATCTTACTTTGGAGGGTTTTAAGTAATGGTAGGAGGCAAAGCAGAATGCTGGGGAGACCACTAAGAACCTTAAAAGCTACACGGAGGAGCCCAGACTTTATTCTAAAGGCAGTGAGGAGCCATGGAGGTAAGCTAGAGGGAAGGGCAGTTGTTACATGATGAGATTTTCATGCTGAGCTCACTTTGTCAGCAGGGTCAAGGATGAATTTTGGGAACCAAGCCTGGAAACAGACTATTTAGGACAATCTGATGTAGCTCAGATAAGAAAGGAAAGGAATAAAGTAATGGAGAGAAAGAGGAGAGGATAGGTATAAGGAGGTAGAAGCAACCTGACTTGATTACTGGTTAGATGTTGTAGAGAAAAGAGGCTTTTGGCTTGAGTGCTAACCTAAGAAAATACAGAAGAAATGTATAATATATACATATATAGCAGGTTTTTTTTTTTCTTTGAAAGAGGAGGGGAGATGCAGTTCATCAGTGCTATCAGAATGGATAAGATTGTACAGTGAATGTGTCTAGTATGAGAAGAGGGTCCAGGAAGAATACCTACATTTGAGGCATAGACAGAAGAAGGAAGTCAAAGAAGTAAGAAGGAAATTAATAGAAAGTGTTATCACAAAAGCCAAAAAAGGAGAACCTTTCAAGAAAGGAAGTGAACAGGGCATAGAGATGATTATTTTCTTTTTTATTTGGACTATGAAAAGGAGATAGAATAGCTATCTGAAGAAGACAGAGTTGTAAGGAAGTCTAAAAAAAAATTAGTAACTTGAATATATTTATAGAAAGTGGAGAAGACTGGGGGTGCCTGGGTGGCTCAGTAGGTTAAGCGTCCAACTCTTGGTTTCATCTCAGGTCATGATCTCACTTCATGAGTTTGAACCCTGAGTTGGGCTCTGCGCTGACAGTACAGAGCCTGCTTGGGATTCTCTCTCTCTTCCTCTCTCTGCCCCTCTCCAACTCTCTCTCTCTCCCTCTCTCTCAAAATAGATTAAGGAGAAAAAAAAAAAAAAAAAAGGGGGGAAAACTAAAAAAAAAAAAAAAACAGGAAAAAAGAGGGCAGAATAACAAGCAGAGAAAGGTCCCACAGGAAATGGAAGGCGTATGGGATAAAGTAAAGGAGTAACTCTGAAACAGTTTGATAAAGCTGTGAGTGATAGAGAAAAGAGACTGAAGAGTGGGTATAATGGGAGTGAAGTGATAGAGCTAGAAGAATTTCAGGTTCTGGTTACAGTTCCAATCAATAGTTTTGGAAAATTTATTTATTTTTAGTAATCTCTATACCCAAGGTGGGGCTTCAACTCACAACCCCAAGATTAAGAGTTGCATGATCTTCTGACTGAGCCAGCCAGGTGCCCCTTAAATATCTGATAGGGAATAGTTCTGGATAATAGGGAACAGGATGCTGCATGGAGTGGGATGTCAAAGAAAAGTGTGGGTGAAGTATGTTCGAGTCAAGAAATTCAAGGAAGTTTGAGATAAGACAGTTTGGATGTGATAATCTCTTGTGGAAATAAGCCTAAGGCAGTCAAAAGAGTTGGAACTTCTTGTTTAAACTTAGAATTGCCAAGGATTCCCTAGAAGTGTGTTTTCTTTTTTCCCCCTGGGTCCTATAAAGTAGGAACTGGCTTGATTAAATTGATGCTAAGTCACATGTGGTTAGCCTTAGTTAGGCATCAAATTCCCATGGCAGCAAGCTTCACTCCCAGGCTGTAATTGTGTTTGTAATTAATATGGGAGGACTTTGCAGTTGGTTCATACTCATTAAAGGTAATAGTAGAGAATTAAAGTTGATATGCTGTTACATTAAAAGAATATCCAAAGCTATATTTTTGTCATGAAGATGTTTCACTTACTTCATTAGATTGAGATAAGTAGTCTGTTTTTAAAGATATTGTGTATTATTTTTCTTTTTAGCATCCCAATGTGTTTGTTGGTTAACCAGCATCTTAGTCTTCTAGCAAGAAAGTTTCCAGAAACTAAATTTGTTAAAGCCATCGTGAATAGTTGTATTCAACACTACCATGACAATTGTTTACCAACAATTTTTGTTTATAAAAACGGTCAGATAGAAGGCAAATTCATTGGAATTATAGAATGTGGAGGCATAAATCTCAAGCTAGAAGGTAATGATATTATTTTTAAAATGTTTATTAAAAAGGGGTGAAAACTTCCACAAATTAACAAGTAACATGAAAGTTTATCTTCATAAAACATAAGGTTTTTTTCCTCTAGCTTCTGGTGTCTTCTTCCATGTCTCCAGATTAATTTTCCTCAATAATACTCTTGTTATAACATCCACTTGCTTAAATCCTTAATAGTTCCTTGTGTCAAATCAGTTAAAAATACAAAATCTTCTACTTGAGCATTTCAGCCCACCTATCCAGCTATATTTCTCCAGTGCTTTCTAGTTTCTGTTCCAGCCAGGCTGGTCTTCAGTCACTACCACAGACATACCTTACTCATTTGTGCCTTTATTCTTTGTCTCATACTCCTTCCCTATACCCAAAATACCCCACCATTCTTTATTCTTCCTTCCATGCCCTATTCCTTCGTGGTTTTCCTAGATTTCCATTTTGCTCATTGTGTGATTTTGGACCAATTCATAATCTTGTCTTCCTCTTCTCTACGAAATTTCTGTAGCGTATTTTCTTAATTTATTTTTCACTTATCCACATACTATCCAATTTTGTTAATCAATTCCCTTTATTTTCTTTTCCATTGTACACAGCACAATACTTTATAATTTTATCTTCTTTAAGAATTTTTATTTCCTAACCTACTTTTAAAAAATGTTTTATTTTTTTGAGAGAGAGACAGAGCATGAGCAGGAGAGGGGCAGAGAAAGAGGGAGACACAGAATCTGAAACAGGCTCCAGGCCCTGAGAACCTGACGCAGGGCTGCAGCTCACAGATCATGAGATCATGACCTGAGCCAAAGTCCGATGCTTAACTGACTGAGCCACCCAGGCACCCACTTCCTAACCTACTTCTAAGGCCATATCTTTGATCTAGTCATTTCTTAGAACTGCTTGAATTCTATTTTATTAAAATCTTTTTCTCACACCATCATGTTAAAGTCATTGGACCTCATCCCTTTAATTTGAAAGAAATTAATACAGGGGCACCTGGGTGGCTCAGTTGGTTGGGCCACCAACTTCGGCTCAGGTCATGATCTCACAGTTTGTGAGTTTGAGCCCTGCATCGGGCTCTGCACTGACAGCTCAGAGTCTGGAGCTCTGCTTTGGATTCTGTGTCTCCCTCCTTGTGCTATCTCTCAAAAATAAATAAATGTTAAAAAAAATAAAAGAAATTAATACATAAGAGTACAAACAATAATATAGTAAACATTCATGTAATCAATTACTGCCAAAAATAACAAATGTGAACATTTATTCATGTTTGCATGAGTTGTTTCTTTGTTGCTCAAATAAACATTATAGATATAGTTGAAGTTACCTAGATTTTCATTCCTAGTCCCATTCTCCTCCCTGTCTCCCTGGAGGCAATCACTATCATGAGTAGTATGTTATCTCATCTGTGTTTTTTTTGTTTTTTGGGGTTTTTTTTTGTGTGTGTATAAACATTTTTAAAAAATTGTTGTAAAATGCACATAACATGAAATGTATCCATTTATCTTAACAATTTTTAAAATATACAATACAGTATTATTAATTATAGTTACTATGCTGTACATTACATCCCCAGGACTTACTTATTTAGCCATTTTTAGGTATATAGTTCAGTGTCATTAAGTACATTCACACTGTTGTGCAACCATTACCATCATCCATCTCTAGAACTTTTTATCTTGCATAACTGCAACTCTATACCCACTGAAAAATAGCCCCCTTCATTTCCCTTTTCCTCTAGTCTTGGCAACCACCGTCCACTTTCTGATTCTATGAATTTGGCTACTCTCAGTACCTCATATAAATGAATGATACAGTCCCTTTGTGACTGGCTTATTTCACTTAGCATAATGTCCTTAAGGTTCATTCATATTACAGCATTTGTCAGGATTTCCTTCGTTTTTAAGGCTGAATAATATTCCATTTTATGTTTAGACCACGTTTTGTTTATCCATTCATCTGTCCGTGGGCACTTGGGTTGCTTATACTCTTTGGCCATTATGAATCATGCTGCTATGAATGTAAATGTACAAAAATAAACTGTTCTAGTCCCTGCCTTCAATTCTTTTGGGTATTTATTCAGAAGTTGAATTGCTGGATTATATAGTAATTCTATTTTAAGTTTTTGAGAAATAGCATAGTGTTTTGCACAGTGGCTGCCCCATCTTACACTGCCACCAACAGGGCAGAGGAGTTCCAATTCGTCCACATCCTTGCCAACATCTGTTGTTTTCTGTGTGTGTGTGTGTGTGTTTTGCATAGTACCATTCTAATATATGTGAGGTGTTTTCTCCACTGATTTTTAATGTTTCCTAATGTCATTTTTCATGGTTCCCAAAATGCTTCAATGTATTTCTGAAGTCTCTAATATACCTCTACTATTTGTCTCAACACAGCACTGTGTTTATTACTATAGCTTTATAACAACCTAGTTGTCTCTAGTAGGGCAAGTCTTTTTCAAAATTTCATGTAGATGTTGGAATTAGTCAACTTATGTGAAAAATTCTGTTGATTATTAGAATCATATTTATAGATTGTTGGGAGACTTGATATCCAATAACAGTGAATGTTCCTACCCATGAATGAGATAGATCTCATCATTTATTTTGGTCCTTTATGGTTTTTGTAATTTTCCTCACAGATATATATATCACATTTTGTAACATATTTTATAATTTTCCTCAGGAGTGTGTTTTATAATTTGCTTCATAAATATTCTGTTCGTCTATACAGTACTTAGGAATAAATTTAACAAAATGATGAATTTTCAGGGATTGGGGTTTTTGGCTATCAGTTAAATTCTTTTGGTTTCTCTCAGATATATTTTTGGTATTCATATTTTTATTAAAATTTTTCCATTAAAATTTTCAAATGTGTTGGCATAAGTTTTTCATAGTCTCATAGCCATATTAGAATCTTTACCCTGACTATGTCCCATGTAAATTCTTTATATGAATTTATTTTTTTCCCTTTTGAGGTCATTTTTGCCTGAGGTATGTCTATTAGTTTCTTCAAAGAACCAGCTTTTGATTTTGTTGGTCACGTATACTGATTTTTTCTACTTTTGCTAAAGTCTTCATTATATTCCTCTTTCAGTTTTTTTTTTTTTTTGGGGGGGGGTTACTTTATTGTTCTTTTCCTAGCTTCTTGATTTAAAATTTTAAGCCACTTATTTTAAGTCAATTTAAAATAAACATTTTAGCCGTAATTTCTCCCTTTAAGTATAACTTTGCTGTATCCAATGTGTATTTTGATATTGTAGTCCTTTCACAGTCACTCAGTTCTAAATATATCTAAATATACACATTAATTTTTTATTAGCATCAACTACTGTTTCATATAGATGAGAAATTCTTTTTATTTTCCAAGATTTTTATCTGATTTAATGATGGGTTATTTATTGCAGAACTTGAATGGAAACTAGCAGAAGTTGGAGCGATACAGACTGATTTAGAAGAAAACCCCAAAAAAGGCATTGTAGATGTGATGGTATCTTCAATTAGAAACACTTCTCTTTATGATGACACTAATAGTTCAAGCAGTGATAATGATGATACCAAATAGAAATATTTAATAAATAGCTTCAAAGTATTTATATACTGTTTTGTCAATGCCTTTATAGAGATCAGAAAATTTATAGATTTGTTTTATTTTTATATTAGAATTATAGCTTATATATCATTTTAAAAACTTTCAGGTATTTCAGAATTTATTGCCTCCAACAAAACCAGAATTTGTACTGGACCCTGTGGTTTATCCTTTTTTTGACCCACAAGTCCTCTGTGTTGCTTACCCCCAAAGAGGCCTATGAATAAAAATAATGAAAGATGACCTTAAATTTCATTTCAATTACATCAATAGCTTTTATTTTTATTTTTAAATTTTTATTATTAAATATTTTTTAAGTAGGCTCTACACCCAGTGTGGGGCTTGAACTCAGACCCTGACATCAAGAGTCACATGCTCTACTAAGCCAGCCAGGCACCCCTACATTGAGAGATTTTAAAGTTTATTATTTAGGGGCCTTGAGTGAAAATACTTAAATTTGTGACTATATACTTTTTCTTTGAGATCTCTTAGCTGTTAAAAAAATTAACCACTTGGGCTCCTGAATGGCTCAGTCGGTTAGCTTAGGCCATGATCTCACAGTTTGTGGGTTCAAGCCCCACATCGGGCTCTGTGCTGACAGCTCAGATCCTGGAGCCGGCTTCCGATTCTGTGTCTCCTTCTCTCTCTGCCCCTCCCTTGCTTGCCCTCTGTCTGTCTGTCTCTCTCTCTCAAAAATAAACACTAAAAAAAAAATTAAAAAAAAATTAACCACTCAATAGAAAAACGCAATTTAAGGATTCCGAAAAGTACATAAGAAACGTCTCCACTCATGATTATTGTTTTTAATAGTTCTGTTACAAAGTTAGAAAATTACTAAGTACTCTCACTGATAGATGATAGAATCAGTAGAACTTTACTTATCAGATGATAAATGAGGAGAAATGAGAAAAATATATGTGAGACTTGCCTATGTTTTAATAGTAATCACAGAAGAATTCATCATGGAAAAATATATAATATTAGGACATTGCAGAAGACTTACAGGATGTTTTATCTTGGCTTAATAATGAACAGCATTTACGGGGCGCCTGGGTGGCGCAGTCGGTTAAGCGTCCGACTTCAGCCAGGTCACGATCTCGCGGTCCGTGAGTTCGAGCCCCACGTCAGGCTCTGGGCTGATGGCTCGGAGCCTGGAGCCTGTTTCCGATTCTGTCTCCCTCTCTCTCTGCCCCTCCCCCGTTCATGCTCTGTCTCTCTCTGTCCCAAAAATAAATAAAAAATGTTAAAAAAAAAAAAATAATAATGAACAGCATTTTCAGAGAAAAGAGTGGTAAATTCAGAATACAATAGTTCAATGACAGATTTTATTATTCTACTTTGTATTAAGGACCCATCATTCTGATTGTGGATGTTCACTGATGTTTGTGAGACAATCTAGGCTAAGTTTGAATGATTAAATTACAAAAATAAATTGGTAAGAATTGAGACAGTTTAACACGGAGTCAAGAAAAGAGTCTGCTGCTCTTGGGGGTGGAGGAAGTAGGAATCATAGAGGCTCAGAGAATGAGGAAGTGGGAGGAAAGTTAAATACAGATTTGAATTGGGTTAACAGGTAGAATAAAATCAAATGATCTAATTTTGCAAAGGATCAGGGAGATCCCTTTCTTCTGAGGTAGCTCAGAAGGGCTTTTGAAAACACATACATCTTGGGATGAAGGGAGGGAAAGTTGAGGGTTGCACACAATGGGTTTTTTTTTTGTGCGTGTTTTTTTTTGTAACATTGTGCACACATGTAACAGAAATAATTACCTATACTGACCCAACTGCTGCAATTCTCTTTAACAAATTCATGGATACATTTTTAATTAGGATAATAGTTGTGTGAATGAAAAGCCATATTATAAAGTTAAAATGTAACTTTAACACTATATAATGCATATAAATATGAACATTATCGTATCTCCAGTTAAAACCAAATGCAAAAAGTCCTCCTAAATGTAATCTTTTTTTGTTTAGTAAATACATATTTATCTATTTTCTTTAAGTTAAAATTAATAGAAGAAGTATTAGTAGTATTTAAGATACCTGAATTAAAAAGGTAGATTTCCCTTTTAATAAGATCTTAACTCAAATCCACCAGGTGGCAGTAAGTTTTTTTTCCACAAGAACAGTTCATGAAGACTTTCATATTTGTAAAAATCGTAAAATTATAGCATGTTTTAAGTGGCTGGTTGTGATTCCAGTCACAGTCTTTTTCAAACGATGTGCACATGCCCACACCCACACCCACACATTCTTCTGGCAAGTACTCATGGCGGCCATCCCAGGTCAGTACTATGTCCATATGCTATTTCATTTACATTCTCATTTAAGTAAGGTATAAAATGTTTGTCAGAAAATGGATAAATTATAATTGTTTCCCATTTTATTGAGTGGATTTTTATTTTATTTTTTTTAATTGCCAACATTCAACAGTTTTGGACCTACAAAAAAAATAGGTATTGCATATATCCCAACCTAATATTTTTCTCTATTCCTTCCTGCCTGCCAACCATGCTCTGTTGAAATTCCCTTCCCCTACTTTACAGTGCCTTGTTTGTCAAAGTGTGGTCTTGGAATTTGCAGCATTCCTGGAGGCTAGTTAGAAGTGCAGAATCTCAGGCCCCATCCCAGACTAACCAAATTGAAAGTTTTATTTTAACGAGATCCTTAGGTGATTGAGCAGTTGGACAGCAAACCCCTTTAAGACATCTTGAGTGCGTTCTTGAACTCTTTCTCCACATTTTTGGTCATTAAGAGTTGTTATCGATTTCATTACTTGATTTCAGTTTATCTCCCCTTTGTACTTTAAAACACATTATTAACATTATGAAGGCTAATTCTCTTTTTTTTAATTTATTTTTATTTATTTTTGAGAGGGAGAGAGAGCGTGCATGTGCAGGGGAGGGGCAGAGAGAGAAGGACAAAGAGAGAATCCCAAGCAGGCTCCATGCTGTCAGCACAGAGCCTGACGTGGGTCTCAATCTCACAAACCGTGAAATTGTGACCTGAGCTGAAATCAAGGGTCTGACGCTTAACTGACTGAGCCACCCAGGTGCCCCTAAGGCTAGTTCTTCACAACATTATAATCTGCCTGCCGTCATAATCTAGGATATAAAGAAGATCCTAAAAACTTATTACTAGCATGTTATTCCTTTTATCTCATTTATTCATTCATCTGTTTATTCATTCACCTCAGGCACTGAAATAGATGCTCCAAATTCAGTGGTGGAGAAAGCACATAGTTCATAGTACCATGTAGTGGTGGAGTTGTTAGTTAAAAATAAAAGTCAAACATACATGTAACTTAATAAGTATTATCGAGGAAAGAGTGGGCACAACAATAGACAGTAACTGTGGGTACTCTGTGGGGGAGGGAGGAGGTGAGACATAGGAGACCTACTTAAATAGCGTAGTTAGATTTTTGAGACATGAAGACTGAGGAGCCAGCCACGAGAAAAGGTAGGAGGGTAGTCCAAGCAAGGGCACAGCATGTGCCAAAGCCTGAGAACAGAGAGAGATTAGCAAGGAACTAAAGGCAGTTTCTAGGTGGGGAGTGTTCTGGGAAAAGTAAAAAATGAAGAACATAAGTTTGGAGATATAGCAAGGGCTAGATCAAACCGGGTGTTATGACCATGATTAGGAGTATGAATGGAATGGGAAGCAAAAGGGTTTCAAGTAGGAACATACGATTTCATTCTTATTTCCCAAAGAATATTCATGCTGCTCTGTACAGAACAGGTTGAAGGGGGCACACAAGATATTTGAGATACCCAAGAGGAGACATCAGGTAGGCAATTGGACATAAGTGTATGGAGCCCAAAGAAGAGGTGTAGGCTGGAGTTACAAATTTATGAGTCATTTCAGGGGCGGCTGAACTGGGTGGCTCAGTTGGTTAAGCATCCGACTTCAGCTCAGGTCATGATCTCAGGTTTTGTGAGTTTGAGCCCTGCATCAGGTTCTGTGCTGAGAGCTCAGAGCGTAGAGCCTGCTTTGGATTGTGTCTCCCTCTCCCACTGCCCCTCCCCTGCTCACTCTCTTTCTCTCTCTCTCTCAAAAAAAAAAAAAAAAGATTTAAAAAAATTTTTTAAAAAGTTACTATTAAAAAAAAATAAAACAAAATTGATGAGTCATTTCAACCATTCCTAGGTTTCCAGCAACAAATTGTAAACATCTAAAACCATCATCCTTACTACTAAACCTTTATGTAGCAGTTTATAATTTACATTTGATCATCACAATTCTCTGAGATGCTTATTCTTCTATGTTTACAGATAAATGCTCTGAAGCTCAGACAAATTCTTTTAACTTGTGCAATGTCTCTTACTTTAGAACTGGTCAGGATTTAAGCCCAGACCTTTGACTACAAAGTCTATTATCACCACCTCATATTATTGTACTGCCCTCTATTTTAAAGGATCTAGAAACAATATTAGAAATTGGCTAACCCATGGAGATTTCTTTTAAAAAAATGCCACAAACTTTTCTTATATTCCCTATCATGCATATCTTAAATTTCCTGTGTTCCAGTTTACCTTAAACTATGGTGGTGAAACTAGGAATGCCAATGAAAGGATAGACAGGACTTTGTAACTGATGGGACCCAAGAACTAGGGGGAGAACTTGAGCAAGAGATGTAAGAATCATACAGAAGGGAGTATCATTTGTAATAGCCAATGCTTACATGGGATCTCTTATGTACCAGGTACTATTACACACACACACACACCCTTACATCTATTTTCTGTATCTCAATTATCCCATGAGACAGGTTTGCTACTATCCTCATTTTACAGATGAGGAATGTGAAGAACAGAGAAATAACTTGCTCAAAGTCATGTAGATATTAAGTGGTGGGTTGGGATTTCAATCCAGCAGTTTTAGTTTCCAATTTTGTACTCTTAACAACTAAATTATATTGTCTCTATCAAGACATCAACTAGGAGAATCAGTTGGAAAGGGTGCTGGAAATGCTGTTTAAGTAATAGCAAGGTATATGAGAAAGAATTAACAGAATATTTAAATTACATAAATTGTTGTTTAGGATCTGTGAAACTATGAAGCAGGATTTTTCTTAGGGAAAAGTAGAATCTAGAAGTTGGAAAAGTTATTAGAAATATCTGATTCAGTTTTCTTCTTGGAGAGAATATGGGGAGAACAGATAAACTGTGAACTGAACTGGGGAAATGTTCAAGCAGTGACAGAGGACTGAGCAGAAAAAAACAGAGGATTATCAATTGGTCTTGGTAAATGATTAAATACAGAAAATGAGAGAGGAAGGAGTCAAAGATGAACATGATTTGATACTAGTGACTAAGAGTATAATGGAACCATTAAAAGGGCAAAGGTGTTTTTGAAGATAGGAGTTCTAGATGAGGTAGAATCTGAGGAGGGATCACTTTCTCTAGAATATAAACATCCATGTCATAGGGGAAGCATGCAAACCCTCTGGTCTGGCTGCAACCTACCTTATCCATATTATTAACCTTGCCTGCTCACCTACTACCAGCATCCTTTAGGATTCATGATAGCAAGTGACAGAAAACCTCTCACTAGTTTAAGCAATAAAACAGACACATGAAAGAACTAATTTAACTGAAATTTCCAGTTATCTGGCCCACGTTGGGTTCAGGGCATTAAATGCTAACAAGGCCAAATCTCCATCTTTGAATCCGCTTTTTTCCACGTTGCCTTCTTTCTTAGAATAATCCATGAGTGGAAAGATGGCTTCAGGCCTTCATTTTTCCAGATTTAAATCCATTGGCAGAGAGAGCACCCTACTTGGTAACTCCAGCCTAAGGCAGAAGATCAACTCAAATATGCTTCCTTCACTGGCTTCCTTCCTTCCTTCCTTCACTGCCCCAGCCATAACGGACTGAGTGAATAGTTCTCCAAGAGGAATTATTGGAATAGAAAATGAATATTTAACAGGCAAAAATGTCTGCTATATGATGGAGTGGTTAAAATCCTCAGGTGAAGGATCAGGGATAAGTTCCCCAATTTTGATGTTCTTTTTCTGTGAGCATATGGCAAGAATCATAAATGCTTACTGAGATGAATGTTACCTTGAAGGGAGCAATTTTGAAACAAGAAGATGGTTTCTATTGCAAATCCAAAAGACATTCACTAAAACATGAAAAATACTAGGAATTAGGGCTGTAAAGACTTCTTTTCCAATCATTGACAACTACTGAAACGTGCTTTCCCATATGGACCAAGTGTGTTGTAAGCATCAATGGAAGTAATTTCCCCTAAAGTAAGTAGGAAGTATTCACATGCTTTTCTAATAAGGAAAGCCGTGCAGATTAGGTCCTGGTGTATCCTCACTGCTTCATCCCTCATCTGCCATTATACTGTCACCAGGTTTTTAAGGCCAGGTGAAAAACTCCGAAGGAACACATCTTGACCTTCTTTTACCTCCCTCCTCCAGCCACTGGCAAATATCCGGTCTCCGCAGGCCCACCCACCAATAAGAAACACGAGCCTTGCTCCTTCCAGAGAGAAGAAAAAGATGTCTCTGGATGTCCATCCACCTTCGCAAACAACCTCTCCCAGCCCCAAGAGAGGAAACACGAGTGATGCCGCTGGTGAATGAAAAAAGTCTTCCGCCTGCCAACACCCGGAAAATCTTCCCTGGCGTTGTTGGCAAAGTGATTTGCTTTTTAAAAGGGAGAGGGTCCCCTTTTGCACCCCCGGATGCCTCATCCAGCAAGAAGCTCTCCCTCCACCTCCTCCTCCTCCTCCTCGCTCCCTGCCATAGGCGAAAACCAAAGCCGCCCGGACCTAATGCCAACGATTCCCCCGATCCGACCAGGCCCCGCCTCCCCGGCTTTCCAGTAACGAGTGCGGAGTAGGGGGCGCCGAGGAAATACCGGTCTCCCTCCGCGGACGGCGCAGACGCACGGCTCAAGGGAGCCGGAGTCTCCTCGGCGCCCGGGATCCCCTCCGCGGCTCGGCGCTGCCTAACGGGGCAAGTCGCATGCGCACCGAGTTGCGCCGGGGAAAGGGAGAGTGAGGGGAGGGGCAAACTCAGAGCGCCGGCGGTCGGAGCCCGCGAGGGTCACTGACGACGCATGCGCTGGCAGGGAGCGCAATCACAGACTAGGTTTGCGGCTACCGGCTTAAAAAGGAAACCCCCGAGAGTGAGAGCGCGAAGGAAATCTGGCCGCCGACGCGTGCGCGCTCTTGGTGAGTGGCGTCCCACCGGGTGGGCCCGGGGCCTGAAGTCCGTCGGTAGGCTTGCCTCGGCGGCGCATGCGTGCTCCTAGTGCCGGTGGAGGAGGGGAGGAGAAGGGAGGGGGAGGAGCGGGCGGCAGTAGCGGTGAATTTTTTGGAGGTGGGTGGGGGGGCGCTACTCACAACCCCAGGTGCTGCTTGTGCTGGAGCCGCGGTGTCTCCTGGACGCTGCCGGGTTAGTGGTTCCGAGTCACCGCAGCCAGACTCCAGGGTGGGGGAGGGAAGAAGCCGGAGCCGCCGCAAGCTACACGGTGAGAGCGCGGGGAAGGGGAGGGAGCGGGGGGCGGTGTGTGTGTGCGTGTGTGTGTGTGCGTGTGCGTGTGTGTGTGTGTGTGTGTGTGTGGCCGGGGGGGCGGCGGCCAAGGGAGGGGAAGGCGGGAGCTAAAGCCCAAGTTTTGCTTATCGCCCTAGTGTGCCTTTTCCCGGGAGTTGGGGTGGAGTCGCACCCTAGCTGAGGGGCCCTCTGGGCTGCTGGGGTTACCTGCGGGGCAGGGGCGGGATTGGGGTGCACGGTGGGGCCAGGTGGCTAGAGCGCGCCCCGGGGCTGGGGCCGATTGCAGCGGCAGAGCGGCCGGGAAAGCCGGAGATGCGGTGCAGAGAGGGCTTTCGCTGGGGACCCGCTAGGCCTTGTGACCCACTTTATTCCTGTCACAACTCGGGCACGTTTGGAGCGGCGCCCAATGGGGCGCCGGGGCGGCCAGCTCCTCCGGGGAACCCCCGCCCTGCCGGCCCGCGCGCCGCGGTCCGCAGTCCGAGCGGCGGCCGCCGCCCGTGGGCTGGTTCCGTTAGTGGTCGTGGTTCCGGGGCTCGGTTCCCGGGGAGCGCGCGGCTCCGCGCGTCCGGCTCGGGCAACGGCGCGGGTTCGGGCGCTCGAGGCGCTGCGCCAGGTCTTCTGCCGACCCGCGCCTCCCCGCGCCTCCCCGCGCCTCCCGCGCCTTGTCACCACCGCAGCTGGCTGTTCTAGATCCCTTTCCGCCCGAGAAGCTGTAGTCTGTGTGTAGCTGGTCCTGCGCTCTGGCCCCCGGTGTGTAATTTCCAACACGTAACGCTGCAGAGCTTACATTCTTCAGAGTGTTTTCGCTGGTGTAGAAGTCGTCCTGTTGATGATAATAGTGAGCAGGATCCAGTAAGATAAATGGCTCGGCCTCTGACCTGGCGGATGAAAGATCGAATCAGTGGTTGTTTCTTGCTATTAGGATACCGGGCTAAAGGACTTCAAGGCTTATTAGCCTTGAAAACATTGATTTTTTTTTTTTTTTTTTTTTACAGTGAAAGAAAAGCACAAGAAGAAAGTTTTACAGTCATTGTTGATATGACTATTATGCTGGTCCCCCAGATCAAAAAAAAGGTAATTTCACTTGGAAGATTGCATTCTAATTTGTAGCTTTATTTTTAGGGATAAAGAATTGTGGAGTGTTTGTTCCTTCACCTGCTTCAAAAACAAACGTTTTAAAAGGATATAATTTAGCTAACGAATTGGCTTCTTGAAAGCTATCCCTTGGGAACCTCAAATCTGGTTTGTTGTAAAATTTTGTTGGGGGAAGGAAACTAACTCAGGTATTATGTAGTTGAATGAACAGAATGTCATTAAAGGTTAGCCAGAAGAAGACAGATGAAAGTTGTGGTAGAACTAGTCATGATCAGTTATGAGAGAAAGAATGAGGAAGCTTTTTGTGCCCTGGCATGGAAAGATCTCCAAAAGATGTTATAGAGTGGGAAAAAGTCCCTCCCCACCCCCCACAAAAAGGTGTAGGACAGTGTGAATAATGTGTTACTTTATGTGTTAAGGTGTGGGGAAGGAATAAGAATATATACTTATGTTTGCTCTTCCATTATAAAGAAACTGGGAAGATACTGGAGAAGAAATAAGGGGGGGCGGGGGCCGGTAACCTGAAGAAGGGAGGTGGGAAATGAGAGGCACACTGTATGTGTCTTTGTATTTAAAACTCTTGGTGGCTGTGTTACAGATTCATAAACTAGATTAAACCAAAATCCTCTTCTCAGAATAATTTGCTATGTGGGTTTTGTCTGTCTGCCTGTTTCTGTTCTATTGCTTGTTGTGGTTTTGACCATTTTCAGTATGATTTCCCTTTATATTTCTTAGAAAAATGAACTAACATTGAAAGAAAATTTAGGATAAGTTTGGCTCTTTCTACTTTAATTTTTAAGATGCTAAAGTCACAGACTAACTAAAGATATTTAGTTATATTTTGCTTAGCTAAAATATATAATGGTATTTACATTGGGCATTATGGCTGGATTATGCTGTTTTCAGAGTACAGCTTTATGTCTCCCTGTTTTTTCGGGAATCATAGTTGTATAAAATTTCACTTTTTTTAAAACTCAAAAGTTGTGATAATTGGAGAATATGAACACCTCATTACAATGAAAATAGACTTGATTTTCCAGGTAGTTTGCTTTTCAGACTGGGAAACTTTTTTTCTCTTAAGGAAAGCAGACATGAACCTCGATTTCTGAAATTTGTTTATATAGTTCTTACGAAAAATTAAAATATATTTGAGGGGCAGCATTCTATTAGAGCAATAAAGTAAAAACTTTTTATGATTTATGGATTGCTATAAAAATTAAGATTTTTTTTTTTTAACTGCCAACCTAACCTTTTTAACTAGGTTACAATTGCAAAAGGGCTTTGTTAGAGTGGATGTAATTTTTGAGGGGAGGGTACTGAAACTCCCTCTGGTGGCTAATAGTGTATAATCAAAGTAGTGAATGTTGAGTAGTGGGTGACAGTTACTGTCGGCATTTTTGTTATGTAACCAGTATTCCTTTTTATTTTGTAGGATAAGATAATTGTATTATTTCTGTTTGATTTGTAGGTATCTAGTAGCCAGACTTCTGCAAAATGGCATTTATTTTTCTTTTGAATTCCATGTAGGTCTGTTAATCCTTTTTGAAAAAAATAGAATCACATTTCCAAATTTTACTTAATTTTGTTTTTAAAATTATGGAAGTAAATTGATGATCATGAAAACAATACAATATGTATATAAGTGGAAACTTCCTTTGCACACTTATGGTTTTATTTCACGTCCCTCCCCAGAGATAATTGCTATTAACACTGTTGTATAACCTTCTCTATCTTTTTCTGTGCATTTATAAACCTAGACTTTTTAATATTGAAAATCTTAGCCCTCTACATTGGGTTCTGTACTACCCACAGGACAGGGATATGACTTGGAGTATGTCAGAAAGTTTAACTGACATGGTATATACCTCTTAGAACATACTCCTCTTTTCATTTGTGAGGGGTCAGTCAGCTTGGGGTGCATTTACAGTTTGCAGTAAGGTCCTGCTGATGTGAGCTTTATCTGGTGTAGATTGTATTTATCTGAAAGAGTTGGGTTTCCTGGGTTTTATAGGACTCTTTAGAGTCTACATTTTAGGGTTTTCTTTGGGTTTTGACCTGGTCAGTAGCTCACAGGTTAAACTTTGATTTTATTCTTCTGTTCTTGCAGACAAGAAACTCCCTAGGTTACATGAACCTTTCCAGGTCCTTTGAAGTGAAGATAGGTAAACTCTGTCCTTAACTAAGGGACACTGATTGACTTGGCTGGAATCTAGCCTTTGAGAGGGAAAGGAGGAGAACAGGCCTTTTAGTCTGGTTTGTACTTACCTGACAGCAGACAAGGAGTATGCATACCTCCACCCACCTCCTATTTCCTTCTGCAAGAGAACACTACCTTTCTAATAATTCTTTTCAGGTGATAGAGTGTGCAGAAAGTTCAGAGTATGAATCAAGACTAAATCTTTACTATTTAGTGTTTACTAAGCTATGTGAGATACATAGAAAGATTCAGTACATTGACCCTGCTCCCTGTGGGTCTGATGTCTAGTATAGTTAAAAGAGCATGTACATAAGGATTATGACACAAGATAGAAATGATCGATTCCAGAAGAAAAATATACATGAGGTTTAAAAGGGTGAGACTGTTTCCAGCCTTTTGTTTTTGCAGGTATGGGATTTAGAGGGAGAGTTTATATCTCATCCTTTTAAATAATTAAGAAAGGATAGGAAGGATAGACTGAGAAAGCTCAAATCTTAAGCTTTTAAAGAGTAAGCAAGTAAGGAGTTAAGTTGCATTGTTGCAGCAGACGTTTGTAAGACTAATTGATAGTTGCTTTTTTGTTTTTACACTAGTCCACAGGAAAGAGCCATTTGATGTTTAATTTGATAATTATAGCGTCTTTGAGATTTCAGGATTGTTAGAAATATTAGGAGATTTGGTTCTGTCAGTTAACTATTATCTACCATCTAATATGTCGGGAGATGTTAGTAATAAAAGTAAATTGTTTCTTACCTTATTTCCTTTCCTGAAAGCACATATTTAATATACCTTCTCTCCCACAGTTTTACTCCTACTGCTGTGTCAGTTAAATATTTGCTGCAAATATTTTAAACTGTGAAAGCAAACAACAACCTTGTGAAAAATCAAAGTTCCACATTATAGCAGTATTACCTTTTGTTGTTTGTGTCTATTTCCTTCCAGTTCTTTGCAGAGGCATAAAGTAAGTTTTTTTATGTGTAGTTTCTAATAGGCCTTGTACTAGTAAAGATTGCATTTTCTCTTTTACCAAGTCTAAAATTCTAGATGCAATTGTATGAATTACTTATAAAGTGTCAGAGCAATTTCTTACAAGTTGACTGTAATTATTATAATGACATTTATATTTATAGGTTGCTTTACAGCCATTTGTTAGTCATTTTTATAGCTCTGTTAACAACTTTTGTGAATTAGATGGATAGGAGTTTCCAGTTTTTCTCCATGTTATTAGTTATACAAATGTTAAATTACCTAAATTCATCCTCATAAGTATAGTGTCAGTTATTGAGTTGTTAATGTATCTTTGGTGTGTATTTTACAAAGATGTAATTCTGCTTATTATTTTAAGTCTTAGAAGTCTCCATAAAGAAATCACTTGTAAAAATTAAATATTTATGAATTGTTTTTGACCTACAGTATACTGCTTAGGATGTGGCTTACTTTGTTTTTCAGAAATATTTTAATTTTTACATTTATATGGTCAAATAGTAAAACAGGAATTCCCATATTTTTCAAAGAGTTCATATTTAGTCAGGTACTTAAGTTTTTAATTCTCATTCAGAATAGTGGAAAATGAAAACACAGGTTGGTTCACCTTAAGAGGTTTTGTATTTGAAAACAAACAAAACCAACCACAGATGGGGGTTTTATTAGTAAGGGTTAAACCATATGCCTAATTTAGAGTTTATTATTTGTATTAAATCATGGCTTAAATGTAAATAGTTGCCTTTGTCTCTTTTTAAATCTCTTCCCCCCAGTTATGAAAATAGCACATCCCTAACGTAGAAAATTTGGGAAACAGGAAAAAGCATGAACTAAATTTTTAAAATATTACTGGAAATCCCACTACAAAGAGGTGCCATTGTTAACCTTCTGGAATAGTTTCTTGCTTCATTTTTTTAGCAATTATATAAATATATGTGTACTTGAAGACACTTCATGTTTACAAAATGGGCTCATAATGCATCTACTGTAGTGCATATTCTCCCCCCCCCATGTTTATTTATTTATTTCTTTATTTTGAGGGAAAGCCTGCCTGGAAGGAGGTGGGGTGGCGGGGGAGGTGGGGTGGAAATCCATCCTAAGCAGGCTCCTTGCTGTGCATGGAGACTGACACTGGGGACAGTGAGATCACAATCTGAGCCTGGTCTGACGCTTTACCAACTGAGCCACCCAAGAGCCCCTGTAGTGCAAATTATTCTATTCACTTAACAATGAATCCTGAACATTTTTATTTTTATGTCGGTAGTTTTCTACAATGTGATTATTTTTAATGGCTGTGGAGTACTCTCCTCTAGGTTTGTGTAATAATTTACTGATCTTTTCGCATGGACACTTAAGTTATCAATTTTTAAAATAATGTGTCACTCTTGAATTAGAATTTAAGTAGACTGATACTGAATTTGTATTAATATCCGGGATAAACCAAACTTTTGTGCTTTTGTTGAAAAAAATGTTCCATAAGTATATAATAAATTAATAATGACCTATAATGAAGTGAATCTATACTTTATTTCTAAAGTGTGTTTTACTGAACTGTAGTAAGTTAACTTTTTATGAGCATAAATCATTTGGATAGTAGTGTTCTTGAACAAGCCTTCTAAGTAGGGTGGGGATCTGTGAAGCAGTCAGTACACACAATTAAAATGAAGTTCAACAGGGGCACCTGTGTGACTCGATTGAGCAACCGACTTTGGCTCAGGTCATGATCTTGAGGTTTGTGAGTTCGAGCCCTACATTGGGCTCCCTGCTGACAGTCTGTCAGTGCAGAGCCCACTTCAGATCCTCTGTCCCCCTCTCTCTGGCCCTCTCCCGCTCGCACTCTCTCAAAAATAAATAAACATTAAAAAAAAATGAAATTCAACAGAAAGGTTTTTTGATTGCTCCAAAACACTTCCTTAAAAGGAAAATCTAAATACCAAGAAAGAATTCTTTATCCTCCCAAAAATTGACATTAGCTTTATGTAGGATTTCTGTGACATTTTATTCTACTTCTAGGTATCTGTATCTTCCAGTTTAAGTTGGGAAAAACTAAGTTAAACTACTTTCAAGAGAAAATGGATAAAATCTTACAGTTTAATCGAGTAGTTTTTAGTGTGCCTTCTGGTGTCTATTTTTGGAAGTTTCTCGGATTTTTATGAATATACTTTTAATAGGGACTGCCTTTTAGGCAGAAAAAAAGCTAGGAAGTTTTTAGGTATTATTTCATGTATTTATTCTCAGTGACATGATCAGATGGTTAAAATATCTGGTTTATTCTAAGTAAAGCTTGTTTATTGCCTGAAACTTAATAACAGCATACTACTTTAACAAGGTCTTAATTACTTATATTGATAGAATGATGTAGTGATTAAGAACACAGGCTCTAGAGCTAGCCTGTTTGGCATTCAAATCCTGGCTTTACTGTTAGATGGTTGTATAACCTTGGGCAGATGTTACCTCAATTTCTCATCTCTGAAAGGAAGATTTTACTAGTTTTTAATATGTGAGGATTAAATGAGACAGTACATGCAAATTACTTAGAACAAAGTTAAGTGGCCAATAAATGTTAGCAGTTATTCTCCTTTTGTTATTTTCAAAATGTGTACCAGACATGGCTCTTACCTTTCTTTTGACTCCCAGTTTAAATGTATTTAAATAAGTTGCTTAGAGTTTTGTTTTTATATGGAGATTTTGGGAGTACTTGATCTTTTTATGTGATTTACAGTAATAAAACAGTTACTAGAGCATGCTTCCAAGATGCACGGTATTTATTGTATATTTCTTGGAAGTCCTTTGGCAAATTTTGGTTCATGAAACTGATGACTAGTTTTCTTTTATGTTGAAACCTAAATTTTAGTTGAGATAATATTAGAAAAAGTTATTTAGGAAATAGCCCACAAATTAAAGTGAAAAATATTAGGACTTCTACTTTATTTTGTAACTTTAACGTGTAATATAGTATAATAGAAAATTCACAGATATTTATTAGACGCAAGAAGAGAAATGAGGGAATCGTTAGTTGATGAGAAGAGCCATTTCCAACTCTTATCTGATTAATTTTTGTCTCCATCAGAAACGGTGATGATATATATTTGTAATTATAAAGGTTTTTTAGTTTTAAGATTAGAGTTTATTGTGTGAAATAAGTTTATATGTTCTGCTGCTTTTTAGACGTGATCACATTCTTTTTCTGTAAGCCTGTTTTATTTTGTTGGAGCTGATCATTACATTTTGTAAACTGATTTTTTTTTTCTTTTGAAAAGTATTGCAGTTTTTATAAAAAATGAGTCTTGCTCCTTGAAAAGAGTTAAAGTGTCAAAAACTACAAAGAAAATCTCTGATGGGAAAAAATCACCTAAAATCTCAGGGATAAGCCCAGTTAAATTTTTTTTCCTAGCATTTTCTGAGGCATTTGTGTGTATGTATAATTTTATAGTAAGTGAAATATTTGTAAACAGTTTTTTTCATATTTTATGGATGTCTTGTGAATAAATGCAGATTATCATTAATTTAATCAAGTGTTAGTCTTTTAGTTTCAGTATTAGTTCATTTACTTTTTTACTCCTAAGTTTGCCACTACCATCAACTTTGACTTTGAATCATCTACTTTGCATTCCTTTTTATCCCTTCTGTTTTGCTTTCTTTTGAGTTAATCAAATTATTTTTATTCTGTTTTTCCCACTGTTTGCTCCTGACTTATGTATTCTTTCACTGTATCTTTCATTGTTATTCCAGAGATTATAACAAGTATACTTATTAGTATAGTATAGATTACTACTACTACCATTCCCCAATAATGCCAGTTTCTTACACTTTAACTCCTACTCCAACCTTTTTGCATTGTTATTATTCTGCATTTTATTTGTACATATTTTAAACTCCAGAAAGCATTATTGGTATGATTTTAGACAGTTTTTGTTAATATTTACCCTTTCCAGGTCTCTTTCTACCTGCCTTTGTATGTTTCTGTCTGGGATTATTTTCCTTCTGTCTGAAGAACTTCTTTTAGTATATATTTTAATACTGGTCTACCTACTGATGGTGATTTTTTTTTCAGTTTTATTTGAGACCATCTTAATTTCACATTGTATTTTGAAGAATATTTTTTACTGAGTGTAGAATTCTAAGTTGGTAGTTATTTTTTTCTTCATTAAAAAAATGTTTTCTTGTCTTTTGGCTTTTTGTTGAAGTCAGCTGCCAGTCTTATTGAAGGTAATTATCACCTTATAGTCTTGCTGACAATAATGTGTCTTTTATTTTTCTTTGACTACTTTCAAGACTTTCTCTTTTGTATTAGATTTTTAGTTGTTTGACTATAATATGTTGAGATATGCTTTTCTTTAGAAGTGTTTTGTTTTATGTTCATATCCCTTTTTGAATTAGTAGCTTGATGCCTTTTTGTTTGAGGATGTTCTGTTATTCCTCTTCAAATATTCTGTTCCCCTTTTCAGATTCTAATTTAAACATGTGACAAGTCAATGATCATTTTCCACACATCTCTTAAATATTTTTTTCTCTGTACTTCACTTTAGGTATCTTCTATTGACCCTTCTTTCATTAGTCAAACTGTTTTCTCTTTTGTTGAAACTGATCTATTATAGTCTTAATTTTATATTGTAATTTTGAGTGCTAGAACATCAATTTAATCCTGTTTTAAAGATTTTTAATACTCCAGTTCTCCTGAGTATATTGATAGTTATTTAAATGCTTATCTGTTGGTTCCAATATCTGCATCATAGACTGGTCTGCTTATATTGTTTGTTTTTCTGTTGGTTATTGGTTACATGGTTGTATGTTTCTGTCTCTTCAAGTGCATGCTAAGTTTCTGAAGGAACTTGTCCATTTCATCTGTGTTGTGAAATTTATTGATAAAGTTGTTTATGAGTTGTTACCCTTTAAATATCTGTAGAATCTATAGTGAAGTAAATATACAATCTGTAGAGATTCAGTATCATTTTTGATTTTGGTAATCTGTCTTTTTTTCCACTTGATCGGTCTGGCTAAGATATTTATTTTCATTTTTATTAAAAGATTTTTTTAATGTTTGTTTTTGAGAGAGAGCGTGCGTGCGCGCACACAAGAATCTGAAGCAGGCTCTGAGCTGTCGGAACAGAGCTTGACACAGGGCTTGAACTCAGGAACAATGAGATCATGACCTGAGCAGAAGTTGGTGCTTAACCACCTGATTCACCCAGGCGCCCCATGCCTTCCTTTGTTTTCCTAATGATGTCTTTGAAAAGTTTTAAATTTTGATTAAATACAATTTATCAATTCTTTTATGATTCACATTTTTTGTGTTCTAAGAAATATTTATCTGCCTCAGACTTTTTCTCATGTTTTCTTAACAGAAGTTTTATAGTTTTAGCTTTTGTGTTTATGATTTATTTCAAAGTAATTTTTATATATGGGATGAAGAAAGGGTTGAGATTCTTCAAAAAAATTTTCCCCTCACATAGATACACAGTTGTTAACAGCAGCATTTGTTGAGAAAAGGTCATCCTTTCTCCACAGAGTTATCTTTCTGCTTTTGTCAGAAAGCAACTAACCATAAGTAAGTGGGTCTTTATGAAATCTGTTTTATGTAGTGAACTATAGGTCTGTCCTTATATCAGTATCTTAATGTCTTGATTATTGTAGCTTTTCTAGTAATGGAAATTCTCTAACACTGCTTCTTTTTCAAAATTGTTTTTTTTTTGGATTCCTTTAATTTCATATGAATTTTAAGATTAACTTGGTCCCTCTGTAAAAATGGCTACTGGGATTGTGATTACATTGAACCCACAGATCATTTTAGAGAGAACTGACCTCTTAATGCCGAGTCTTTAAAAAAAAATTTTTTTAACGTTTATTTATTTTTGAGACAGAGACAGAGCATGAACAGGGGAAGGTCAGAGAGAGAGGGAGACACAGAATCTGAAACAGGCTCCAGGCTCTGAGCTGTCAGCACAGAGCCCGACGCGGGGCTCGAACTCATGGACTGCGAGATCATGACCTGAGCCAAAGTCGGATGCTTAACCGACTGAGCCACCCAGGCACCTGTTAATGCCAAGTCTTTTGATCCACAAACACAGTATAACCTCTCTTTTCATTTAGGCCTTCATTTCTCTCAACATTGCTTTTATAGTTTTTTAAATATACTTTTAGTGGTGGATTTTATCCTGTTTATTCAGCAAGTACTTATTGAGCATCTAGGTATGCTAGGTACTGTTCTAGTTCCTGTGTTATACCAGTGAACAAAGTAGGCAAAAAACCCTGCCCTTGGGGAGTTTATATTCCAACTGGAGGAAGCTAGATGAGAAACTAGTAAATATGTTAGATGGTCATTATTACTTTTGGAGTAAAACAAATCGGGCTATAAGGGGTTGTAGTATATGAATATGAGGGAGGTAGGGCAGGGTTTACAGTTTTAAATTGTGTGGACAAAGAAGTCTTCATTGATAAGTCAGTATTTGAGCAGACCTTAGTCTGCTACATATATGAATAATGAAACAAACGATTTCAGAAGGAAAAGGGAGAAGAATGTGGGAGCTTGAGTAAGTGTGCTAAGTAAGCTAATTGCTTCTTGTGTGATAGCTGGGAGTCAGTAGCATATAAAATCAGTAAGTGTAGTAATAGAAGTATACCTAACTGCAGAAAGGTAAACAGTTAAGAAAGATAATGTGTTTTGTTGAAATCTAGTGATGATAAAGGGAGGAGGAAAAATAAACACATTGTATTATAGCTTGTAGTAGAGAACTTACAGGTAAAATGTGAAGAAATAGAGGACTTGGGTACCTTGGTGGCTCAGTCAGTTAAGCATCTGACTCTTGATTTTGGCTCAGGTCATGATCTAATGGTTCGTGACTTCAAGCCCCACATCAGGCTCCACATTGGCAGTGCCAAGCCTGCTTGGGATTCTTTCCCTCTCTCTCTCTGCCCCCCCCCCCCCCCCAAGAAAGGAAATAGAGGACTAAGTTCATTATATGTGGATATGATGGTAAAGATGTCTATAGTACAATAATAAAAACCTTGGTAAAAGTAACAGAACTATCTGTAAGATATAAAGAGAGGATGGAATTAAGCAACAAAAAGATGAGTATTCTGTAAAGTTCATTTTATAATGAAGTACCAAATATCTGTTAAAAATAATTTAAAAAATAATATTCAAAAGGCAAAAAACATACTAGACATTTATTCACAAAATCCATACTGGCAGAAGACATTAATGGGTTTTAGACCATAGTGTATCAAGTGAACAAAATCTTAAGGCTGTAGAACATCTAAATACTCCAATTAATAAACAAAATTTGATGGATAACTGAATTCTACCTTGGAAATAGAGACCATAACTTCTTTTCAAGCACCTATAGGATATGTACAAAAATTGATTGTTACTAGATTGTAAAGAAAACTTTAGGGGCCCCTGGGTGACTCCATTGGTTAAGTGTCTAACTCTTGATTTCTACACAGGTCATGATCTCATGGTTTGTGAATTCAAGCCCTGTGTCAAGCTCTGTGCTGACAGTGCAGAACCTGCTTAGGATTCTCTCTTTCCCTCTCAGTCTGCCCTTCCCCTGTGTGCATGTGCCCGCTCTCTCTCAAAGTAAATACATACAAACTTTAAAAAATGACTAGCATGTTAAAAAAAAAACACACACTCTGAAAGATAGGAATGATGAGCTCTCCCCATCTTGTATGGTAGCTACTAGCTACATCTGGCTATTTAAGTAGAAGTCGTTAAAATTTTTTTAAGTTTATTTATTTAGAGAGCGTGTGTACAAGTGGGGGAAGGGGAAGAGAGAGAGAGAATCCCCAGCAGGGTCCACACGATCAGCGCCGTGAGGGCTGGAACCTGTGAACTGTGAGATCATGACCTGAGCCTGAAGTCAAGAGTCGGATGCTTAAGCAAATTTAAATTCAGTTCTTAGTTTCACATGCCACATAGAAATGCCCAATAGGATTGATTGCCTTTGGAATGAGGAGAAAAAAATGCAGATTGAAGATAATATAAGTGAACTAAATCCTCTTTCATAACGAGGAGTCAATAGGTAATTTGATGCTACTCAAGAAATAAAGACAGGAACATGTTATGTATAATTATGAAGATAAATATAAAAGTAAGTGAAATATAAAAAATAGATGAAAGTGATAGTTTCTAGGGAGTAGGACTGCAGGTAGGGACAGTTGGGCATGCTGCCTTTCCATTATGCTGCCTTTTTGTACTATTTTTTAAAAATCATGTATATGTATACCTTTTAGGGGTGCCTGGGTGGCTCAGTCAGTTAAGCATCTGACTGCAGCTCAGGTCATGATCTCACGGTTTGTGAGTTCAAGCCCCTCATCTGGCTCTCTGCTGTCAGCATAGAGCCTGCTTCAGATCCTCCATCCCCCTCTTTCTCTGTCCCTCCCCTGCTCACGTGCATTCTCTCCCTGTCTCAAAAATAAGTAAAAGTTAAAAAAAAAAAGTTAAATACCTTTCAAACAACAAAAGCACTACTTAAATGGGCCAGGAAATAAAAATCAAAATATGTACTCATAGCCTCTAAAGATTTAGATTTATGATCTATTTCAAAGACTTTTTCTCTTTTGGAGTTTCTAGGGAATATTTTAAACAATAGTAAGGAGTGACATTCGTACAAAGTTTTTACTAAAATAATTAAGGTACTGCTTATTATTCAAGATACCACTTTGTACTGCATGATTTATTCACAACTATAATTTTTCAAAATATATTATTACATCTTTTTATGAAGTCACCATGAGAGAGGAAATACAGGAAAGGGTTAGGGTAAAGATAAAAGAAGTTTTGCCCTATAATCTGAGAATATTACTTGAAAGCATATAGGCAGACTAGTATACAGTGTCATTTGTTGAATGAGTATTGTAGTAGATTCCCAGTTTCCCAGGTAGACTGGCTAAGCCAGTTTTTACAGCCTGACCCTCTGCAGTTGTCAGTATATTGTAGTTTGACAATTCAAGTAAGCTTTACACGTGAAGAAAAAAAAATTAAACATATAGGGATTAAATATAAACCCTTAGAGGAGTAGCATTACACAGCAAATTATCAAAAAGAAATTCAAAGAAATAGAAACCATTCAAATACATCCTACAGTTGAAGAACACAATGATTGAACTGAAGATTTTAGTAGATTCAATAGCAGACTCAACCAAGCAGAAGAAAGAATTAGAAGACAGGTCATTTGATATGTAATCAGCAGAGTAAAAGTAAAGGAGAATGATGGGGCACCTGGGTGGCTCTCTCTGCTCCTCCCCTGCTCGTGCTCTGTCTCTCTTTCAAGAATAAATAAACATTAAAAAAAAAAAGTAAAGGAGAATGAAAAAGAGTGAAGAAAGCCTATGGAATGACAAGGTACTATTGAACTATGAATTATTGAAGTCCCAGAGTAAGAGAGGGAGAAAGGAGAAGTCTAATTTTTAAAGAAATAATGGCTAAGAACTTCCCAAATCTAGGGAGAGATTTGGCCATCTAAGTTCATGAAACTAATAATAGATCACCCCAAAATTTCAAACCAAAATCATATTCTCCAAGACATTATAATAAAACTGTCTAAAGTCAAACATGAAAGTTTAGAAGCATCAAGAGAAAAAAAAAAATTCCCATATAAGGGAACCCCCATAAGGCTATCATCAGATTTCTCAGCAGAAACTTTGCAGGTCAGGAGAACATGTAAAGATATATCCAAAGTGCTGAAAGGAAAAAACTGCCAATCAAGAAAACTTTACCCCACAAAATTGTTTTTCAGGGTTGAAAGAGAGGTAAAGACTTTCCCAAACAGACAAAAGTTGAGAGAGTTTATCACCACTAGACCTGACTTACAAGAAATGCTGAGAGGAATTCTTCAAGCTGAAATGAAAAGATGCTACTTAGTAACGTAAAATTATATGAAATTATAGAACATACTGGTAAAGGTAAGTATACAGTCAAAATTCAGAGTATTCTTATAATGTAATGTGTGTGAATCACTTAACTAGTATAAAGGCTTAAAGGCCAAAATTATTAAAAACTATAGCTGCAACAATTTATATGGATATATAAAAAGTAAATTACAACATCGAAAATAAAGTATGGGAGGGGGCATAAAAGAATAAAATTTTCGTATGTGATTGAAGTTGTTAGTTTAATATAGACTGTTAATGCCCATAAAATGTTTTGTGTAAGCCTCATGGCAACCACAAAGTAAAACCTGCAGTAGATTCACAGAAGATAAAGAGAAGGGAATCAAAGCATACCACTATAGAAAATCAGTTCACAAAGAAAGACAGCAAAAGAGGAAGAAAGGAATGAAGGGGCTACACAAAACAGCCAGAAAATAATAAGGTGACATTAGTAAGTTTTTTTTTTTTTGATTTAACTTTATTTTTTATTTTTTAAAATTTACATCCAAATTAGTATATAGTGAAGTAATAATTTCAGTAGATTCCTTAATGCCCCTTACCCATTTAGCCCATCCACCCTCCCACAACCCCTCCAGCAACCCTCAGTTC
This sequence comes from Panthera uncia, assembly GCF_023721935.1. Lineage (NCBI taxonomy): Eukaryota > Metazoa > Chordata > Mammalia > Carnivora > Felidae > Panthera > Panthera uncia. The sequence goes on along the minus strand of NC_064811.1, from coordinate 43,338,756 downwards.
TCCATATTTATGAGTCTCTTTTGTTTTGTCCCCCTCCCTGTTTTTATATGATTTTTGCTTCCCTTCCCTTATGTTCATCTGTTTTGTCTCTTAAAGTCCTCATATGAGTGAAGTCATATGATTTTTGTCTTTTCTCTGACTAATTTCACTTAGCATAATACCCTCCTGTTCCATCCACGTAGTTGCAGATGGCAAGAGTTCATTCTTTTTGATTGCTGAGTAATACTCCAGCGTGTGTGTATGTGTGTATGTGTGTATATATATATATAGATAGATAGATAGATAGATAGATACTAACCCTTTATCTGATATGTCATTGGCAAATATCTTCTCCCATTCTGTCGGTTGCCTTTTAGTTTTGCTGATTGTTTCCTTCGCTGTGCAGAAGCTTTTTATTTTGATGAGGTCCCAGTAGTTCATTTTTGCTTTTGTTTCCCTTGCCTCTGGAGAAGTGTTGAGTAAGAAGTTGCTGCAGCCAAGATCAAAGAGGTTTTTGCTTGCTTTCTCCTCGAGGATTTTGATGGCTTCCTGTCTTACATTGAGGTCTTTCATCCATTTTGAGTTTATTTTTGTGTATCGTGTAAGAAAGTGCTCCAGGTTCATTCTTCTGCATGTTGCTGTCCAGTTTTCCCAGCATCACTTGCTGAAGAGACTGTCTTTATTCCATTGGATATTCTTTCCTGCTTTGTCAAAGATTAGTTGCCCATACATTTATGGGTCCATTTCTGAGTTCTCTATTCTATTCCATTGATCTGAGTGTCTGTTCTTGTGCCAGTACCATACTGTCTTGATGATTACGGCTTTGTAGTATAGCTTGAAGTCTGGGATTGTGATGCCTCCTGCTTTGGTTTTCTTTTTCAAGATTGGTTTGGTATTCGGGGTCTTTTCTGGTTCCATACAAATTTTAGGATTATTTGTTCTAGCCCTGTGAAGAATGCTGGTGTTACTTTGATAAGGATCGCGTTGAATACATAGATTGCTTTGGGTAGTATCGACATTTTAACAATATTCTTCCTATCCAGGAGTATGGAATCTTTTTCCATTTCTTTGTGTCTTCTTCAATTTCTTTCATCAGCCTTTCTATAGTTTTCACTGTATAGATTTTTCACCTCTTTGGTTAGATTTATTCCTAGGTATTTTATGGTTTTTGGTGCAACTATAGACATTAGTAAGTTCTTAACTGTCAATAATTACTTTAAATACAAATGGATTAAATTTACTTGTCAAAAGGCATAGAGTGGCTGACTGGATTAAAAAACAAGACCCAACTATATGATGCCTATGAAAGACTCACTTTGGCTTCAAGGACACATGTAGGCTCAAATTGAAGGGATGGAAAAAGATTATCTATGCACATGGAAACCAAAGAGAGCAGGAGTAGCTATACTTAATAGCAAACAAAGTAGATTTTAAGTCAAAAACTATATCAAGAGACAGAGTCCTAAAATGAAAAAGGAGTTGATTTATTAAGAGTATGTAATAATTATAAATATATATGCACCCAACAATGGAGTATCTAAAAATTTTAAGAAAATAACATATAATTAAGGGAGAAATAGACAGCAATACAATAATAGTAGGGGATTTTGATACCCCACTTTCAACAGTGGATGGATCATCTTGACAGAAACTAAGTAAACACTAAACATGAAATATACCTTATACATAGAATAGAACATTCCACTCAGCAGCAGCAGAATACACATTTTCCCCAAGTGTACATGGAACACTCTTTAGGATAGAGCATATCTTAAGTCACAAAATAAGCCTTAGCAAACGTAAGAAGATTGATTTCATATCAAATATCTTTTCCAAATTTCATATCAAATAGGGTTTTGAAACTAGAAACAACAGGAGGACAACTGGAAAATTCACAGTTCTGTGGAAATTAAATAACACCTACCTGAATAGTCAATGGGTTAAAGAACATAAAAGGGAAATCAAAATAGAGTTGACCCTTGAACAGTGTGGGAGTCAAAAATCCACATGTAACTTTTTTCCCTCTTTTCTTTCTTTCTTTCTTTCTTTCCTTCTTTTCTTTTCTTTTCTTTTCTTTTCTTTTCTTTTCTTTTCTCTTTTCCCTTTTCTTTTCTTTTCTTTTCTTTTCTTTTTTCTTGAGCCAGCACAAATGGAAAGAATCTTTACGCAGGCTCCATGCCCATGTGGAGCTAGAAATCAAGAGTTGAATGCTTAACTGACTGAGCTACTCAGGTGTACCACATGGATAACTTTTGACTTCCTAAAAACATTACTAATAGTCTGCTGTTGACCGGAAGGAAGCCTTACTAATAACATAATCAGTTGATTGAAACATATTTTGTATGTTTTGTGTATTATATATTATATCCTTATAATAAAGTAAGCTAGAGAGAAAATGTTATTAAAATCATAGGGAAAATTTATAGTACTGTATTTATCAAAAAACAAAAATAAAAACCCATGTGTAAGTGGACCTGTGCAGTTCAAATCTGTGTTCAAGAGTAAACTATCGCTTAAACAAAAATGGGAACACGAGGTACCAAAACACATGGGATGTAGCAAAAGCAGTTTTAAGTGGGAAGTTTTTAGCAATAAATACCTAGATTAAGAACAAAGAAAGACAAACAATTAACTACACTTCAAGGAATTAGAAAAAGAACATACTAAGGCTAAAGTTGGCAGAAGGAAGAAAACAAAAATGAGAGCAGAGGTAAATGAAACAGAGACTAAGACAACAATATAAAAGATGAATGAAACTAATAGCTGGTTTTTTGAAAAGATAAAATTGATAGAACTTTAGCTAGACTAAGAAAAAGGAAGACTCTAAATCAGAAATGAAAGAGGAAATGTTATTTTTCTTGCCTAATAATTGCTCTAGCTAGGACTTTCAGCAGTGTGTTGAGTAGAAGTGATGAGAGTGGGCATCCTTGCCTTGTTCCTAAACTTAGAAGAAAAGCTTTCAGTTTTCCATTGTTGATTATGATTGATGTTAGTTGTGGACATTTCATACAAGGTTTTTATTGTGTTGAGGTAGTTCTCTTCCTAGCTTATTGAGTGTTTTTATTGGGAAATGGTGTTGAATTTTGTTGGATGCTTTTTCTGCATCAGTTGAGATGATCATGTGTTTTTCCCCCTCATTCTCTTAATGTGGTATATTACATTGATAGATTTTCATATTTTGAACCATCCTTGCATTCTAGGTATACATACCACATAATCCTTTTTAATGTGCTGTTGAATTTGGTTTCTTAGTATTGTGTTGAGGATTTTTGCATCACTGTTCATCAGGGATATTGCTCTGTAGTTTTCTTGTTGTGTCTTTTTCTGGTTTTGGTATCTGGGTACTGGTACCTCATAGAATGAGTTTGGAAATGTTCCCTCCTCTTTAATTCTTTGGAACACTTTGAGAAAGATTGGTGTTAATTTTTTAAATGTTTTAGAGAATTTCCTGTGAAGCCATCTGGTCCTGGGTTTTTCTTCCTTTGGGACCTGCTTTCATTTCTTGATTAATAACCTTATTTTTTTATTAAAAAATTTTTAAAAAATGTTTACTTATCTTTGAGAGAGAGGGAGAGAGAGAGCTTGAGCAGGGGAAAGGTAGAGAGAGAGAGGGAGACACAGAATCCACAGCAGGCTCCAGGCTCTGAGCTGTCAGTCCAGAGACTGATGCAGGACTCAAGTGAGATCATGACCTGAGCCAAAGTCGGATGCTTAACTGACTGAGCCACTCAGGTGCACCTTGATTAATTAACTTTAATTTATGTCTCTTGAATTCCTGCTGAAAAAGATGAGGATTTAGCTTATACTGTCTGTAATCTCTTTTCTCTCTGTATTCCAAAGCTTAAAACTTAATTATATTTCATTCTTATATTAATATTTTTGCAACTTTAAAATATTTGAATTTCTTAGATAATTGCATTTTATTTATTTTTAATGTTTTTTTTTTTTTTTTTTTTTTAGAGAACGGGGGAGGGGCAGAAAGAGAGAGAAAAATAGGATCTGAAGCAGGCTTTGAGCTGTCAGCACAGAGCCCGACACGGGGTCCAAACCCATGAACCATGAGATCATGGCCTAAGCTGAAGTTGGACACTTGACTGACTGAGCCTGGGGGGGGGGGGGGGGGGGGGGGGTTTTTTTTTTTACCCGCTTTTTTTGAGAGGAAAATGGGGGGGGTGGGGGGGCGGGGGGGGGGGGGGGGGGGGGGGGGGGCAAATGTTGTATTTTAAATCCCTGTTATGTAAGATAACACTAGGACTTTTGGGGTGCCTGGCTGGCTCATTTGGTAGGGCATGTGACTCTTAATTTTGGGGTTGTAAGTTTGAGCCCATGTTGAGTGTAGAGATTGCTTAAAATTAAAAAAAAAAAAAAAAACACCAGGACTTTTATCCTTTTCTCCATCTTGTGTCTTCTGCTCCTTCATTTCCATTCCTATTTTTCTTAATATTTGAGTAGGTGTATGATGAACAATCTCATTCTGTTCTGTAACAAGAATTAACATATTTAGGCTTGTCAGTAGGTTGATTTTAAAAGCTAAACACAATCAACTGCAGTTAATCATTGAGCTAGGGTTATTTTTTGTTCTCAGTGGGTCCAAGGTCATGATTCTAATGGAACTCAAAAAATAAAATATTTGATATCAGGGGCGCCTGGATGGCTCAGTTAGTTAAGCGTCTGACTTGGGCTCAGGTTATGATCTCATGGTTCAGGAGTTCAAGCCCCGCATTGGGCTCTGTGCTGACAGCTCGGGTCCTGAAGCCTGCTTTGGATTCTGTATCTCCCTCTCCCTGCCCTTCCCCCACTCATACTCTGTCTCTCTGTCCATCTCTTAAAAATAAAGAAACGTTAAAAAAAATTATTTTTTAGTTAAAAAAAATTTGATATCAAGGTTAGGTTGCTGATCTTAGAATTAGTAAGTTTTTCAAAATCATACTACTAGTTTGCTTTATATTCTGACTTTATATTCTTACTAGTTTGCTTTATATTGTTCATCTTCCACCATTATGGTCTTTAATTGCCTTTTTCCTTGATGGAGAAAAAGATACCTTTACATTTCCTCAGATGTTTCATACTTGAATCATAATATATATTATTTGTTAGGTAGAATCTCTAGTTTTCCTGGAGACACCCCTTTTAGAGCCCTCCTCCTTCCTGCTTCAGTCTTGATAGGTTTGGAAGCCTGTATGTCTTACCATTCAGAGATGTTCCTGCATTTCTGGGTTAGATTTACTCTTTCTTAGATTCCACATATGTCTCTTTTATGGCATTCTCTGTCTTTTGGCTGGAATGTGTCCTAAATTAACTTCAATACACAAGGTGCTTATGATTAATCCCAGTGTACAAGGTTCCAAATTCTTGCTGTCTGAAAATGGCTTTGGCCTGCTCATTATTGCTTGATAGTTTGGCAGCGTGTAGAAATTTAGATTCAGATTAATTTCCATCAGAACTTAAGGGTTTTGCTCTGTTTTGTTTGGGTCAAGATGCTAAGTCTGATGTTACTCTGTGACTTACACTCCTTCCTTCTCTGCTTGGAAGCTTTAGTATCTTATCTTTCTAGTTTGGACTCTTCTAGTTATTTGTCTTGGTATGAGTTATTTTTTGTTCTTTCTGGACTCTCGAGTTGGTAGGCCCTTTGTGGTTGAAATGCATGTGTCTTCCTTTCCGTATGGGAAATGTTCTTTTATTATGATTTGGTAATATTTCTTGGTTTTTCTGTGTTCTCCCATTTTGAAATGCCCACCAGCAGAATGCTGGCTTTTTGGATTGATTTTATGTCATTTATCTCTTCTCATGTTTTCTCTCTTTTTTTTTTATTATGTATTCTGATAGATGCCTTCAACTATATGTTTCTGCCTTTCTGTGAATGTCTGTAAGTACATTGTTAATATTACAGTAGCTTATTTTCTGCTTGTATCATTTCAAAAAGCAACATGGTATAGTAGTTCCAGGCTTATGCAATAGAACCAGAATGCCAGACTGTGTGGGTTTAGATCCCAGCTCCACCACTTAATAATCTTAGGTTGCTTGATGTGATAAAGGAGTTTGTATTTGTATAGCATTTATAACAGTTCTTGGTGTAGAAATCTGTATTACTGTTTGCTAAATATATAGCATCCTGGTTTTGTTTCATGCAATGCAGTTTCTTCAGGAGTGTCTCGATATTTTGTTTTGTTTTTGAGTTTTCTTCTGTACCCTAAATAATCTGGTTCTTCCAGGGTTAATTGGTATACTTATTTAGTTGTTTTTCTAGCTCCTATTTTCCATTGTATGTTTGTAGTTCTGCTCTAATTCCTTAAGCAGAATCTTTCTCAAGTAACTCATGATTTTGTTTCAATGGAAGATTTTAAACTATAGAACAATAGAATAATGAACTTCCATCTGTCACCCAGCTTTAATAACTGAGTCTTTTTTCATCTATACTCTTACTCATCCTTTCCTAATATTGTTTTGAAGCCTATGCCACATGTCATTGATCTGTAAGTATTTCTGAGTATATTTCTAAAACTGAAGGCTTTAAGTCCTTTTAAATTTTAGAAAAATTGATGGACCCCCACTTCCCCTGCTGTTATCTTTTTCCCCCCTCCATGTTGAAGGAACTGGATCAGTTGTTCTATAGAATATTTCCCATTCTGGATTTGTCTCATTGCTTTTTCCTGATGTCATTTTACTTATTCCCTTCCAGTATTAATGTAAACTAGAAGTTTGATCTAACTTTTTGTTTTCTTTCATTATTGTCCCCTTAAAGAGCCTTTTTAGAAATTTTTTTACTTCATTGTCTACTTCCTGAGACCCAGGGGACAGATCATAGTGTTGTGCTTTGGAGGATAAGAAACTGTTTTAACTTACTGTTTAAGATCTTTTTACCTCTTGGGTGTGATATTGTTCCAGTTAAGAATATATGATCTAAAGGTTTGATCCTATTTTGATTCTTTTTCAACAAGAATATTTGACACATAAGTACTGAGTATTACATGTTACATCAGGAGGTACATAATATCTGGTTTTCTCACTTTTGGAGATGCTAAGCTTGATTAGTGCATACAGATGGTGACATTGTCATATATTGTGAAATTCACTATTACTTTTTCTCCTAATGGTTTTAACATCTATTGATGATTATTGCCCATCTATGTAATTCATTTCTTTTGTTCTTATTAGCTGAAATTCTTGGAAGGACTAACTCTCATCAACTAGGTCTCTTTGCCTTCCTTGAGATACAGTTTGATAGGATAGGCAAGAAGAGTGCATTATTAATTTTTTTATTTACCAATTTTTGATTAGCCCTTAGTGTACATACTGTTAATATCCATTGGCTTTAGTATTATCCTTTATTTTTTTTTTTTTTTTTTAGCATTTCTAGCTATTTGTAAGGACTAGTATTTCCAGAGTGTTATTCTTTCTTTGAGGTCTTCCAAAGAACAAAGGCAAAATTTACTGTTTTTAAATTGAATAAAACTTACTCTATCTTGTATTCATTTACATTTAAATATTTTATTTCCTCATGACTCATTAGTTATTTCCATCTTCCCTAAAAAGAGGATATGAAAACAGAAGAATGATGGAATCACATGGGATGATAGGATATGGGGGGGGGGGGAATTGTCACTGTTGTGCCAGTTTTTCAGTTTTTAATTTTTTTACATTACCCAAGTTATTGCATCATATTTCAACAAGTTATAAAGGAACCTTGGAGACACACCATGTTTGTAGGTTCCCTTTTAGTTTTCACTGAATGCAGTTGAGAATTCAGAAATTTTCATTTCTGTCCAAAGTGGTGAAGAGAGGAAAAATGACAGTGGAAGATATTTCACGTCTCTTTGACAAATCAACAGATGAATGCAAAGAGAAAAATAGCGCTCCAGGTCCAAACCAGCATTGTCCAATAGAAATATAATGTGAACCACAAGTGTCAGCCACATATATAATTTAAAATTTGCCTTTAAAAAGTTAGCAAAGAAAATAATGTGTTATGAGGAAAACAAATATTTGGAATTCTGTTTAAAAATTAATACTTTTGGGACAACTTTGCTGGATTCTTCTGTCACTTTTTTGATCAGATAACTTCTCTCTCTTCCTCTTCTCTGCATTCACTCCAAATATGCCAAGTTTTCCCATGGATCTATATAGCTTGGTATTGGACTAGCTTGTGTTTGCTTTGTCTCCTTATATGCTTTATTTTCCTTTTACTTCTTCATTTCCTGGCATTGAACCCTGCCTTCCCAAAGTATCAGGTTGTACCTTTGTCTAAGGCTGTCTTTTTGAGCTGAAACAATGGCTTTCAAACTTCTCTGACTATAGCCTATAATAAACATATTTTATTTTATGACCCAGCATGTGTGTGTGTGTGTCTGTGTGTATGTATGTGTATATATGTGTATGTATACACATACATAATCAGAAACAGATCTGAAACAAAAATTTCAAGAAATACCCTTACAATAACTAGCTGTCTTATACTATAATTTTTTTTTCTGTATCCTGTTTTATTTTTAAAATGTTTATAACCCACTATATTGCTGGACCAAAGGGTAAGACATTTATGGTTTTGTTAAGATATTGATACATTGTTCTCTGTAAGTTTGTGCCAATTTATACTCCCACCAGCAACACATGAGAATAATGTGAAAGCTGGTATTATAAGTACTTTCAAAATTCTGCTCCAAGAATATGTGACTCTACAGTGTCTTCAAACTTAATGGACACCCATCCCGCTTGGGGATAAAGTATCTTGTGCTTCAACTACTTTTTAGTAGTAGTAGGAGAGGGAGAAAGAAACCTGTGGGTTAGTTGAACATTTGGAATTCCATCTTGATTGATTTATCACATTTTGATGATACCTTTTTGAAATTAAAATAAAATAAAATAAAATAAAATAAAATAAAATAAAATAAAATGGGTTCTGCCTTGTAGGCCTGTATGATTCTGTGACTCAAGGCAAATTTCTTCACTTCTTAATTTCCTCCCGTATCTATCTTGTCTCAGAGAATGATCTTTTCATCTCTTTTCTTACTCTGACCAGCCACATGGGCTTATTTTACTTCGGCACAAATGCCACATTTTCTCTTATATCTGGCCTTTTGAACTTGCTATTCCCTTTGGATGGAACACTTTCTCTTCCTCCTGCCTTGCTTTATTTGGCCAGATCCTACTCATGTTTGCATTTAATGCCCCACTTTTAGGGGACCATTCCTAGTGAATTCCCACCAGACTGGTTTGTATTTCTGCCAGCTTTCTCCTCACAACATCATGATTCTTAAAGGCTTTCATCCCATAAGGCTTTCATCCCATTTGGAGTTGCTCTACATAGTGAGCTCCCTATAGGGATTGATGGCATCTGACATGTTCATTGCTGGATCCTCAATTCCTGGCACATAGGAGGCCCCAATTAATGCTGTATACATGGATGGGAAAAAAATACTAGAGACATTGTTACTTGTTTTCCAGAATTTTTATTTTAATTTTTTCCTGTAAAGTTGCTGAAACTTAGAAGCTGATTCTATCACAGTTTAACATTTCTTCAGAACATTCTACATTCATCTTAGATGAACCTTTAGAACTGGTGAGTTTCACTAGGTATCTTCAGTCTTCATTTTGAGCTCAGAGGTATGCCATGCTTTTTTTTTTTTTTTGCATAACTCATAATTATTGGGTACAGTGAGGTTTGCAGTGTTCTGACAAGATAAGTTGGAGTATTATAAAACTATTTAAAGCATGACCTGCTACCTGCCTTGGTACCTTTAGAATTTTAATTTTTTTGAGGAGTAAAAAGTTATTCATTGGTAAGATAATTAATATCCAGATGTAAAGTATTGTCTTTTCACAAACTCTTGAAATTTTTCAAAGTTACTACTCAGGAGTAAGAATTAAAACATCTTCTGAGATAAACAGGGTGACTTACAAATGAATGAAAAGTAAAATAAGTTATTTCCTGTTACATTTTAAGTTGAGCAATAAAGAATTAGTTGGTTGAGGTAAAGAAGGGCCAGTCACCCACTGCAACTCTAGCTTATAAGCAAGCCTATCAGGAGTCAGCAAAATACCAAGTCTAGCCTGCTGCTTATTTTTGTATGACCCATGAGCTAAGTAGCATTTACATTTTTAAATGATTGGAGGAAGAAAAATCTCAACAGAATACTATTTTGTGACATGAAAATGATACGAAATTCAAATTTGAGCATCTGTGAATAAAGCTTTATTGGAACACAGCCACTCTTTTTATGTATTGTGTATCGCTCTTGTGGTAGAATTAGGTACAGTAGTTGCATCAGAGACCTTAGGTCCAGAAAGCTAAAAATATTTACTACATGACCCTTAATTTTAATATAGTCACTTTTATCAAACTGTTCTTTTATGGTTAGTGCCTTTTGTGCTTTAAGAAATCTTTGCCTAGCCCAAAGCCAAGAAGGTATTTTTGTATGTTTTCTTCTATAAACTTGATTGTTTTAACTTTTACATTTAAGTTTATACATGGTATGTGATAGGATTCATGGTTCATTTTATTTTCTATATGGAAACCCGTTTTATCAAAAATCATCAAAAAGACTGTCCTTTCCCTTTTGTAATCTACTAGTGTTTGTTGTAATTCAGGTGAGTGTTTATTTGTGGGTCTATTTTTGGACTCCATTGTGTTCCATTGGTCTGTTGTTGCGGAGTGCCATACTCTTCTAATTACTGTAGCTTTAAATCCTCCAATTATGCTTTTCACAATTGCCTTGGTTTTCTTGATCCTTTGAATTTCAATAAAAATTTTATACTCAACCTGTCAGTTTCCTGAATAGATATCCTGCTTAATAATAAGCAAGTTTAAAATAATAGTAAGCAAGTTTAGTGTTATTTGTTATTATTGACTAGCTTAATATTAAATCTACAGATCAACTTGGATGTATATTGGACATCTTTCAATATTAAAGTTTCAATACCTTTACTATGGTAGTACCTCTATATATTTAAGCCTTTTAAAATTTCTCTCAGAATCTAATTTTGTTTTTTTAATTTAATTTTGTTTATAGAAGTTTTATACATCTCTTAACTTTTTAAGATATGATAATGATATTGTGGTTATGTTTTTTTAATAGTCCTTGTAATTTATAGATTTGTACTGAAGTGTTTAAAGATGCAGTGACACAGTTTTGAGGATTTGCTTTTATTATTTATTTATTAAAAAAAAAATTTTTAACGTTTATTTATTTTTGAGACAGAGAGAGACAGAGCATGAACAGGGGAGGGTCAGAGAGAGGGAGACACAGAATCTGAAACAGGCTCCAGGCTCTGAGCTGTCAGCACAGAGCTGGACGCGGGGCTCGAACTCACGGACCGCGAGATCACGACCTGAGCGGAAGTCGGACGCTTAACCGACTGAGCCACCCAGGCTCCCCGAGGGTTTGCTTTTAATAATGTAAGGGAGGGTGGGGAGGAATGGAGAAGGGGCAGACTGGATGTAACCAGATTGACTGTGATTTGATAATTGTTAAATGGGTGATATGTTGGTTAATTACATTATTTTTACTTTTGTGTATATTTGACGTTTTTCATAAAAATAGATTTAAAAAGTGTAATGACTACAGTAGATTGAAACACAGATATACGATTCCAGAAGTTCATCATAATATTTAAAAAAAAATTCTTGGGGCGCCTGGGTGGCTTGGTCGGTTAAGCGTCCGACTTCGGCTCAGGTCATGATCTCACGGTCTGTGAGTTCGAGCCCCGCGTCGCGCTCTCTGCTGACAGCTCAGAGCCTGGAGCCTATTTCAGATTCTGTGTCTCCCTCTCTCTCTGCCCCTCCCCTGTTCATGCTCTGTCTCTCTCTGTCTCAAAAATAAATAAACGTTAAAAAAAAAAAATTAAAAAATAAAAAAAAAATTCTCATAGGCACCAGGTCATTACTCTGAAAATCATTTGTAAATTAAAGAATCAACCATTTAATGTTTTTCTGCACAGATTATATTCCAGGATAACCAAATAGTTCAGAGGAAAAGTTTACTTTATGGAAGAATCCCAGCTGATAAGAAATGCTGAGAAAATAATAGGATTAGAAAATCACCACAGTGCAATTTCTAATGAAAAAGTGGATCTAGATAATGATCAGTCAATGACTACTAAAGCCAGTAGGTGAAAAGTCTGTTGGGACATAGATATAATACAGTAGGTAGACCAAGATGGAGTAAGCCTAATTCTCTGACTGATTAGACCTCGAAACTCTTAATACAAAAACCAACTGTCCGATGACTGAAAATTAATCTCGGCAAATTGAGAAGGGAAGTCATAATTTGAAGAGTTGCCTGAATAATTGTGAGTTTATCATTTTTCTTGTTCCACGATCCAGCTTTGATGAGATGGTGGGCTCCACTGTGGAGCTGCACAGTGGGTGTAGCAGTTAGCAAAAACTTCAAGAGAAGCCCCTATTTCTAGCCAGAGGATAAGGAAAAGGGGGTCCCCCCCCTTTTTTTTTCCTTTTCCTCTCTCAAGCCTGCCCTGAGACTGTTTCTACTCAGTAAATTGCACTGCCATGGTGGCACAAACACTTAAAACTCTGAGAGAAAATAATTTCTCTGGCCAGAGGAGTTGGGAAAGAGACTTCTGGAAACGAGCATGCTGGGGAAATCTCAGGGAGAAGAGAGCTGAAAGGAGATTTCCTAATTGTGAGTGTGAACCCATAAACAACCCACCTCACTCATGAGCTATACATGCACAGAACAGACCCAAAGAAAGACAGCAAAGACTTAGAGAACTGAACTGTGATATAAACCTCCGTTCAGATCCAGACTTGCCTCTGAGTGATGCTTGCAGAGGATAAACCCAAGTAACATAGTAAAAATAAAGGCTTTAAAAACTGAACTGACATTCGAACTGCCACCCACAGAAGCAATTTCAGAACTTGCAGTTTAAACTTACATAAATTGAGTTATCCAGAAGAGGTTAATAGAATCTTGAGTTTCATATCCTAGTATCTAAGATATAAGTTATGTCTAAGATATTATCCAAAATTACTTGACATACAAAGAAACTGGACAATCTGATCACTTTTTAAGGGAAAAGACAATAAACATGCCAAACCTGAAATGAGCCAGATGATGGAATTATTGTAACAGTTGCTTTAAAGTCTTTTTCTATCTGTACTCCTTGAGGTAAAAGTGAACACTCTTGAAATGAATGGAAGCATCGTTCTCCTCTGAAAACCAGAAACCATGTAAAGGAATCAAATGGAAATTTCAGAACTGAAAAATACAATATATGAAGTACGAATTTACTGGCTCAATAGCAGACATAAAGATAAATCCATAGAAATCTCATATCCTCTGTCTTCTGTATCAAGGGTGTGTCTCTGTTCTATAATACTTGTCAAGGCCAGGTTGCACCTTATGAAACCTGGTCATAGGCCTTCTGGCTGTGATTCATACATCCTCTCTTATCCTTAATTACTCCTGCTTGTATTCTACAAAGATGTGTCTGCAGTGTGAGCCCCGTCTCCCTTGCTACTCCATAGATTCAGATAGGGTCTTGGCCTACCATTTTTTAAGACCTTCTCATTTCAGGGGAGGATCCAGCAACTAGTTTAAATCAGTTTAAGCAAGTTTAAAAAACAGTAATAGTCAACTAAGAGACCCATGTATATTTATTTCAAAGCTTTGAAAGTAAATAAGGGATAGAGAGATAAGTAGAAATGGATAGCAAATATGATTCATACTGAAAAATCTTACAATGTAAAAAGAGTAAGTTTATCTTGAAATGTAGGTATAATGATTATTTTAGTGAAGAAGAAATACCGTATGGTAATTTTCTGAATAATTTGTGGTTCAGGATGCATCTAAAGATATTTGAACTAGTTTTCAGATGGTTGGGAACTTGCTTGGCCTACTTGGCTGCACAAAAGCAACCTGGCAGTTTACTCGAGTTTTAATAGGTCAAAACAACTGCCTGTTTTATAAAGTGATTATCCTGCAAAAAGAGGAATACTTGTGGCTTTAAAAATTGGTATCTTTTTAGTGGCATTTTACGTGGCTCTGGTGGCCATATAATATGTCAAAGCATTATCATATTTGTATATATTGGTTTTAAGTTTTTAAATATAATATTACTTAATCAAATTTCCTGGGGCGCCTGGGTGGCTCAGTTGGTTAAGTGTCTGACTTTGGCTCAGCTCATTATCTCACGGTTTGTAAGTTCGAGCCCTGTATGGGGCTCTGTGCTGACAGCTCAGATCCTGGAGCCTGGTTCAGATTTTACGTTTCCCTCTCTCTGCCCCTCCTCTGCTCATGCTTGCTTACTTGCTTTCTCTCTTTCCCTCAAAAGTGAATAAACATTAAGACAAAATTTAAAAAAATCAAATTTCCTAACAGGTTCCTGGAGATTTTTAGCACTAATGAAATTCTATACTTCCTCTAGGTTGATAAAATTTATGCGTTCATTTCCTCTCTCCCTTTCCCCTCCCCCTCCTCCTCCTCCTCCCTCTCTCTCCTGCTTCCTCTCCCTCTATCCTCAGATCCATCTCAGAAATTTTCATACACTTATCTTTTTAAAACAGGCCAATCCACAAAGGCTGGGATTTAATTAATCTTCTTTGGACACCTGTTTGACACTTATAAATTATGCTTTTTTTAATATATGGTATAGCACATTAAATAGTTGTCCAAAAGGGAAAAGTATGCTTTCATATTCATTTGGACATTAACTTTTGCCATTCAGAAAACCAGACATAGAGCCTATTGCTGCTATATAGCAATAAAGTTAGACTTGAAAGCAGTTGAACTCCTGGAGCAGGAATTATCATCCACATTATTTTTCAGTTCCCTTGAGGAAACCTGAAGGGAAAAGATAGCTACTTTAATAATATAATACAAAAACAAAGAAAAAGTTCCAAACTTCCTGACATGGTTGTGTAGTCTTTTACCTGTTGTTCTTTAATGTCTTATCTTCCCCAAAGATACTTAATTTTGTTTTCACCAAAGAGAGACTTCTTGGGTCATGAAATGTGGTAGGCAGAATAACGGTTCTTCAAAGATGTCCATGTCCTGATTCCCATAACCTGTGACTATGTTAGGTTAATGTGACAAAGAGAAATTACAGTTGGAAAGAGTATCTTGGATTATCTGTGTGGGCCCAATGTCATCAATCACAAGGGTATTTATAAGGGTGGGAAAGGGAGGCAAAAGAAATGGCAGCAGGAGAAGAACATGGCCTGCTGTTGGCTTTGAAGATTGAGGTGGGGAGCCTTGAGCCAAGGAATATGAGCAGCCTTGAGAAGGTTGAAAAGGCAAGGAAACAGATTTTTTGCTAAAGTTTCCAGAAAGGAACACAGTCCTACTGACACTTCGAGTTTAGCCTAGTGAGACCTGTATTAGGCTCAGATCTCTAGAACTGGGGGAGAATACATTTATGTTTTTTCATTCCATTAAGTTTGTGGTAATGTGTTCTAGAAGCCATAGGAAACTAACACATAGCACATCTATTTAGTTTTTCACTAACAGCATGAATTTTACATATTGATTAATTGAATCCTGATGTGAATGACAATGTGATTTCCTATGAATGTGAATTCTAGTTTATTAAGTCATTCATGTTGATAATATGTTGGACATTGATGAATGGACTTTTGTGTACCTGGGAGTCTTTGTTTGCTACCTCATAGGAATGGCAAGAAGTTCATTGTGGGTAGAGAACAGGGAGTGTGTGTACAGTGAGGGTGGAATGGGAGATGAGGCCAGAGAAATAGAATGAAGCTGAAAAGGAAAAGTGACATTCAGAAGCCTTGGTTTCTCCTTCACATGTCCTTTAATATTTGTATTGTTTGTGCCTGTAGAAGTAAATGCTGTTAAGTTGGAATTATAAAAAGTTTTATCAGCATGACTTGGGCTATATAGAGTTGTGAGCAATCATTGCATTTCGCCACAGAATGGCTCATGGAGTGGCTTATTCATATTATAAATGCATGAAGGATTTAATGGCAAAAAGGAAGGCATGGTGTTTAGACAAAACATGAAAAAGAATTAAGCATTTCTGTCTCTCAGATATTCCCTGACCATCTCAGATAAACTTGCTCAGATAAACACATTTAAAAGATGTGTTTTTTGTGGTTTTGAATCAGGCGGGTCACATGCTGTCTCAGTTTGTGTGAGCTATATAGAAGGATCAGGTGTTTGGAATTGAGAATATGGAGAGGCATGTGATTGTTTCCAATGGTGAGTTCTAGAATAATTCCAGGGAATGAGTGGGAGGTAGGATGGTGCACAGGATTGTTGGAAGAGAGGAAGTAAAGGCCAAGATGTTGGGCGGATCGTTGTTACAGATATTAAAATGCAAAAACAATGACAGAAGAGGTATTGGAGAGAGTAATAACCCCAAGGGAATGAGAGGGCTTGCTCTGGGAGTTTTTGAATGGTTACAACATGGAGAGGGTAGTTTCTGACATTGTCTGGAGGCATGAGATCTGAAGCTGGGGATTTCAGGGAGGGGGGAGAAAGGGGAGTAATTCAGGAATGACAGTGAGGAACAAGGAGGTCCACCTCACCACCAAGACCTAGTCATCTGTGACATGGGAGAGGAAAACAGCTGTCATTCGAAAGGACTGGAGTTAGAGCAGAGCTCCGAGAGGAGAGTGGGGCTTCAGTTGGTACAAGGAAGGTGAAGAGGTGCAACAGCGGTGTGGAGGCAATAGGAGATTTTGCTCATGATATCATGAGTTCCAGAGAACAGTTAAAGGAGTTTGGAAATTGGGAAAGGAAGGACAAAGGGATCAATGAGGGGATATAAAGAGTAAATGAGGACAAGAATCCAGGTAAGGGGGGGAGGGATGTGATGTGGAGGGTTTGGGCCTTTCCTGGTGACTGATATAAAAGGAAAGTAGGACATAGTGAGATTAATCTTGATTGTTTCCTAGGCAGGTTATTGTAAATATTGAGGGAGAGAGGGTTTGAGAAAGGCAAACTTACCAAGAGCAGCCAGAGATTTTTGGACTTGTATTAAATTTCTGTTGCTGTCGTACAAATTACCACTTAAAGTCTTAAAACAATAAAAATCTATTATCTTACAGTCCTGCAGCCCAGTGGTTCCATAATAGGTTTCACTGGACTAATAAAATCAAGGTGTCAGCAGGGGTGCATTCCATTCTGGAAAATTCCTTTCTCTCCTTTCAGGGGAGAATCTGTTTCCTTGTGTTTTCAAGCTTCTTGATACCTCACATTCCTTGTCTTATGGCTCTTTTCCTCCACCTTCAAAACCAGCAACATTGCATCTTTCTGGTCCTTCTCCTGTCTCATAATTTCTCTCTGACCATAGCCGGAAAGGTCCTCTGCTTTTAAAAATTTTTTTTTTCAATTTTATTTCCAGTATAGTTAACATACAATGTTATATTAGTTTTTGGTATATAATATAGTGACTCAACACTTCCATACATCACCCAGTGCTCTTCACAAGTGCCCTCCTTAATCCCTGTCACCTATTTAACCCATCCCCCCACCAACCTCCCCTCTGGTAACCATCAGTTCTCTATAATTAAGTCTGTTTCTTGGTCTCTCTCCCTCCCTCCCTCCTACTCTCTCCCTTTGCTCATTTATTTTGTTTCTTAAATACCACATATGAGTGAAATCATGTGGTATTTGTCTTTCTCTGACTGACTTATTTTGCTTAGCATTTTATTTTCTAGCTCCATCCATGTTGCTGCAGGTGGCAAGATTTTATTCTTTTTTATGGCTGAATAATATTCCAGTGTGTATGTATGTGTGTGTGTGGGTATGTATGTGTGTATACATATATATAACATCTTGTTTTTAATTTTTTTATTTTAAAGAGAGAGAGCAGGGGAGAGGGTCAGAGGGAGAGCGAGAGAATCCCGAGCAGGGCTCGATCCTACGTCCCTGGGATCACTACCTGAGCCAAAATCAAGAATCAGATGCTCAACCGACTGAGCCACCCAGGTGCCCTATATCTTTATCCATTCATCTATCAATGGACACTTGTGCTGCTTCCATAATTTGGCTATTGTAAATAATGCTGCAGTAAGCATGGGGTGCATGTGTCTGAAAGGTCCTCTGCTTTTAAAGACTCACATGATTGCACTATACCCACAGATAATTCAGGATAATCTCTCCATCAAGATCTTTAACCTTAATCACATCTGCAAAGTCCCTTTTTGCCATGGAAGGTAACATATTTACAGGCTCAAGGGATTAGGGCATGCTCCTTTTAGTGGCCAAAGGGCCCCCTCTTTCTTTCTGCTGATCCTAGTAAAGAGGCTTGGTGCAGAGTTGATGTAGTTTCAGGGTAATGGTATCTCCTTCAGTGTGTAGTTCACTCTGAGACTCAGGCTTTGGCTCTGTACCTTCAGATCATCTGTGGGACTTAGTGGAGGCTAGGGACAGGCCCTGGCCTCAGACTCATCTCTGAAAAAGGAATATGGTGCTTGTATATTCTGTGGATGAGACCAGTCCATCACATGAATAGGGAGCTCAGACATTATTTGAAGAAATACATTAGTTGAATCATTGGAATAGTCTTGTGTCCTACTAAGAAAGTTGTGCTAACTTTTCCTTTTTATTTAATGAGGCTTCAAAAAAATGTCACATTTAGACATTTGAAAGATGAGAGCTCTGGTATCATTTGTTGTTTGTGTTGAGCCAGAATCTTGTCTGTTCATGAAAGTTTGGTTTGGGGTGTGTTTCTGGTTCTTACTGTCAATTTTCAGTTTAAATTGGTCTTGGAAACTGCTTTATATAGAGTCAAGGATATTTTTCATCTTGCTAATATTTTACATCCATTGTAGAGGTAGGCTGATGTTCCCATTTAGTATTGAATAAGTTGAGAACTGTTTAATTTCATCTTTACTCCTACATTAAATAATTTAAAAAGTATTTAAATATTTGCAAGTTAAAATTGTTCTTTTGGGAATAATTATCTTTTTAACTATAATACAAACATTGAGTACTCTGCAGAAACAAGTTAGAATTTTTCATAAATGGTGATAAACATAGTTAAGGATTGATGCTTGGGTTTTTATATACCAGTCAATTAAATTTCAGTGCTACTTTTAATTAATGTTAATAGACCCATCAGTCCCAGAATATTTGTGATATCAGATTTAACGCACCTAAATTCCAAATTAGGTCAGTGGGTCAATAGGTTATTAGGTTAGAAAAAGATTTATTGTAGTTTCCGTTTTTAAACCCAGGTTCCTAAGTTAATCGTTTTATTTAATTATTTTTATTAAAATTTTTAAAAAATGTTTGTTTATTTTTGAGAGTGCAAAGCAGGGAGAGGGGCATAGAGACAGGGAGGCACAGAATCTGAAGCAGGCTCCAGGCTCTCAGCTGTCAGCACAGAGCCCAATGCATGGCACGGACTCACGAACTGTGAGATCATGACCTGAGCCGAAGTTGGACGCTTAACTGACTGAGCCACCCAGGCACCCCAATCATTTTATTTTTTTTAAGTTTATTTATTTATCTTGAGAGAGAGCGAGCGTGAGCAGGGTAGGGGCAGAGAGGGGGGAGAGAGAATCCCAAGCAGGCTCCGAGCTGTTAGCACAGAGCCCAGTGTGGGGCTAGAACTCATGAACCGTGAGATCGTGACCTGAGCCGAAATCAAGGGTCAGATGCTTAGCCGACTGAGCCACTTGGGCACCCCAAGTATACAGATATATTATAAAGAAGTAGCAGTGGGAACTGAATATCTAAACACTTCTTTCAAGATGGATGTCACTTAGACATCTTAGAAAGTTGCAAGCTCATTCTGTGCTCTAAGAGTGAGACTGGAATTTGTATTTAAGGAACTCTCTTTGGTTCTGGAAAGTGCTGCTTTGGCATGCCCTCCTAGTTAAGAAGATACAAAGCAATACATTGCGATATAATCATAATGATAGATAAGCAATGTACAACAGACTATATATGTTCAACAGGAGTTCTGAGACGGGAGAGGATTGGAATAGTTAAAATGTCAATACTACCCAAAGCAATCTACACATTTAATGCAATCCCAATCAAAATTGCACTGGCATTCTTCTCAAAGCTAGAAGAAACGATCCTAAAATTTGTGTGGAACCACAAAAGACCCCGAATAGCCAAAGTAATGTTGAAAGAGAAAACCAGAGCTGGAGGCATCACAATCCCAGACTTTAGCCTCTACTACAAAACTGTAATCATCAAGACAGTATGGTCATTGGCACACAAACAGACACATAGACCAATGGAATAGAATAGAGAACCCAGAATTGGACCCACAAATGTATGGCCAACTAATCTTTGACAAAGCAGGAAAGAACATCCAGTGGGAAAAAGACAGTCTCTTTAGCAAATGGTGCTGGGAGAATTGGACAACAACATGCAGAAGAATGAAACTAGACCACTTTCTTACCGAATACACAAAAATAAACTCAAAATGGATGAAAGACCTCAATGTGAGACAGGAAACCATCAAAACCTTAGAGGAGAAAGCAGGCCACGACCTCTTTGACCTCAGCCGCAGCAATTTCTTGCTCAACAAGTCTCCAGAGGCAAGGGAATTAAAAGCAAAAATGAACTATTGAGACCTCATCAAGATAAAAAGCTTCTGCACTGCAAAGGAAACGATAACAAAACTAAAAGGCAACCGACGGAATGGGGAAAGATGTTTGCAAATGATGTATCGGATAAAGGGTTAGTATCCAAAATCTATGAAAGAACTGACCAAACTCAACACCTGAAAAACAAATAATCATCCAGTGAAGAAATGGGCAGAAGACATGAATAGACATGTTTCTAAAGAAGACATCCTGATGGCAAATAGACACATGAAAACATGCTCAACATCACTCATCATCAGGGAAATACAAATCAAAGCCACAATGAGGCACCCCCTCACACCTGTCAGAATGGCTAACATTAATAAGGCAACAACAGATGTTGGCAGAAGATATGGTTTATATGTACAGTGGAATACTACTTGACAATGAAAAAGAATGAAATCATGCCATTTGTAGCAATGTGGATGGAACTTGAGAAACTTAACAGAAGACCATGGGGGAAGGGAAGGGGAAAAATAATTACAAACAGGGAGGGAGACAAACTATAAAGAGACTCTTAAATACAGAGAACAGACTGAGGGTTGATGGGAGGGCAGGGGAGAGAGGAAAAATGGGTGATGGGCGTTGAGGAGGACACTTGTTGGAATGAGTATTGGGTGTTGTATGTAAGCTGTGAATCATAGGAATCTACCCCCAAAACCAAGAGCACACTGTATACACTGTACATTAGCCAGTTGACAATAAATTATATTTTTAAAAAAGGGGAGGTTTTCAAGTTCACTCTTAAAGTAGTGTTCAGTGTCTGTTTCATACCTTCTTTACCAAATGTATCAAACTCTGTTATTAAATGGACATTTTAGAGTCATTGTCTTGTCTGCACAGCAATATTGACATTTTTAACTTCTCAAACACTCTTTTCCTTTAATTTTAGTGACAGCTAATTCTTCTTGGCTTTCTTGTGTCCCTTTGATCCTTTTCCATCTAATTGATAATATTATTAATACTAATCATATTTATTTTTTAATACTAGTCATATTTAAAATTGCTGTTTTCTGTGTACTGTCCCATACATGTAACATATTTAATTCTCAGAACAACTGTGTGTACCTATCACTATTATCTCCGAAAAAATGATGTGTGGAGATGAAGTGACTATTCTAAGATCTGTAGCTAATAAAGGGGCTGAGCTATAATTCGTACCCAGGAAATGTTTTCAGAGCCTGTTTCTTTTTTTCAATTTCCCTTTCAGATTATTTGTTTTTACTACATTGAAATGTCACTGATTTTTGTGTATTAATTTTGTGTCCTGCAACTTTGGCATTTGTTCTGATGTGCTTTTTTTGTGGAATCTTTAGGGTATTATTCTACATGTAAGATCATGTCATCTGTGAACAGGGATAATTTTACTTCCTACTTTCCAATTTATATAAGTCTTTTTTTTCCTTGCCTAATTACTCTAGATAGAACTTGCAGTGTGATGTTGAGTACAGGTGATAAAAGTGGGCATCATTACCTTGTTCCTCATCTTAAAGGGAAAGCTTTCAGTTTTTCACTGTTGACCATGATGTTAGCTGTGGACTTTTCATATATGGCTTTTGTTATTTTGAGAAAATTGTTATCTGTTCCTAGTTTGTTGTGTGTTTTTGTCTCGAAACAGTGTTGAATTATGTCAAATGATTGTTCTTCATTGATATATTTGTGTGATTTTTATGCTTTGTTTTATAGACTTGCTATATCATATTGATTTTTGTATGTTGAAACATACCTTGCATCCCAGGGATAAATCCCATTTGGTCATGCTGTATTATCCTTTTAATATACTCTTGGATTTGGTTTGTTATTATTTTGTTGAGGATTTTTGTATCTGTATTCATCAGGGATATTGTAGTTTTCTTTACTTGTGGGATCTGTGTGGCTTTGGTGTGAAGGTGATGTTGGCTTCATAAAATGAGTTTGGGTGTGTTCCCTCTTCAGTTTTTGGAAGGGTTTGAGAAAGATTGGTGTTAACTAATTCTTCGTTACATATTTGGTAGAATTCCCTGTTGAATCTGTTTGGTCCTAGGCTTTTCTTTGTTGAAAGGTTTTTGATTACTGATTCACTATCTTCACTAGTTATAGGTGTGTTCAGATTTTCTACTTCTTCATGATTCAGTCTTGGTAGGTTATGTATTTCTAAGAATTTTATCTGTTTCTTCTAGGTTATCCAATTTGTTGGTATTTCTGTGGTGTCAGTTGTAGTATTGCCTCTTTCACTTCTGATTTTGAGTTATCTCTCCTTTTTTCTTAGTCTAGTTGAAGGTTTTTCACTTTGTTGACCTTTTCTAAAAATTCCTTTTTATATTTTTTCCTATTGTTTCTCTATCCTCTGTTTTGTTTACATCTATTTGAGATTTTTATTTCCTTCTGCTGACTTTGGGCTTATTTTTTCTTTTTCTGGTTCCTTGCAGTGTAAAGTTAGGGTTTGTTTTTGAGATTTTTTTTTCTTTTCTTAATGTAGTATTTACCTTGTAAACTTCCCTCCTAGTATTGCTTTTGCTACATCCCATAAGTTTTGATATGTTATGTTTTTGTTTGTTCTAGGTATTTTCTAATTTCCCTTTTGATTTCTTCTTTGATCCATTTATTGTTTAATTTTCATACATTTGAATTTTCCAGTTTTCTTTGTGTTATCAAAGTTTATTCCATTGTGGGCAGAAAAGATAGTTGGTATGATTTTAGTCTTCTTAAGTTATTATGACTTATTTTGTGATCTAATATGTGATCTGTCCTGGAGAATATTCCATGTACAGTTGAGAAGAATGTGTATTCTTTTGCTATTGGGTGGAATGTTCTGTGTATGTCTGTCAAGTTGATTTACTCTGGAGTTTTATTCAAGTTGTCTGTTTCGTATTGATATTCTGTCTGGATGTTTTATCCTTTTTGATACTGGAGTATTGAAATCTCTTACTGTGTTGCTATCTATTTCTTTCCTTAGTTCCATCTTTGTTTGCTTCAAATATTTGGGTGCACTGGTGTTGAATGTATATGTAATTGTTACATCTTCCTGATGACCTGACCCTTTCATCATTATATAACATCCTTTTATGCCTCTTGTTAGTTTTTGACTTAAAATCTATTTTGTTTGATATAAGTATGGCCACTCCTGCTCTCTTTTGGTTATATTTGCATGGAATATCTTTTCACCTTTACTCTCATCTTCTGTATGTCCTTAAATCTAAAGTGAGTCTGTTGTAGACAACAAATGGTTGGATCTTACTTTTTCTGATAAATGTATCGACTCTGTCTTTGATTTCTGACTTTAGTTCATCTACATTTAAAGTAATTACTGATACGGAAGACTTACTGTGTCCATTTTCTTATTTGTTTTTGACTGTCTTAGAGTTTGTGTTTTGATTCCTTTCTCTTTTCCTTTTGTGTCTCTTCTCTAGGTATTTTCTTTTTGCTTAACCATGGGTCTTATATAAAACATCTTATAGTTTTGACAATCTATATTAAACTGATAACACTTCAGAAATCTATTCTTTCACTTCTCTCTCCCTTCTACACTTTGTTATCAACATCACAAATATCATCTTTTTGTTGTATATCTTATGAATCCATTTTTGTAGTTATAGTTATTTTTATACTTTTGTCTTTTAACTTCTGTACTAGAATTGTTATTTTTAGTCTTTATTTTTAATTTTTTTAAAAACAATTTGTGGAGTTTAACATTTGTTATGTACACTTTTTGTGACTTAAGTTCTAAATTTTATGTAAAACTTTTTCATGAAAACTTCTATAAGTTAAGTAAATCTAATAAATAATTTTTTTTGTTGTTTAAACAGAATTCTGAGACTGATGGTCAGCCATATAGAAGAATACATTGAACCTATAGTTTTCTGAAGAAGCAATTTAAAAGATCCAAAAAACACAAAAGGTAATGAAAAGGTTGTATCTTAGAATATACTTTGGATTGACATTTTTCCAGCAAAATATATAAATTAATCCATAAACTGTTTTGACACATTAATTTGAGGAATGTTTTATTAAAAAATGTTTCCTATTTATATTACTTTATTTCAAAGCATGTATTGTATCCACTATATTTAGATACTGTTTTAGATACTGAGAATGCAGTGATAAACAAGACAGAAGCTGTCCCTGCTCTCATTATGGTTGCATTCTAAAGAGAGGGAGGACAAATAAACCAGTGAAACATTTGTCGTTAGTTCAATGCACAGAATTAAAATAAATAATGTGTTACAGAGACTGGTGACTGCTTTCATTATTGAAAGACATAAATATTTGAAAGCCCTCACTGAAAAGAACATTTCAGTTAAGATATGAATGGCAAGAATGTGCCAGCCTTGTGAAGATCTGAGAAAGGAGATTTACAAGCAGTGAAACCAAAATGACCATAGAATGCTTGAGGAACGGAAAGAGAAAATGTGACTGGAGTATAATAAACGAGGGGAAGAGTATATGGAATTGAGGTTCGAGAAGAAATCTTGGCAAGGAGCAAATTTACCGAGAAAGTCAAGTGTTCTGTTTTGCTGTATAATATTTTAGACACCTGTAAATGCTGTAGAAATATCAAAAAGGTAGCTGGATATAAGACTCTGAAGTTAAGAATCATGTCTAAGGGTGTGGATTTGGGAGTTATTGGCACAGAGAAATACTTAAAGGCATATGTCTAGATGAAATTATATAGGAAGTGTACATAGATTGAGAAGGATTTATCCTTGGGACGTGCCAGTGTTAGAGGAGAAGGAACAACCAGTGAGATGAGTGAGAAATCAGGAAAGTGTTCTGTTGCAGAAGGCAAAAAGAGAAAAGTATTTAATAAATGTAGAAGTGATTAGTTACATCATATGCTACTATGAGGTAAAATAGAGAGTAGACCAGAGCAACCATTATTGCATTTGGCAGCATGAATGTCCTTTAACCTCTAATAAGAGTGAACAATCTCAGTAGGAGTGGTGAGGGTGAAAGCCTGATTAAAATTGATGAAGAAGAAATGGGGGAATTTCCAGTTAAAGATGGCAAAAGAAATGCAATTAAATTCCTGTTTTTTTTTCCCTTGAAACTCCATTAAAGCTAAAGTAAAGGGATGGTTTTTTTTTTCTTCCTTTAAAACAAAAGGCCTAACTTCACAAGAGCAAACAGAAGGGGACAGGAAACAAATGCAAAAAAAATTTGGAGCCTGAAAAGCAAAAGAAAGTCTGGTATCTCTCTTACAGACCCTAGAACCCTGAGCCAGCTGTGAGAATGCTGAGACTAAACTTAACAGCACTATAGAGCCTCTAAATTGTCAGGAATGGACAGCGCTCTTTACTTCTGCAAATAGAAATACGAGTGGAAGTAAAAAGAAGCCGATATGTTGCCAGTCTGTCTAAGAGGTGATTATACTCCATAAACCCTTTTCTTGACCTTGGAGTACCAAGCATCTACCCCTTCCTTATCTTAGCAGAAGACTAGAGATCTATTTTCTAGCAAGGATAAAATTGAGATGCAGCAAACATGGTTGAGAATGGGAGTACCATGTTGAAAATAGAGGGATTAAGAACGTAGGCTACCAGATTTTTATAATTTTTCAGTCAGTAGTTTAGAAGATTTTTCTCTGGAAATTGTAACCAGCCTAAGAGAAAAGAGCTGAAGATACTGACTTAAAAGAATTTCCCCAAAGAAATATTCCAACCTGATACCTCTGCTAAAGTTCATAGTCAGTAAGACCTATCACAAAGAATTTCAGTGATCTTTTTAGACCCCACTCTTAAATGATTTGGTTCCCAGAGATCTCTAAGCATTATGGGAAAACCTGTTATGTGAGAGCCAAAGACCATGCCAAAAGAACTTACCAAGTTAGGGGAAATGGAGACCAGGTAGGTAAAATTTACCCCACTTACAGCAGGTAAAAAACTGAAACAAAAACAAAATTATTACCTAATGGTTTCAGAGAAGTTGGAAGGGAGATACTAAATTTGTGAAACGTGAAAGAAAAACAAATTAGAAATGAAGAACTCAAGAGTGGAAAAATAAAGCTAATATATCGAGAGTAAAACAAAGTTAAAATGGGAGAGAAAAATATAAAATTGGAGCAACTGTCAGAATCCCTAATGTTGAAATAATGGGAGTTATGGAAAGGGAGAAAAGAGAGAAATAGGAGAAATAAAGAATTGAGAATGATTGAACAAAACTGTCCAGAATTAGAGGACATAAGTTTCTAAGTAGAAAGATCCTATACTGTGACCACTATGGATGTGGAAATAAGTCCAAAATAGGACATATCGCTGTTAAAATGTAAAACATAGAGGAGCTTCCAGAGTAAGAGAAGTAGGTCACATGTAAAGATCAATAATCAGAATGGCTTTGGGCTTCTTGAGAATACTCTGGAAACTAGAAGACAATGGAGCCTTCTCGTAAGTCTCAGGGAAAACTTATTTCCAACCCAGTATTCAGTATGTAGCTAAACTATTGATTAACTATGATTGATGACAGTTTCAGACTTGTGATTTCTAAACTGCTTATCTGCCATGACCCCTTTCTTGGGGTGTTATATTTGGAGGTACTCAACAAAATAAGTAAACTAAAAAAGATGAAAGCATAGGATATAAGAAACAGAAAATGCACCTTTAGTAGAGACCCAGAAAATCACCAGGAAGATTATGTATAATGATCCCAAGATGATTGCTGGTTGTAGAGAGCATCTAGTCCCAACAGGAATAGGTCAAAGGGCACCAAGGTAAATAGCTTTGAGATTATGTTGGTAGAATGTGTAATGTGTTTGAAGATGTTAGGAGATTTAGACAGGAAAGAGTTTGGGGCTGAATTGGTGATAGGTATATAGGAAAGTAAGTCAACAATAAAACAATTATTAACTCCAGGGAAAATTATTTAGAAAGGGGAAGTAATTGTAGTATGCTGTATGGCTCAGTTGTGAATTGCATTTACAGAGTCATAATAATGTTAACTCTGAATATAACCACCTAGCCAAAAGTATGATATTGGGAATTTGGGCAAGTGTGCATGTAAATGAGGTAAGGATGGGGAGTCAAAAAGAATTAAATTTTTCTTAGTGGAATTCAGTAGATGATGCCTAATAAAGACTCTCTTGAGAGCAAAAGGAGACACTTTTAATAATTACATTGGGACAGCTTGAATAAGTTGGGAGCGTATAGACAAACTACCTAAAACAGAAGGAATCAAGAAGTAGCAAAATAAAGGATATCAGAGAGTTAACCGCCTGCAGAGACAGTTCAAGGGGTGAAAGTGGTGGGAAGTGGGAATTGGGGGATCAGAGAACAGAGGACTTCCAATTTTTTAGTAAGTCTTGTGAAACTAGGTGGGCACTTTAGACTTTGAACATGTATACACTGGTGAAAATAAACACTACATTTTAAAGTAAGGGAGAGAAGGGAATTAAAGATGTTCAAACAGCAAATGTACCCTGCCATGCAGTTTTCCTGTGAAAGGGAGCAGAAAAGGAGGGCAGTACCTGAAGGGGTTGGTGGGTCAGGGGTTGCTTTTGTTTTGTTTTTAGGGTAAAATACTAAGATGTTGATCAGAAAAATCCATTTTTTAAGGGAGAAATTCGTGATGTAGGAATGGAAAGCCTTGAGGGTGACAGCAACTGCGATTCAGAGGACTAGAATCATGTCATTAGATACTGCACAGTTTATTTTTAATACAGAATGTGTTGTTTCATGTATAAGGGTTCTTTTCCAAAGATTTCCAGGCTCTGAGATTTTCTGTTAATTATATTTAATGTTGCATGCTGAATTAAAAACATATCTGCTTCTGTATTTGGCAGACTTTGAATGTTTTATAAAATTTCTTAGTTCTTAATGTCTCCCCATTTCATAAATATTTGTAAAGCTTGTTTTTAAACTGATATTTATAAAAGACTTATGCCATCCTTGCCCTCTGTCATCATAAAGTAATAATAACACTGGAGAGCTGGGAAGTCCTATCGCTGAATGACGTTGAGCTCAAGTTGCTTATGTAAAGGAGCATTTGATTCCTACATGTAACTTGATCTTGGTAATTTAATTTGTGAACTTTGAATCCCAGAAACTGTAACTGATCCTTTCAAAGACACATTATTGCATACTATGCTGGCCTAGGAATGTCAATATTTAAGAAAGAAGACTTTTAATAATAAAATTTGATCTGTATTAGATTATGCACTTGAAATTCCTTGCTGTGTGTAGGGACACAGCATATCTCCTAAAACAGAATCATTTTAGGATCCATAGCATGAATCATTTAGAATCCATAGCATGTGCAGGTGTGACTCTGGATGGTTTTTTTTGTACTGAAAATGTGAGGCCTAGGGTAGTCCCCAGATAGGGCCTTTTGGCTGTTCCACCATTACTTTGTTTTGAATTAATTTGACACTTTATTTAAAGAAGTTAGAGGGAATTTTTACCCAGTTGGCTCTAGAGTACTTCGTTCCACCTATTTCACTTCTTCCTTACCTTTTCCTTAAATATAGTATGTCACTTGGCTAGAAAAGTAGACAAAAGATCTTGGACTAGACTGTTAAAGATATAGTCTTTTTTTTTTTTTTTTTAATTTTTTCAACGTTTTTTATTTATTTTTGGGACAGAGAGAGACAGAGCATGAACGGGGGAGGGGCAGAGAGAGAGGGAGACACAGAATCGGAAACAGGCTCCAGGCTCCGAGCCATCAGCCCAGAGCCTGACGCGGGGCTCGAACTCACGGACCGCAAGATCGTGACCTGGCTGAAGTCGGACGCTTAACCGACTGCGCCACCCAGGCGCCCCTAAAGATATAGTCTTAATTTGTTCACTTAGCACAATAAATGTTTGGAAGAATACGGTTACCAACATTAGTAAAATAGCCTAATAAAGCATCAGCTTGTATCTTCTAAACCATTTTGGGTTCAATCAAGTTGACCCTTCCTATAGTCTGAGCCCTAATTCTTGGGGTCTTTTTTTTTTTTTTTTTTTCTAATTTTCCCTATTTTCTACCTTTTGATAATTAAAGAAGCATAGTCTTGGTTCCATATAAAAAAGGATCAGATCTGGCCTTTTAACTTTAAAATTGTTCTTTTTTAATTCACCCAACATGACTGTTACCTTTCCACTGTTCTTTTTGTTCCAGTCATAGAACTGATCTCTGTTATTACCATGATAGGTATGTCTCTTAGACCAGAGGGTTGTAGTTAGGTCATCTTTGAAGTCTTTTCTAACTCCAGAATTCGGTAATTCCACGTTTCATCTCCTGATGTTCACCCAGACACTTAAAACTGGTATTTTATCTAGTGCTAGTTCCTTTTACTTTTACTTCTGACTCCCTATTCATTTTCTTTTAAGAATTCTTAGCCCTTCATAGTCTCATTTCTATAGCCATAACCACAGAGGCACAACATCATTTATCAAGGATTATTCACTTGCTCTTTCATGACTATACATTTGAAAACAGTGATAGAATATTTTAGAATCCCATGTTCTTAGAGCATCTTTAATCTCTTTTCACTTAGTGTTACACATTCATTTGCACTATTTTCTCAATTTTAGATAAGATGTATAATACTTAAAGTATAATTTTTCATGTCTCAAAACTGGGGATTTATTAGCATTAATAAATATTTAACTCATGACAATAGGATGTACGTATTTTGTGTAAATAAATTCTGCCTTACACTTCAGAAAACCTATAGAATATAGGGTGACAAACTTTAGGCTAACAATTTCATTTTAAAGTAGTGAACCTTAATTCCTTCAATGTGGGTAAGAGACCCTTTATAATAAGGCTTTTTTCCACTTCACTTGCCTTCACCCTTCTACTCACTCTTACTCTCATTTTATGCTCTAGTAATTAAAACTTTAAGTTGTAACATGACCAAATTTTTTCTAAATAAAATGCTAAAATGCAACACCTGGGTGGCTTGCTTAGTCGGTTGAGTGTCTGACTTTGGCTCAGGTCACGATCTCATGGTTTGTGAGTTTGAACTCTATATTGGGCTCTGTGCTGACAGCTTAGAGCCTGGAGCCTGCTTTGGATTCTATGTCTCCCTCTCTCTCTCTGACCCTCCCCTGTTCTTTCTCTCTCTCTGTCTCTCTCAAAAATAAAAATAAACATTAAACGTTAAAAAAAAAAATTAAACGAGGGGCACCTGGGTGGCTCAGTCAGTTAAGTGTCTGACTCTTGATTGCGGCTCAGGTCAGGAGCTCACTGTTCATGAGTTTAAGCCCCGTGTCAGGTTCTGTGCTGATAGCACAGAGCCTGCTTGGGATTTTCTCTCTTCCCCTCTCTCTCTGCCCCTCCCCAACTTGTGCTTTCTCTCTGTCTCAAAAATAAACAAACTTAAAAAAAAATTTTTTTTAAAGAAAATGCTAAACCTCCTAAGTTTCTCAAATATGATGCTCCCTCAAGGCCTGTGCCTTTGCAAGTTACTATTCTTGTAGCTTAGAATCCTTTCACATACTACCTCTTCTTTTGCTCTGGTCTGTTATTTCTCACATTCAAATGGTCATACAGATCACATGGGGACCTTGTTAAATGTAGATTCTGGTTCAGTAAGACTGGGGTTTTTAACAAGGCCTCAGATGATGCCAGTGCTGGTGGTCTGCACCAGCATTGGCATCATCTGAGATACGTGTGTGTGTGTGTGTGTGTGTGTGTGTGTGTGTGTGTACACGTATATATGTATTTTGTTTTAAATTGTCAAGTTAGCTAACATACTGTGTAGTCGGCTTCAGGAATAGATTCCTGTGATTCATCCCTTACATACAACCCCCAGTGCTCATTCCAAGAAGTGCCTTCCTCAATGCCATCACCCATTTTTTCACCTCCCCAACCCCCTACCCCTCATCAACTCTCAGTTTGTTGTCTGTGTTTAATAGTCTCTTAATGGTTTGCCTCCTTCTCTGTTTGTATCTTATATTTCCTTCCTTCTCCCATGGTCATCTGTTAAGTTTCTCAAATTCCACATATGAGTGAAAATATATGATATCTGTCTTTCTCTTAGCATATAATACCCTCCAGTTCCATCCATGTTGTTGAAAATGGCAAGATTTCATTCTTTTTCATCGCCGAGTAGTATTCCATTGTATATGTAAACTACATCTTTATCCATTCATCAGTTGATGGACATTTAGGCTCTTTCCATAATTTGGCTATTGTTGATAGCACTGCTATAAACATTGGGGCACATGTGCCTCTATGAATCAGCACTCCTGTATTCTTCGGATAAATTCCTAGTAGTGCTATTGCTGGATCATAGAGTAATTCTATTTTTAACTTTTTGAGGAACCTCCACACTGTTTTCCAGAGCACCAGTTTGCATTCCCACCAACAGTGCAAGAGGTTTCCCTTTTCTCCACATACTCGCCAGCATCTGTAGTTTTCTGAGTTGTTGATTTTAGCCACTCTGACCGGTGTGAGGTGGTATCTCATTGTGGTTTTGCTTTGTATTTCCCTGATGATGAGCAATGGTGAGCATCTTTTTTCATGTGTCTGTTTGCCATCTGGATGTCTTTGTGTCTCTTCATGTGTTCTGCCCATTTCTTCACTGGATTATTTGTTTTTCGGGTATTGAGTTCCTTATAGATTTTGGATACTAACCCTTTATCTTGTATGCCATTTGCAAATATCTTCTCCCATCCTGTTGGTTGCCTTTTAGTTTTGTTGATTGTTTCTTTTGCTGTGCAGAAGCTTTTTATCTTGATGAGGTCTCAGTAGTTCATTTTTGCTTTTATTTCCCTTGATGTTGGAGACATGTCAAGTGAGAAGTTGCTGCAGCCGAGGTCAAAGTGGTTACTGCCTGTTATTTCCTGTAGGATTTTGATGGTTTCCTGCCTCACATTCGGGTCTTTCATCCATTTTGAATTCATTTTTGTGTATAGTTTAAGAAAGTCATGTAGTTTCATTCTACATGTTGCTGTCCAGTTCTCTCAGCACCATTTGCTAAAGAGACTGCCTTTTTTCCATTGGATACTCTTTCCTGCTTTGTCAAAGATTAGTTGGCCATATATGTGTGGGTCCATGTTTGGGTTCTCTCTTCTATTCCATTGGTCTATGTATCTGTTTTTGTGCCAGTACCATACTGTCTTGATGATTACAGTTTTGTAGTAGAGGCTAAAGTCTGGGGTTGTGATGCCTCCGACTTTGGTTTCCTTTTTCAACATTACTTTGGCTATTCACGGTCTTTTGTGATTCTATACAAATTTTAGGATTGTTCTAGCTCTGTGAAAAATGCTGGTGCTATTTTGATTGGCATTGCATTGAATCTGTAGATTGCTTTGGGTAGTATTGACATTTTAACAATATTTATTTTTTCAACCCATGAGCACGGAATGTTTTTCCATTTCTTTATATCTTCTTCAATTTCTTTCATAAGTTTTCTAGAGTGTTTAGCATACAGATTTTTCACATCTTTGGTTCGGTTTCTTCCTAGGTATTTTATGGTTGTTGGTATAGTTGTAAATGGGATCAATTTCTTGATATCTCTTTCTGTTGCTTCATTATTGGTTGTAGAAATGCAGCCGATTTCTGTACATTGATTTTATATCTTGTGACTTTGCTGAATTCATGTATCAGCTTTAGCAACTTTTTGGTGAAGTCTTTCAGGTTTTCCATGTAGAGTATCTTGTCATCTGCGAAGAGTGAAAGTTTGACTTCTACTTTGCCAATTTGCATGGCTTTTATTTTGTTTTGTTGTCTGATTGCTGAGGCTGCGACTTCTAAGTATGTTAAACAAGAGTAGTGAGAGTGGACATCCCTGTCGTGTTCCTGATCTCAGGGGGAAAGCTGTCAGTTTTTCCCCATTGAGGATGATATTAGCTGTGGGCCTTTCATATATGGCTTTTCTGATGTTAAGGTATGTTCCTTCTAACCTGACTTTCTTGAGGGTTTTTATTAAGAAAGGAAGCTGTATTTTGTCAAATGCTTTCTCTGCATCTATTGACAGGATCATATGGTTCTTATCCTTTCTTCTATTAATGTGATGTATCATGTTGATTGATTTGCGAGTATTGAACCAGCCCTGCAGCCCAGGAATGAATCCTACTTGATCATGGTGAATAATTCTTTTAATATACTGTTGAATTCGATTTGCTAGTATCTTGTTGAGGATTTTTGCATCCATGTTCATCAGGGATATTGGCCTTTATTCTCCTTTTCAGTGGGGTCTTTGTCTGGTTTGGCAATCAAGGTAATGCTGGCTTTATAGAATGAGTCTGGAAGCTTTCCTTTCATTTTGTTTTTGCAACAGCTTGAAAAGAATAGGAATTAACTCTGCTTTAACTCTGCTTTAAATGGTGGAATTCCCCTAGCCAACTGGCCCAGGACTCTTATTTGTTGGGAGATTTTTGATAACTGAATCAATTTCTTCTAGTTATAGGTCTGTTCAGATTTTTTCATTTCTTTTTACTTGAGTTTTGGTACTATGTGAGTGAGTGTCTAGGAATTTATCCATTTCTCCCAGATTGTCCAGTTTGTTGGCATCTAATTTTTCATAGTATTCTCTAATAATTGTTGGTGTTGGTTCTCTAATAATTCTCTAATAATATGGTGTTGGTTGTGATCTCTCCTCTTTCAATCGTGATTTTATCTATTTGGGTCCTCTCTCTTTTCTTTTTGGGAAATCTGGCTAGGGGTTTGTCAGTTTTGTTTATTCTTTCAGAAAACCAGCTCTTAGATTCATTGATCTGTTCTACTGGTGGTTTTTTTTTTTTTTTTTTTTTGGATTTTATGTTGTTCATTTCTGCTCTACTCTTTATTATTTGTCGTCTTCTGCTGGCTTTGTGCTTTCTTTGGTGCTGCCAAGTTCCTCCAGGTGTGAGGTTAGGTTATGTATTTGGGACTTTTGCTTCTTGAGATAGGCTTAAATTGCAGTGTACTTTCCTCTTAGGACTGCCTTTGCTGTGTCCCAAAGTGTTTGGACTCTTGTGTTTTCATTTTCATTTGCTTCCGTGTATTTTTAAATTTCTTCTTTAATTGCCTGGTTGACCCATTCATTCTTTAGTAGGATGTTCTTTAACCTCCACGTATTTGGGAACTTTCCAAATTTTTTCTTGTGATTTCAAGTTTCATAGTGTTGTGATCTGAAAATATGGATGGAATGATCTCAACCTTTTATATTTATAGAGGGCTGTTTTGTGGCCCAGTATGTGATCTGTTTTGGAGAATGTTCCAAGTGCACTCAAGAATGAGTATTCTGCTTTTGGATGAAAAGTTCTGAATATATCTGTTAAGTCCATCTGGTCCAATGTGTCATTAAGAGCTGTTGTTTCCTTATTGATTTTCTGCCTAGATGATCTGTCCATTGCTATAAGAGGAGTATTAATGCCCCCCCATAATCACAGTTATTATCTATACATTTATTTATGTTTGTGAATAACTGATTTATGTATTTGTGTTCTTCCTTCTTGTGGGCATGAGCATTTACAATCGCTAGCTCTTCTTGATGGATAGACCCCTTAATTATGATACACTGCCCTTCTTCATCTCTTGTTACAGACTTTGTTTTAAAATCTAATTTGTCTGATACAAGTATGGCTACTCTAGCTTTCTTTTGCCCTCCAGTAGCATGATAGTTGGTTCTCCATCCCCTCACTTTCAATCTGCAGGTGTCCTCATGTCTAAAATGAGTCTTTTGTAGTCAGCATACAGATGGATCTTGTTTTTTTATTCATTCTGATACCCTAGGTCTTTTGATTGGGGCATTTAGTTCATTTACATTCAGAGTGATTATTGAAAGGTATGGATTTAGTGTCATTGTGTTATCTGTAGGTTTTGTGCTTGTGGTGATATCTCTGGTCCTTTTGCTGCTTTCCACTAGTGGTCATGAACTCCTTTAGTTTTTGTTTGTCTGGGATGGCCTTTATCTCTCCTTCTATTCTGAATGACAGCCTTGCCGTTAAAAGATTCTTGGCTGCATATTTTTCCTATTCAGCACATTGAATATTTCCTGCCACTCTCTTCTGGCCTCCCAAATTTCAGTGGTCAGGTCTGCTAACTACCTTTATGTGTCTACCCTTGTAGGTTAAGGCTTGTTTGTCTCATCTGTTTTCATAATTCTCTCTTTATCTTTCCATTTTGCCGGTTTCACTATGATATGTCATGGTGTTGACCTGTTTTGTTGATTTTGAAGGGAGTTCTCTGTGCCTCCTGGATTTGGATATCTGTTTCCTTCCCCAGATTAGGGATGTTCTCAGCTATAATTTGTTCAAATAAACCTTCTGCCCCTTTCTGTTTTCTTCTTCTGGAACTTCTACGATACAGATATTATTAGGTTTCATTAAATCACTTAGGTCTCTAAATCTCCCCTCGTGGTGTAGTAATTTCCTTTCCCTCTTTTTTTCAGTTTCATTATTTTCCATAATTTTATCTTCTGTCTTACCTATTTTCTCTTCTGCTTCTTCCATCCTCGCTGTCATTGTATCTAGTTTATTTTGCATCTCACATATAGTGTTTCTTAATTCATCGGAACTATTTCTTAGGTCTTTGATCTCTGCCTCGATTCTCCCCTGTCTTCTATGGTTTTTTCAAGCCTGGCTATTAGTCTTATGACTTTTATTCTAAATTCTTGTTCACATATATTGTTTCTATCTGTTTGAGCCATTCTCTGGCTGTCATTTCTTCCTGGAATTTTTGA
The DNA here is from genome assembly GCF_023721935.1 of Panthera uncia. Taxonomy (NCBI): domain Eukaryota; kingdom Metazoa; phylum Chordata; class Mammalia; order Carnivora; family Felidae; genus Panthera; species Panthera uncia. The sequence goes on along the minus strand of NC_064811.1, from coordinate 43,302,688 downwards.
GGAGAATTCTTCCATTTCGTCATTTTGGCTAGGTTTCTGTCTTTTATGTGTTTTAATAGCTTGTTATGTGTCCTGCACCTGTGAGAACTACTATATTATAAAGGGGTCAGAGGTGCCTGGGTGGCTCAGTCAGTTAAATGTCTGTGATTTCATGGTTCATGCATTCAAGCCCCGCATCAGCTCTGTGATGACAACTCAGAGCCTGGAGCCTGCTTTGGAGAGCCTGTCTCCCCCTCTCTCTGCCCCTTCCCTGTTCGCGTGTACTCTCTCTCTTTCAAAATAAATAACCATTAAAAAAAATTAAAGAAAAGGGGGTTATACACTGTCCAGGGCCTTGCACTTCAGGAAGCGTTTTTGGAGTGTGTTGCTTGCACTCGGCTGTTGCATATTTGGCTGCTCTGTCACAGTGGTCATTCTTCTCCAAAGCTCCTCCTTACTCATGGTGGTCGATTGTTTAGACCTTTCACCAGGTGTGCTTAGATTTGTTTAGAAATTAAAAAAAAAAAAAAGGAAAGTGCAGGGGACTTGGTCCCATACAAAGAGAAAAATGAGAGGGGTGGAAAAAAAGACCAAGCAGAGAATCAGAGAAACTACAAGGCTTAATCCAGAGAGAAAGGAAAATAAAGAAGGAGGTATAGAAAAGATGTAAAAAGAATAAAAATGCCTGAGTAAACAGACTGACAAAGCAGAGAAAAAAAAAATACATAACAAGAAATGACCAAAAGTCAAATCAGAGACTATGAATCTGATTCCAAAGGGGGAAAAAAAAAGAGGGTAGAAAAAAGAAAAGAGAAAAAAAATAATAGTAATAAAAAATTAAACAAAAAACCAGACGAACATACATAACTGCAGGACAGTTGTCGGTTGGTGTTTGAGATCAGTGGCTGTGCTGTCTGGAGGAGAGGCCATCTGGTTCCCTCAGTGTCAGTCCCACTCCAGTAGATAAGCAGTTGCTAGGCACGGAGGGGCGGGGTTTGGTGTAAGCAGGTCCTGCCTTCACTGGGGGCCCTGAAGCCCCACTGTGTTGGTGATGAGGAGAAAAATGGCAGTACCCCAATCTGTCCTCCCTGGACCGGGTGTCTCAAACCTCGCTGTTCAGGCAGCCCTTACAGAGTAGTGCGGGCAGCTGGCTTGTCCTGCTCTATGGTCTCCCTCGTCTCCTAGGTGATCGGCTGAGATTCAAAACCTGATGTCTTAAAGGATCCCACACTGTGGGACCCAGTTCTGGGGTAGCACCACTCCGCCCTGCCAATAAAGGGCCTTTGCCTGGCCTGGGCCATATTTTTAGTAATAGCAATTTAGACTATCTGACAAACTTATTGTCATCAAGAATATTTCCGGACTCCTTCCTACATACCTTCGTTATCCTTCTTACTATTATCTGGGTATCTGTCTCCCTATTCAGTTCCAGATTTTTGCCTATAAGGACTGACTTTTATCCTTCTATCCCTAAAGCTTAGCATACTATTTAATAGAAAATAGGCTTTCAACAAATGTTTGTTGATTAGATATTATTTTTAAATTGAAGAATAGTTGACATAGAATGTTATATTAGTTTCAGGTATAAACAGTGATTCAGTAATTCTGTACATTCCACAGTGCTCACCATGATAAGGGTAGTTACCATCTGTCGACATACAATGTTACTACAATATTAATGACTATGTTCCCTATGCTGTACTTTTTATTCACATGACTTATTTTGTAACTGGCAGTTTGTTGGCCTTACTTCCTTTCACCTGTTTCAGTCATCCTCCCTCTTATCCCCGGCAACCACCAGTTCATTGTTTGTATTCATGAGTGTTTCTGTTTTTTGTGTTTTAGATTTCATATATAGGTGAAATCATATGGAATTTGTCTTTCTGTGTCTGACTTTCACCTGGTATGATACCCTCGAGGTTCATCCATGTTGAATGGATTGGCAAGATTTTATTTTTATAGCTGAGTAGTATTCCACACTGTGTGTGTGTGTCTGTGTGTGTTTGTGTGTGTGACACACACATCTCATATCTTCTTTATCCATTCATCTATCAATGGGCACCTAGGTTGTTTCCATATCTTGGCTATTGTAAACAACTGCTGCATGAATATAGGGGTACATATATCTTTTTGAATTATAGCCTATTTACAGTTTCATAGTCTAATATATATACTAAATGTTAAGAGTAGCCTTTATTATTTTATAATATAAAATTAATTATGAACCTCAATTTTTTCCCCCTGTATTCCTTTTTTAGAAGGGAAAAAGCCTTAAATATGCCCCAGCTAAAGGTATTTGCTTGAAAATATTTCAGCCTTTGGTACAAGCCAAAACATTTGAATTCTCTATGATAACATAAAGTGTTTCTCAACATTACTGTTTGTAGACTAATTTTTTTTTTTGAAAACTAATGACTATGTATTTTTCTTTCCACCCAAGGAGAAGTACAAATGTCTACCACAAGACGAAAACGTAATATGTTATGTTGTTTACCGTAAGCTGTAGTAAAATGAGCTCGATTGTCGACAGGTATGTTTTTAGAGACTCTTTATTTTGAATCCTATAAAGGTATTTTAAAATTTATTATTAGAGTAATGATCTCTATCAAACTGATACGGAGTTTCATGCTTAAACATAATTCCTATTACATTCAGTTTCTATATTGAGTAAACATAGTGTAATAGTAAGATATGTTAATGTTATCTATAGCCAGAGTCCAGTGTATGGCTTGTGTCCTAAACAGATCTTGAACTATAATTTTGAGTTTGATTTGGTCAGAGCTGCTCCGAGAGAAATTGTGATAGTTGGCACGTTTCCCTGGCACCTTATGGAATCTTTTTTCTCCTCATGTGTTGTCCTTTTTCTCCGTATCTATCTGTTGGGGCTAACTCCATGTCTTTAAGCATTCTAGTGTTTGAGATTGATAAGTGGTAGCTATAATTAGGATTTTATTAGTTGAAATTATAATCTTTGAATCATATTCTTGGGAAAAGGATAAACCTGCTTCTTTGATTTTAAGACTTTTTTTTTTTTTTTTTTTTTTACATTTTAACACTGACACTGAGATTCATCTTACAATTGCCTTATCATAGTTTAATTGGTAGCATTTTTTTTCTTTCTTAATGGCATATGAAATACTGACAAGTCTTTATAAAAGTCAATGGTGTTCTTAATTTGATGACATACAGTAACATGTTTTAAGCTCTTACTCTTTGATAGGTAATGTGTAGAGTACTTTTCATATGTTGCTTCATTTAACCTCACAATAATTCCTTGAGATTTTACAGCTGAGGCAACCATAGGTCAGAGAGGTTGAATAACTTGTTTAAGGTCACATAGTTAAGTGATGAGCTGGAATTATGACCTATGTTGGCCTGACACTAAAGTTCCTGTATTTTTATTATAGTGTACTGTGTGATTCTTCCATAGGGGATTCTTTAAAAGTTTTGTAGCTAGAGTTGTATACAGAAGTGACTTGACGTGTGGGCCAGCCTGTCTCCCTTTCCTGTGAGATAAACAGTGAAGATAAATACTCTACCAGAACTTAAGACCTAAGGGGCAAGGAGTTTCCTTAGAGAGGCCTGCCTGCAGCACTGCCCTAGTTTTGGGCTATGCCATATTTTCAGGTGGGCTCTATGTATAGTTGTCTCCTCAGAAAGGATGTTCCTTCACTGCTCCTGAGAGATTAAATATGATTGTGGTATTATGCTTCTCAGTGATTGCCAATTCCCATTCTAGATGATGCAACATCTGGATATAGCATCTGTGTTCAGACATAACAGCAGTTTTTAATAAGAGTTCATTATTTCTGTGAATATCATTAAAATTATGGACTCTCTCCTCAATAAAATGCATATACATACAGAAGTTTTCCTAAGTTGCAGTGCACACATGGAACCTGGAAAGTCCAGATATGGACCTCTGTGATACAAAATTGGCAGATATTCTCAACAATGGGTCCAGCAGACGTTCTGTGTGCCTTTATAGGCCTTAGAAAGGTGTGATTAAAGTAGTGAATAGTGAATTCATGTAAAACTCCTGAGTCACCTGAAATTATTTAATATTGCTACTTAGATTAAGGGGTTAGCCACCAGGGCTCTTGATTTCATTTGTTAAAATGTTGTTCCCCTAGATCTTCCCATAACCAACCTCTTCTTGTCACTTAGCTCTCAGCTTAGATCTCCCCACCTCACCAAGTCCTTCCCTTACCACTGAGACTAAAGTAACACTGCAGTAACTAAAGTCTCCCCTTAAAAAAAAGAAAACTTGTCAATATTCCCTTGTTGATTTGTTTTGGTCTACTAGAAAATAAGCCATATGAGAGCAGGGACCTCTGTGTCTGATTAACTGCTCTGTATTCATGTTCAGAATAGATCCTGGCACATGAGTACTAATAAATGTTTGTCAAGTGAATCAATAATGAATGAAATGTATTAATGTAAGTTAAATGCTAGATGTTGTGATGCTCATGAGCAGTTTGTGGTTTTATTAATATGATGTCTCAAAATAATTTTTTTAAACTATGCTGTTAAAGATAATTTCAAATGAAGTAATTTTTATATGATGGCAGATACACTGACTGTCTATAGTTTTCGCTGATTACTAACAGTCTGAAACAAGGTATTAACCTCTGGTTAAATTAAATTCTGATTTTTGCATGTCATATTTACAGTAAGCTAAGTAAGTAGTTTTAAAATTCACATTTGTGGTAAATTTTTTAAAAATTTAGGTAAACATGGATAAACTTTAGTTTTCTAATTTTTATTCGGAAACAGGTTAGCAGTTAGTTGAATTTGAATTTGTACTATCCTTTAATTTTAGAAAAATCCTAGGATGTAACTGATTTGATTCACATGTCATTTTGGTATTGCTGTTGCTTAATGAGTCTGCTCTTATTTTCTCTGTCGACTTTCTTTTTTCTTTTAGAGAAGATGGTAGTATATTTGATGGGTTGGTGGAAGAAGATGACAAGGACAAAGCAAAAAGGTAGTTCATCTTAAGATGCAAAATAGTAATTAAATGAATAATAAGTAAATATAAAAGTAAATAGTGATTTCCAAAAGCTGTCTGTCTTAAGAACTTAGATATATTAGCAAGGTGGAAAAGCTTAGAATATCAGTATGCAGTTTATAAATTAATAAGGTTATCCTGTAAAAGTGCTCCTCTCATCACATCATATTTGGAGTGTGTAATATCCATAAGACATCACTAAGGATGTTAACCTTCATCACTTGGCTAAGGTAGGATTTGCCTGGATTCACATTTGTAGTTACTGTTTTCCCCTGAACTTGTTCTATTGTTTGGTAGCAAGTTATTAAGTGTAGCCTACCTTCAAAGTAGTGATGGGGGGAATTAAGCTCCACCTCCCATAGAAGGGGATATCTACATATATTTGAAATACTTCTGTAAAAAAATTGTGTCCTTCCCATTCATTTATGTCTGTATGAACTCATGTATATTTATTTTATAGTTTAAGTTATACTCTAGTGCTGTTTTATTTTGTTGCTCAAATTGTTTCAGCTTTGGCGATTGGGAGTTCTTTCAGGGTAGGCTCCTGTGTCCTCCACATGCCTTCATTCTCCAGTAGAAGGGAAAGTAAATCGTGGAGGTGAGGGAGTGAGATCTAGAGCCATGGTAGTGTTGATGTGAGCTGCCTTAAACAGGAGGCTTGACAGTCAATTATAGTATTAGGAGAGGGAGGCTCCGGGTAGCATTATAGCAGTTTGTAGTCACTGAGAGTGGGCAGTAAGCACTTTCTGGGTGTTTTTTTCCAGCTGTGTTGAACTATGTGGGTGCTTAGACAAGGGTGGACGTTGCTGTAGTATTATACACAGGTACAAAGATAAACATGTAATAAGTAATAGTTACTAAATGTCTGTATTCAGCAAAAAGGAAAAAAAGGTAGTGGGATAAGAAAAATATTCACAATAACTGGGTGAATTGCAGAATATTCTAACGAATGATTAAAATCTAAGAAGAAGATTTTGAAGACAACTATATAGTGTATTCCAGGAAATAAAAAGACCTGGATTTGAAGCTAAAAATATATAGGACAACCCGTATCCCTCAACCTCAATCTGGTGGAGGAAAGTTTTTATAAAATACCTTAGGGTAGAGATAAAATCTGTTAAGATAGGAATAATCAGTCTTGCCTGAAAAAAGAAGCAGAACTCTAAGGAATTGACTTGGACAGTGTTGAAGGCCAAGTTTATAGATAGATAAGGTAGCTAAGGGTATCCTATTTTCGAACACTCTGAAGGTTTGATCATGTTTTTAGGGAACCAGAAATACTGTGGCTCTGGAAGACACTGGAGGAAGACAGAGAATCTCACAATATTGTCATAATTAAGCAGAACCACACTGAACTCTGACTGAAACTATGATGAGTTAAAGTACCTTAGTGTTGAACCAAGAACAAAGGGAGTTTTATACCCACCTCCAAAATGAAACCTCTGTGGCCTGTTATCAGTGAGGTCCTTACAAGGGCTGAGAACTTCCAGCCTAAATGTAACAATGAAGTGAAGTTTGCTTTAGTGGTTACGATTCAACAGTAGAGTTGGCAATATTTGGTTTCTGTGTATTTTCTTTCCCTGGAATCAAAATGTCTGCTTTGAATTACTACTTCATGGTAGCTGTATGACCCTGGGCATGTTCTTTATGCCTCAGTTGTCACCTGTAAAATGAAAAGTTGTAAGTAATAAAGTCTTCCTCCTAGGGATTAATGAGATTTCATAAGTGCTTACAGTAGTGCCTGGCACAGAAGTATGCCATGAATATTGGCTTTTATTTTTACCTCTATCCGTGTGTTCAGATACTTCATATATGCTAATTTTCAGATGCTTATTTCTTACTCTTTTCTAGAGGAATATAACTAGATCTGCATATCTAAGTCTTTTGTGTATGTCTTTTTAAATGTGAAACAGGCAATTTCATCATATTTAAATTCTGCAAACCATCTGTGCACCAAAACCAGTATCACATGTTATATCTCACATTAATAAACAGCGTTACCAGTCACTTGGGAATCCTCTTATATTTCCCTTTTGCTTCCCTACTGCAAACCAGATTTGATTTACCTGGAATTGATAGATCTGCCTCTTAACCCTCAAATGCACACTGCTCTGTTAACACTGCCACTGCCATGGTTTATAGGCCAGTATGTTGCGGTTGCCTCCTAAATGGTCATCTGACGTCCAGGCTTGTTTGCCATACAATAAATTTTCACGAGTATTTGCTAAATGAGTTTGTTTCACCAAGCCTCGATCTTTTCATCACTGTGATGCCAGAATGGTCAACAAGCAGTTCTGTTCACGTCATTCCTTTGCTTTAAAACCTTTCAGTGCCTTCCCCTGGCTTTCGGGATTAAATTAAAATCCTTTTATGTAACATAAAAACTTTATGATTTTTTCCAGTATTTATTTATTCCTCACCCACCGCCACAACTCTAGTATACTTGGGCACAGAAATCCCATCCATTGACCATATTAGCCAGGTTGAATTACTTGTGACAGGAGTTCATTCCTGGGCAAGTTTCCTATACCTGTAATGCCATGCATACATCTACCCCACTACCACACCCTTTTCTCAGCCTCTGTGACTCCATTCAGTACACAAGTTCAGTACTCTGCATTTCCATAGGAATTAGATAAATTTCTTGAAAGAGCTTGTCTTTTCCCAGTATCCTTAGCCTTTATTAGCATAGTCTCTGTTACTATAGCAAGCACTCGCTGTTTGATGGAGTCAGTTTAATATCCTACGTTTCTTAAGAGATTTGAGCCATTATATTTTTTCCCTCTACAGAATTAAGAAATCTGACTTCAGAGGCACCTGGGTGGCTCAGTCGGTTAGGCATCTGACTCTTGATATCAGCTCAGGTCTTGATCTTAGGGTTGTGAGTTCAGGCCCCACGTTGAGCTCTGCACTGGGCATGATGCTTACGTAAAAAAAAAAAAAATCTGACTTCACAAAGCAGACAGAGGTCTGCTTTAATCATAGAATCATTAATCATAGAATGATTAATTGGTCTATAAATAATTGTATTTAGTTGTCTGAAGGTCATGGTGCCACTTAGTATTTATTTACTGGTTAGCTGCTTCACATAAGATAGTACTAATTATTCTTTTGGCGTGCATATTTTGAGTGCTTACTGTTTGTTAGTTGTTACGTTTAAGTGCTTAGATGAAAAAATTGGGGCTTTGTCATCAAGAAGTACACAGCCTGGGGCGCCTGGGTGGCGCAGTCGGTTAAGCGTCCGACTTCAGCCAGGTCACGATCTCGCGGTCCGTGAGTTCGAGCCCCGCGTCAGGCTCTGGGCTGATGGCTCGGAGCCTGGAGCCTGTTTCCGATTCTGTGTCTCCCTCTCTCTCTGCCCCTCCCCCGTTCATGCTCTGTCTCTCTCTGTCCCAAAAATAAATAAAAAAACGTTGAAAAAAAAATTAAAAAAAAAAAAAAAAAAAAAGAAGTACACAGCCTAATGGAGAGAGAGATATGCAGACATTTGGTTATAGCTCTGTGGTGGAGGCTGGGATAATGAAATAAAGTGGAAGGCTATATGGATAAGCCTGAGGGTAGAGAAATTTTCATTTTTAGATTTGTTTGTAATTTAAAACTTACAGGAGATGGATAACTCTCCTACTTAGTAATTTTGAATAATTATATGCACATTATATGTACTTTCACAAATACATCTCAGTAATATTCATAATAACTTACTAAAGAAAATACAAATACTTGGTATTTGTATTAAATAAGTTAAATAAAACCTGAGATTTGAATGAAGTTTGTCTTATTGGCATTTTTCTAAGAACATATATGCTAAATGCTTAATATGTAAAGTTTCTTTAGTGATTAACTGAGAAGAAAATTACTGCCAAATTAACTGTACATTATTGGTAACTTGTGGATAAATACTTACTACCACTATATTGACAGAATACATGATTTGTAGTTGTGTCCGAAGTGAGCATTGTATTAAATTATGTGTGTCATCAAATGGATTGTTTGAAAACTGCTTTTCTTTTTCATCAGAGTATCTAGAAACAAATCTGAAAAGAAACGTAGAGATCAATTTAATGTTCTCATTAAAGAACTGGGATCCATGCTTCCTGGTAATGCTAGGAAGATGGACAAATCTACTGTTCTGCAGAAGAGCATTGATTTTTTACGAAAACATAAAGGTAAAATTTTAACTTTATAAGATGGATTTTTTTTTTTTATAACAGACTCTCTCTTAAAGCACAATGTGGTAGAATCTTGACAGTGATTCTTAAAATTGGATGCTTCCATACCTTTTTCTTAAGAGAAAGAAATCAATTGCCTTTTTAAAGGTTTCTTGGTATGTTCTTTATTTCATTCAACAAACATTTATTTAGTGCCTACTATACGCTAGATTCTTGGGGTGAAGAGTAGCAGTCCTGGCCCTCAATTAAATTTAAGCCGAGGAAGACAAACATGTGAATAACTAATTTACAACTAATTTATTTATTCCTCACCTGTAGATATTTAAAATGTGAGTAGTGTTCACAAACCGTAAACATGTTGTGAGAACACAGGAAAAAAATGTCAGGAAGGGCTTAAAAATAGCTGATTTTTCAACTGAGTCTTCCTTTTAGGTTAAGTAAAGAGAACCACGTTTCACCCGGAGGGAATAGGAAGTATTGTGTGCAAAAGCAGGGAGAGTTCAGTGTAATTGGAGCATAGTTGAGTGGAAAATTATGGGTATATTTGAAAGAAAGGCAGGAGCCACATCATTTGGGCCTTATATGCCATTTTAAAAGATTTTAGGGGTGCCTGGGTGGCTCAGTCGGTTCAGCATCCGACTTTAGCTCAGGTCATGGTCTCACAGTTTGTGAGTTTGAGCCCCGCGTTAGGCTCTGTGCTGACAGCTCCGAGTCTGCAGCCTACTTTGGATTCTGTCTCTCCTTCTCTCTGCCCCTCCCCAACTTGTACTCTGTCTCTCTCTGTCTCTCAAAAATAAATGTAAAAAAAAATTTTTTTTAAAGAAGATTTCAGTATATGTCTAGTAATTGAACACTGTTTATAAAATAAAGTGATTATTTGTTAATTGAAGAAAATCACTTTGACTATAAATGAGTCATGAAAAGAAAAAGTTAAAGAATATTAAGTATTTTGGTAACAGAGATAATAGATGAAAAACTTGGAACATTTCCTTTTCTAGTTACAAGTGAAACCACAAAACTTCTCAAAAGGAGAATTTGTAACTAGTACCTTTATTCACTCCTCCCGGGCTCACTGAGTCATGCATTACCAAGCTGATTTTTACGCTCCATCAGTCTCTGAAATTATTTTTGGTAATTTCACAAATGCCATCAGCCCCACCTGTTCTGCTACCAATCAGATAATAGCAGTAGCTTTTTCTTATACCTAATGCACTGGAAGTTTTAATCCATCCTCCACTGGTTTTCTTTTTTCTTGGTCTGTGTTATACTGCACTTCTTCATTCATCCCCACTTTCTAACTGAAACTTTATTTTTTTGCCCTCTAAATGTCTTGTCTTTTGTGCTTTTGCTTTCTCTTCACTCTTTCCCTTGGTTATCTCATTCCATAGCTTCAACTGTTATCTCCCTATTAAACTACCATATCTGTATTTTTAGATGCAAACTTTTCAGTCTTTTGTATCCAGATAACTTTTGGATCTTTCTTTTGCATGTCCTCAACCTCAGTGCATCTAAAACTGAACTCATTTTCATTTTCTCAAGTCACCTCTTTCTCTCAACTTCCCTTTTTACATTTTTATACCACCATCATTTCAGGCCCCAGGACTCAAGCCTGAAAAGACTTTTGAATTTTTTCCATCTTCCTTAGTACTACATCACAGTTGCCAAATTCTGTGGATCCTTCTGTAAATGTGTCATAATTGCTTGTCTTCGCTTTTATTATTACATTTTACCTCTGCAGTTAGTATTCTCACTAACCTTAGTGTCTCTTGTTAGCACACTTAGTCCCCTCAGACATTGCAGCTCAATAAATGATTGCTGAATGAAATGAAATAATATGCATACCTTTGCCCCTGATAATTGAAGATTAATACTGGCATTAAGTAGATCAGTTTTTTTTTTCAAAATTGGGTATATCATTCTCAGAAAAGTAAAGTTTACCTTAAAAGGGAATTCTTAGATACTTATTATTAATACTCTAAAATAAGCCTGTGTTTAACTAAAGTTGATGGGATTTGCTTGTGGATTTAAATCTTTTTTCTGAATGTATATAATTGGTGTGAATGTGAAAAACATGACTATATTCCACAGAATTAGTAGCTAGACTTTTTAGTTACTCTTCATATTAGTAGTACAGGCATTTCCAGTATGCCAAAAGTTGGGTGACAGTTTAATATGCTTGATTTATATATCTGATAATACAAAATCAAAACAGCCTGGTCCCTACTTTTCACAGCAAAGTAGAATATGTTTTTGTGGAGTAATATCTATGACATAGATTTTTGTTTTGGTTGTTTAAGATGTCTGCATTAAAAAATGGAAAAGTATTTATTACCTAAATAGTTGAGGTTTCATCATTAAGGAATAGCTTTCTCGTATCTAAATCTATTAGAAAAATGTTGCAAAATAAACTCTAATAATTTTGTTAAAATGTGTGCCCAAGCTAGGGATCTCCAGATTTTGACCAGTTTAAAAACATGCAAGAGGACACTAAGCAAAATCACTCTGGGATTATTACTTGGGAGTTTTTGCCCCAAATCTTAATTTAGTCTCCTTGATTATTAAGAATAGAGCACCTCAAATTGGGAGGAATCTTGCTGCTTGGCAGTAGGGAAGCCTGTGGTCATTTCAGTAAAAGCAGAATGATGGACTGACCTCCTTGGCTCCTTTCCTCCAGGCTCGCGTCCTTAGACTGCTCTAGGTTCCATCATTTAAATGTCAAGAGAAGGATGAGGAAAAAGAATTTGTTCTGATGCTTGATACTAATCTGCTTCTTCTGATTCCTATTTGGTCATTATGTCAAGCAGGAAGCAGTCTCAGGCCTTCCACAATACAGGTTGTCAGAGCTCCCAGAGAAAAACCAGAGATTGGTATTCCCAGGAGACCCAATCCAAGGAGATAACTTGCCACATTAGCCCATGCAGTTCATCACTGGGCCTTCTAATACCTACCTAGACCAATACATGTTATTGCCCATGGTTCTCATTTTAAATAGGAGAGAAGGCAGGTTGTTGGACTTTAGTACCACCCTTTAGCCCTACCCGGTGTTTGGAGTATGCCACTAATGTATCAAATAATCTTTACAGAAATCACTGCACAGTCAGATGCCAGTGAAATTCGACAGGACTGGAAACCTACATTCCTTAGTAATGAAGAATTTACACAATTAATGTTAGAGGTATGTCTAGATTTACTTTTTGAAAAGTTTTATTTTCCTCAGAAAAGATATAGAGATGATGAATTTTAGTATATCTTTTTTTTTTTTTTTTAAATGTTTTTATTTATTTTTGAGACAGAGAGAGACAGAGCATGAGCAGGGAAGGGGCAGAGAGAGAGGGAGACACAGAATCGGAAACAGGCTCCAGGCTCCGAGCCATCAGCCCAGAGCCTGACGCGGGGCTCGAACTCACGGACCGCGAGATCGTGACCTGGCCGAAGTCGGACGCTTAACCGACTGCGCCACCCAGGCGCCCCGAATTTTAGTATATCTTAACAATATTAATTTAATATTGAGAAGTCTTTAATTCATTGTAAATCAATAAATTATATCTTCAATTAAAATTAATTGATGTAAGTATAGGTAAATAGTAGTATTCGGTAAGGTAATGTTAAATTTTCATATTTTTAATAATACAGGAGTTTTGAGAGGCTTGATAAAAGTCAGAAACCTATAGCTATCAAGTTCTTTACCTGAGACCACACTAACAATATTCATATGAAGAAAATGTAGATTATTCATCATGTTAAATACTATGCCCTCATAAAGGGGCACCTGGCTGGCTCAGTCAGCATGTGACTCTTGATCTCAGGGTCATGAGTTTGAGCCCACGTTGGGTGTAGAGATTACTTATAAATACAATCTTTAAATATTATGAAATGTAAAGCTACTGTGTAATTTTTTTAAACAAATTAAAATTCACCTAAATACAATATAAGATGATGATAAATGATTTTGAAAATATTAAAACATTGAAATATACATTGAAAGGCAACTCTTCTTAATTCAAGTAGAAACTTTTAAAAGGAAATAAGTAAATGTTCTTCTGTAACAAAATTATTTTTGAAAATAATTCAGAACATATTTGCTTATAATTAAACCCTCTAATACCTCATACAGTTATTTCTAAAATCCACAGATATTTTGAGTCACTCATATCTATCAGTTTTACTTCTCTACTTTTTTAATTGTTTCCTGTGTAGAATAATATAGGTATCATCTTTGCACGCAAAGTACACAGAGTTCAATATCAAATTTCCATGTAAACTTTAATAGGAAACAGAGGTGGTATACTTTGGTAGTAACATTTAAAGACAAGAAAAATAAATACATAACAAAGTAGACATAGAAAGAACCAAGGAAAGCAGTTGAGGTAGGTATGTGGAAGTTGTTAAATAATTTACATCTTTTATCCTGTTTGTTTGGATGTATTATTTCAGACCTGAAGCATTTATCTGTGTCATGTATGTGTATGTAATGACTATATTGCAACTGTCTCTGTATATTGACTGAAGTCTGAAGCAACATAAAGTATTTTGCAAATCAATGAGTTATTTTTTGGTTCATACTTAAGATGGAACAGTTAATTGCTGGATTAATTAAGTATCTATATATTCAGCAGAAATGTTACCATATGAAAATTTATTGGACTATAAGTATATTTATGTATAATCGTAGCTGTCCTTAAAATCTGAAAAATAATGAGCACTTTTCACATATTAACTCTGTGAATCCTCAAAATAATCTTATGAAGTAGCATCTGTTTATGCCTTTCTTACTTCCGGATGAGGAAATCAAGGAACAAAGGGATTATGAAATTTACTCAAAGTAACACAATTAGTAAGTAGCCCCATTAGGATTCACTGCAGCCTCTCATCTCCCTGGCCTCAACCTCTCTGCACACTGCCACTCATGAACTTCTTTCATTGAAAGCTAGCCAAAGAACAGTCCTTTTATCTTAAAAACCACCAGTTAGCTCTTTGAATTACCGGACACTTACATTATAGACCAAATAATAGTTTCTAATTTTAAGGGTTTTACCCCCCCAAAAGGTAAGTGTTCTTCTGCAACAAAATTATTATATTACTTTTAAGTTTGTAAAAGAGTAGTCTGTAATAGCCTTCTGATCATCCACTCATTACTAAACTCATTGATAATGTCCAAAATTATCTTGCTTAGGTAAAAGTAATATGTTTATGAAAGAGTACACACAAGCTGATGTCTAAATACATAAAGGATTTAACTCATTTAATTACTCCTTAATTTTTATTATATGATTATATTGTCAGTGCAGTGGTTTAATAAGATCTTCTGTGTTAATCATAAACATTTACTTACTCTGCTTCATTGGTATGAAAATTTCCTTACAAATTCATAAATTGGTATAATATCTTCAGTCATTTCTTAATACTTAATGAAGATAAATTCACTAATAGGCCAAACAGAACAGCATTGTCTCCAAATTTTCTTTACACTGCACAGATTCTTTTTTTTATTATCATTTGCCAAGACACATGTAGTACCTATGATGTAGATAACTATTGAAAGGAAGAAAGAAACAAGAGTGCTGATACTTAAAAAAAAAAAAAAAAAAAAAAATTGATGGACGCGAGCTGCTTCCATATCTTGGCTCTTGTAAATAATGCTGCTATAAACATCGGGAAACAAGTCTCTCTTTGAATTAATGTTTTTGTATTCTTTGGGTAAATACTCAGTAGTGTGATTACTGGATCCTGGAGTAGTTCTATTTTTACCTTTTTGAGGAACCTCTGTACTGTTCTCCAGAGTGTCTGCGCTAGTTTTCAATCCCACCAACAGCGCAAGAGCGTTCTCCTTTCTCCACATCCTCGCCAACACTGGTTGTTTCTTGTGTTGTTGATTTTAGTCATTCTAACAGATGTGAGGTGATACCTCATTGTAATTTTGATTTGCATTTCCCTGATAAGTGATGATGAGCATCTTTTCATGTGTCTGTTGGCCATCTGTATGTCTTCTTTGGAGGAATGTCTGTTCATGTCTTCTGCCCCTTTTTAAATTGGATTCTTTGGTTTTTGGGTGTTAAGTTCTCTAAGTTCTTTATAGATTTTGGATACTAACCCTTCATCAGATATGTCATTTGTAAATACCTTCTCCCATTCCATAGGTTGCCTTTTCGTTTGGTTGATTGTTTCCTTCATTGTGCAGAAGCTTTTTATTGATGTAGTCCCAATAGTTTATTTTTGCTTTTGTTTCCCGTGCTTCAGGAGACCTATCTAGAAAAAGTTGCTACAGCTGATGGCAGAGAAGTTATTACCTGTGCTGTCGTCTAGGATTTTTATAGTTTGAAGACTCACATTTAGGTCTTTAATCCATTTTGAAATAATTTTTGTGTATGGTATAAGAAAGTGGTCCAGTTATATTCTTTGGCTCTCCAGTTTTCCCAACAGCATTTTTTTTTTTTTCCAGTGGATATTCTTTTCTGCTTTGTTGAAGATTGACCATATATAGAATTGTGGGTTTATTTCTGAGTTTTCTGTTTTGTTCTGTTGATCTGTGTGTCTGTTTTTGTGCCATTACCAGACTGTTTTGATTACGACAGCTTTGTAGTAGAATTTGAAGTCTGGAATTGTGATGCCTTCAGCTTTGCTTTCTTTTTCAAGATTACTTTGGCTATTCAGGGTCTGTTGTGGTTCCATACAGGTTTTAGGATTGTTTGTTCTAGTTCTGTAAAAACACACTGTTGGTATTTTGATACGGATTGCATTAAATGTGTAGATTGTTTTGGGTAGTATCGACATTTTAACAATATTTGTTCTCCCAACCCATCAGCATGGAATGTTTTTCCATTTTTTGGTGTCATCTTTAATTTCTTTCATCAGTGTTTTATAGTGTTCAGAGTATAGGTCTTTCACCTCTTTGGTTATTAGGTTTATTCCTAAGTATCTTATTATTTTTTGTGCAATTGTAAATGGGATGGTTTTCTTAATTTCTCTTTCTGCTCCTTTATTATTGATATATAGAAATGCAACAGATTTCTGGAGATTGATTTTATATCCTGTGACTTTACTTAATTAGTTCTAGCAGTTTTTTGGTGGAATCTTCAAGTTTTCTATATATAATGTCATATCACATGAAAATAGTGAAAGCTCTACACCTTCCTTACAGATTTGGATGCCTTACATTTCTTTTTGTTGTCTGATTTCTGTGGCTAGGAATTCTAGTATGGTGTTGAATAAAAGGAGTGAGAATGGATAGCCTTGTGTGGTTCCTGATGTTAGGGGAGAAACTCTTTTTCCCTGTTAAGGAGGATATTAGCTGTGGGTTTTTCATATATGGCCTTTATTATGTTGAGGTATGCTCCCTTGAAAACCACTTTGTTGAGGGTTTTTATCGTGAATGGATGTTGTACTTTGTCAAATGCTTTTTCTGCATTTACTGAAATGATCATATGGTTTTTATCCTTTCTCTTATTGATATGATGTATCATATTGGTTGATTTGCAAATATTGACCCACTCTTGCAATCTAGGAATAGACACACTTGATCATGGTGAATGATTTTTTTAATGTTTTGTTGGATTCAGTTTGCTAATAATTTATTCAGGATTTTTGCATCTATGTTCATCAGAGATATGGCCTATAATTCTTTTTTTTGTAGTGTCTTTATCTGGTTTTGGTATCCGGGTAATACTGGCCTCATAGAATGAATTTGGAAGTTTTTTTGGAGTAGTTTGAGAAGAATAGGTATTAACTCTTCTTTAAATGTTTGGTAGAATTTGTCAATGAAGCCATCTGGTCATGAACTTTTGTTTGTTGGGAGTGTTCTGATTACTGATTCCATTTCTTTGCTGGTAATTGGTCTGTTCAATTTTTTTATTTTCCTGTTTCAGTTTTGGTAGGCCATATTTTTTCTAGGAATTTATCCATTTTTTCTATGTTGTCCAATTTCTTGGCGTATAGTTTTTTAATAATCTATTGCAGTTGCATTTCTGTGGTGTTTGTTATTAATTCTCCTCTGTCATTTGTCATTTATTTATTTGGGTCCTTTCTCTTTTTTCTTGATAAGTCTGGTTAAGTGTCTTCTCAGTTGTAATGATTTTTTTTCAAAGAACCAGCTCTGGTTTCATTGATCTGTTTTTTGTTTGGTTTTGTTTTAGTTTATGTATCATTTATTTCTGCTCTGATCTTTATAATTTCCTTCCTTCTGCTGGCTTTAGGTTTTGTTTGCTGTTCTTTTTCTAGCTTCTTTAGGTGTTAAGTTTAGGTTGTTTATCTGAGATTTTTCTGGCTTCTTGAAGTAAGCCTGTATTGCTATAAACTTCCCTCTTAGAACTGCTTTTACTGCATCCCGAAGGATTTCATTTCATTTCATTTTCATTTGTTTCCATGTCCTTTTTATTCCCTTTATTTCCTCATTGATCCATTTAGTAGCATGTTATTTAACTTCCATGCATTTGTGGTCTTCCCAGATTTTTCTTGTGATTGACTTCTAGTTTCATAGAGTTGTGGTCAGAAAAGATGCATGGTATGTCTGACTTCAGTCTTTTTGAATTTGTTGAGGCATGTTTTGGGTTAATATGTGATCTGTTCTGGAGAATGTTCCATTTGCACTTAAAAAGAATGTGTATTCTGTTTTAGGATGGAATGTTCTGAATATGTCTATTATATCTGGTCCAGCGTTCATTCAAAGCTATGGTTTCCTTGTTGATATTCTGTGATGTAAGTGGGTTGTTAAAGTTCCCTACTATTAATGTATTATTATTGATTAGTCCCTTTATGTTTATTATTAACTGTTTTATGTATTTGGAGGCATAAATATTTTCAATTGTTGTATCTTGTTGGATTGTCCCCTTTTTTATTGTATAGTGTCCTTCTTTGCTTCTTGTTATAGGCTTTGTTTTAAAGTCTATTTTGTCCCATATAAGTATTGCTACTCTGGCTTTCTTTCCCTCCCTCCCCCCCTTTCCTTCCTTCCTTCCTTCCTTCCTTCCTTCCTTCCTTTCTCTCCTTCCTCTCCTTCCTCTTCTCTCTCTCTCTTTTTCTTTCTCTCTCTAAATTTTTATTTAAATTCTAGCTAGTTAACATATGGTGCAGTATTAGTTTCAGGTGTAGAATTTAGTGACTCATCACTTACATACAACACCCAGTGCTCATCACAAGTGCCCTCCTTAATACCCATCATGGGTTTAATCCATACCGCCTGCCCACCTCTCCTCCAGCAACCCTCAGTTTGTTCTCTTTAGTTAAGAGTCTGTTTCTTGGTATGCCTCTCTTTTTACTCTGGCTTTCCTTTGACATCCATTTATATGGTAAATATTTCTCCCATAACCTCACTTTCAATCTGCAGATGTCTTTAGGTCTAAAATGAGTCTCTTACAAGCAACATATAGATGGGTATTTTTTTTTTTTTTATAATCCATCCTGTCACCGTGTCTTTTAATTGGAGCATTTAGTCCATTTATGTTCAAAGTAATTATTGATAGATACGTATTTATTACTATTTTATTACCTGTTTTGTGGTCATTTCTGAAGATTTTCTCTGATCCTTTCTTTCTCTCTTTTGTGGTTTGCTGGTTCTCTTTAGTGATACATTGGATGTATTTCTCCTCATTCTTTCCATATTTATTAGTGATTTTTGATCTGTGGTTATCATTAAGTTTATGTTTAACATCTTCTGCGTTTAGCAGTCTATATTAAGTTGATGGTTGCTTAGGTTTGAACTCACTCATTACACCTCTCTTCCCTATGTTTTAGGTATATGGTATCATATTTTACATCCTTTTATTTTGCAAGTTCCTTGACTGATGTTTTATAGAAATACTCACTTTTACTGCTTTTGTGTTTCCTGTTCACACTGTTTCTTTTCCCCTGAGAGATTTCCCTTTAATATTTCTTTCAGAGCTCATTTAGTGATCATGAACTCCTTTAGTTTTGGTTTGTCTGGAAGACTCTATTTTTGTTGTTGTTTGGGAAACTCTTTATCTCTCTGTTCTGAATGATAGCCTTTCTGTTCTGAATGATAGCCTTGCTGAATAAAGTATTCTTGGTTGCCGATTTTTCCCATTCAGTATTTGAATTTATCATGCCACACCCTTCTGGTTTGGAAAGTTTCTGCTGAAGAATCCCCTGCTAGCTTTGTGGGATTTCCCTTGTATGTAACTGTATTCTTTTGTCTTGTTGCTTTTAAATTTTTTTCTTTATTACTGTATTTTGCTATTTTAATTATATTATGTCTTGACGTAGATCTATTTTTGTTGATTTTTGTCAGGGGTTCTCTATGCCTTTCTTTCTCCAAATTAAGGAAGCTTTCAGCTATTATTTCTTTAAATAAAGTTTCTTCTCCCTTTCCTCCCTCCTTTTCTTCTGGGTGTCTATAATATGAATGCTACTGTGTTTGATGGAGTTACTGAGTTACCTAAGTCTGTTCTTGTTTTGTGCAATTCTTTTTTTCTCTCTTTTGTTCAGCTTGATAACTTTCTGTTACTCTGTCTTCTAGGTCATTAATTCATTCCTCTGCTTCTTCCATCCTGCTGTTCTTTCTGATAAGTATGTTTCTCGTTTCTTTTATTAAGCTCTTTATTTCTGCTATGCTATTCTTTATCTCTGTGTTGAGGGTCTCACTAATGTCTTCCACTCTTTTGTCAAGTCCAGTGAGTATATTTATGATCATTACTTTAAAATCTCTATCAGGCATGTTACTTCTGTTTTACTTAGATCTCTGGCTGTGGCTTTGTCCTGTTCTTTTCATTTGGGACAAATTCCTCTGTCTTCTCATTTTGTCTAAGTCTCTCTGCCTGTTTCTCTGTGTTAGGAAAGTCAGCAACATCTCCTGTTTTTGAGGGTAATGGCTTTTTGAAGAAGATGTTTTGTAGTGCCCTGCCGGGTAGTTGGCCCTCTTCTCCAGGGCCTAGCACTTCAGGGAGAACCTCCAGTGTGTGCTGCGTGTGCCCTGCTGTTGTGTCCTGGCTGCTTTATTCTTCAGCTCAGTCATCTACAGAGGCTCTCTTTGCCTATTTTAGGCAGTGTTTGGTTCCTGGCCTGAATGTGGCATGTTTTAATAGGTGTGGTCTGGTCGGTTTATGAAATGAGACCTATCACCACCTCCACTGGAACTGAGGCCCTGCCAGACTCCTGAGTGGGGAGATATGGTGTGGGCAGGGGTTTGGTTTTCTGGGGGAGGAGACACACCATCCTGGAACTGAGACAAGTGTGACTGGAAAGGACAGTTCTTCTCTGGACCACAGGGGTATGGAGCTAGGTATAAATAATTTAGGTAACAAGTGTTGGCTACACTGGTTCCCACTGGTGGCTGTGTGTTTAGGCTGAGGGGTGGGGGAGGGAAATGGTGCTTACCAGTTCCTTTGTTCCTGGTAGGAACTTTCTGTGAATGCTGCCTCTCTGGGATACACTCTGAAGTGAGCAAATCACCTCTCCATTGTGTGCCCAGGTGCTCTTCAGATCGCTGTTTCTATACTGTATGTCCATGGGTTGTTTGTCCTGTCTTCTCCACCACTGCCTCCGGTCTCTCCCCAAGCCAAGCCTGCTGATCTTTAGAACTCCAGGCTTTAAGCCTGCTGGTTGCACCTCACAAGATTTGACCCCTCTTGCTTTCCAAGTCAATTGGTATGGGGATTTGTTTTCTTCCTGTGCTCCCCTGTGTGCTAGTGTGTCTTTCATTCTTCTCTGCTACTGGAGCTTCCTCCCTTCCCACTGCAGCAGCTGATCTGTTTCGCTGCATCTCTGCACTTCCTACTTTCTTCACTATGGCCTCTTCTCTACTTTTAGTTGTGGAGCTTGTTCTACCAGTCTTTAGATGGATTTCTGGGGTATTTAGGTTATTTGATAGTTATCTAGTTGTATTTGTGGGATGAGGTGAGCCTAGGGTCCTCCTACTCTGCCACTATGTTTGAAGACAAAGAATTTTAATTAACTCTTTCTGTTATACAATGTGGGGAAGGGATACGCTTTATAGGCTTCAGTCTTAGGAGTAGGATGTCCTTCCCTGTCTTACTTTCTCTTCCATATGTCTTCTCTTCTGCCATAGGGTCTTCATCAAGACCCCTTTAGTTTTTGGTGTACCTACCCATCCACCTTGCCCAGAAATTGCATCCCTCCATTGAAAAGAAGTCTGGGCCCTGGGTCCTTCTTATGTTAAGACTTTTGTAGTATGCTGGTGGAGACTTCTCTCTGGTTAGTCTTTGCCTTTCCTGAAGATGAAAAGGGCAGTTTCTGGTTCTAGAAATGGCCTTATGTCATTGAGAGTTCTGATTCCAGTTCCTTCTCTTCACAGAAGAGAGCTGCACTCAATTTCTAGCAAATATCTAAGAGCAAATACAGATGACTGTAGTAAATATTAATTTGCTTTCAAAGATAATCTAGCTTCACATGAAGCATGTTCTTTTTTGTATCATTTTGACCCCATTCATAACAAAACAGTAATACTGGAATTATTGTAGTAGAGTTTTTGGAAAAATAATTTCATGAATATTCTTAAATTACAAGGTTTTCTTACACAGAGCCAAGAATGCATTTTTCTGAGCTATTCTAGAAGATAGCCATCTACTCAAAATCTGTTCATTCTGACATCCAAATCTATCCTCTAATACAAGGTGAGGGGTGGTAGGGAGGGTGCCTTTTTCTGTATGTTCAACAATTCTTCATAATTACTTAGAAGTAGATGGAGATTGGTCTAACTCCCAGGTCCATACATTATATATTACAGATATTTTTTTATCTACTCTGTGCTGCACATCTGCTGGGTGCTGCAGATAACAGTGTTGAAGCAGATATATATGGCTTTCTTTTTTTAAGAAGATATATATGGTTTTTCCCGAGATTGCCATTTTTTAGAGAGCCCTATAATTTTAAAAGAAATGTAAATGTAATGTGATAACTGTTTTGATAGGCAGAGAGGAGCTCCTCCTACAGAATATCTTTTCTGCTGTGTATCTTCAGCATTTTTTCACTGGATCTTCCTTTCCTTCAGCCTGCATATATACTTCAGTTACTTCCCTTGAAACCTGGTCCCCTTAAAACTTGTCCTTTCTCCTTTCTTCCCTCTGAAGTTCATAAAGGAGTGGTTTATAATAGCCCAATTATCCACTTGTCTCTAAACTCACTGTATAGTCTGACTTACCCTTCTACTGACATAAATCTTTTGAAAGTCACCAAAATTCATTTCTCATTTTTTCAGTCTTTATCCTGTTTGATCTCATTTTACAGTGAACCATCCCTCTTTCTCCTCACTCACTTTGTCATTTACTCTTGCATTGCCTCCCTTGACAACAGTGCCTTCTCTCTTTTCTGTCATGTTCTCTGGTACTTTTCCTCCTCCTCATCCCCATGTGTAGATAATTACCCCCAAGGATTTGTCTTTGACATGCTTCTGTCTTTTGCAGATCTTATTTCTTCACCTGTCACTTTTGTGCCTAGGATTCTCAAGTGAAAATACAGGATTGCTTTATTTATTAAGTATTGTATCCTCTACACCAGCTTACTTCCTGAACTCTAACTTCCCATCTCTCAATGCTTGCCTAAGTCCTTCTCGGTCTTACTACTACTGATTTCATTCAGATTTTTGTTAACTTCCCAGACCATTCCAAGCCACTGAGATTTTCCTAGCAATTCCGTTTTCCCTAGATCCATGTACACACTGCTTCTAGACTTCTTTTGAATGAAGTCCTAATGTCTTGACCTGGTATTCAAGGCCTATCATGATCTGACCTCAGCTTACAACAGCTTAATCTCCCTTTCACTTTATTACCCATGTATCTCCTTAAGCTTCAGTCAGATACCTCTCTGTTAATATATCCAAAAGGTTGTAATGTGTTCTGTTGTGTGTCAAAGACATATCATTGATGTCATGTGTGCTTCAGATATACTAGCATCTTCAAATAAGGCAGTTTTCATTTAGTATACATATAAAAATGATAGAACATTAAGTCTCTATGTTTTAGAAGCCAGCTCTCCCATATTAGACTAGAATGTGACCTTTTTGTTTTTGCTAGGAGCATTTAAAAATGCACAAAGATATGTACTAAGGTATTGTAAAGGGAAAAGCTAGCATATGGCAGTGCTCTGGAAATTCCACATTAAGTCCTTTGTTATTTAATTAGATTTTTTTTCTGTCCTCTGAAATACTTTTTTCTTTTCACTTAACTGACCATTATGTTTAATTTCAGGCTCTTGATGGTTTTTTTTTAGCAATCATGACAGATGGAAGCATAATATATGTGTCTGAGAGTATAACTTCATTACTTGAACATTTACCAGTAAGTATCCTGTGATTTCTTTCTTGTTTAATGCCTATTTTAAATGTTCTAAAGCACGTGGAAGAAGATATCCAGAGCCATGTTTGAAAGGTGGTTTCTGTGGGGGATGAGAGCTCTGTATCTCTCTCTCTCTGGCGGTAACTAATATTTAGCTGCCTCTCTAACCTCTGCCCTCCTTATTCTAATGCTGTTTTCAGTGTTTTCTCTTTTTTTAATGTGTTTTTTGTTTTGTTTTGTTTGAGAGAGAGAGAGAGAGACAGAGACAGAGACAGAGCACAAGTGGGGGAGGGGCAGAGAGAAAGGGAGACACAGAATCCAAAGCAGGCTTCAGGTTCTGAGCTGTCAGCACAGAGCCGGACACAGGCCTTGAACTCACGGACCACAAGATTATGACCTGAGCTGAAGTTGGACACTCAATCTACTGAGCCATCCAGGCACCCCTGTTGTTTGCTGTTTTATTGAACTTACATTTATTGAATATCTACTCTGTGTCACCCTCTATGCTAGGTGCTGTGTGCAGTGCAATGGACAGTTTTTATAAATTTAAAGTTTTATTTAAAATGTAATTGTTTTAAAAAAATAAAATGTAATTGTCTTATTTAAGATGGGAGTTACAGTATAGATATTCTGAAATTACTTATAAATTACTCTTAAAATGCCCATCTCTTGAAAATTTATGACAGTACAAAGTAAACTGTTCTGTAAAGGTCTCTTTCAAGAGATAGTGAAAAAGCAGTATTTCCCTCCCTCTGATTATTCTGCTACATACTTCATAAAAAGAACAGACTCCACATTTAAAAGACCAGACTCTGAAAGGACCTTATGGAAAGCCAGGTAGTAAGTAATTTGCTAATCTCTTTGGGTCACAGAGAAAATGACTTGGCTTTACTACATTTTTAAAGGGCTCTTTTTTCCAAGTAACCTCAAATAGTAGGCGATTAGCCCAACATCTAAAAATTGTTTGAGAGTAAACAGTAAAATATAGCATCATGTAAGTAAACTAGTATGGACAGAGAAAAGAACAGGCTGATTTACTCAATTTTCTGGGCAGTTCTCTTTTATGAAATACTTACATGGTAAAAAAAGCCAGAGAAGGAAACTTTTTATAGGATTAATATACAATGAAGGTAAGATTAAATAATTTAAGTTGTAATTATATGCTTTTAAACCATGTACAATAGTATTGGTTTTTCTTTCAGTTATGGATTTATAAAACTATATAATCTTTAACTTAATCATAGAGTATCATTTGCAGTATGGTCACACTTTTTAAGAGCCTGCTTTTTGGGCACTTTCCATAAACTCCATTCTGAATTAGATGTTCTTCTTCTTTGTTCTCATGTTACCTACATGTACCGCCATCATGACACAGTAAACTGTAATTTTTTTTTAATTTGGATAATTATGGTAGGTGTAAGCTTTTTAAGCGCAAGGACTTAATCTCCCTATCTATATGGGCTAGCTAATTATTCCGAGAGGCAGTCAGTCAGTCATTATTTATTGAATATATAAAAGTGAGTAGACTATGTGATGTGGCTGTTAAAAATTCCTTCGTAATGGCACACTGCCGTTGGATCTTTGCCAAGAGGATGTTTAATTGCATTTTGAAATAGCATATCTACAGCAGATCTAGTTGGGATTTAAGTGTTTGTAAGTGTTTGATTATTAACATTTCCCCCCTCAGTGAAAACCATCTTAACCTTCCCATTCCCTCCTCGATTTTTTTTTAACTTTTAATTTTAGGACTGTCTTAGATTTACAGAAAAATCAGGAAGATAGTACAGAGACTTCCCTTATGCCCTATACCCAGTTTCCTCTGTTACTAACATCTCCTGGGTCTTTCTCATTGTGTCAGCTAAAGCTTATAGACTGGCTGGTGAACTTTTGGGTGGAGGAGATTGCTAGTAACTAATCCAGTAGACCTATTTCATTCCATTCGGAGTTAATAGTATCCTTTATTAAAACAGTTTTTTTGCTGTTCTCCAGTTACTGTGGATACTTAGCCTCACATCACTGACTTTGCTGAATTGTATGTTATTTACTGGTTTGAAAACATAAACACAAGTGTCTTTAAAAAAAAATTAAGTTTGTTTATTTTGAGAGAGAAAGGGTGTGAAAGTGAGTGTGTACAGGTGGGGGAGGGGCAGAGAGAGAGGGAGAGAATCCCAAGTAGGCTCTGTGCTGACCACATGGAGCCCGACATGAGGGTTGAACTCATGAACTGTGAGATCATGGCCTGCACTGAAATCAGGAGACAGACACTTAAACCGACTGAGCCACCCAGGTGCCCCAAACACAAGTGTCTTCTGAGAAAACGAAATAAATAATACTTGTTTAGAATTGAACATAATAAGAAAAAACAACATGTGCTTTTCTATTTTGGGTTGTCATGAAAAATTAATTGTAACAAGTTGTTTAAAACAATTTTTTTGTGTTTTAATATACAAGCCTTTTCTGTCTAAAAAGTTGTCTGGAAGGAAAGAAACCAGCAAATCCCAAGTTAGGCGATAGTGTTTGTAATTTAGTTCTGTTGAGAAATTAAAATTTGCCATCTTAATCATTGGTCAGTATAACTTAAAAATTTTCAATTTTAATTTCAACTCGTACTATAAAGTTAAAACACTGATACCAGAGGTCCTATAAAAAATAGTTTTCTTTGTCACTTCATACTTAAGAATTTAGGCACATTTTAACCTATTTGTTGCTAATAATCAGGAGTAGGAACTTTATTGATTTTTTTTTTTTTTTTCCTCTTGGTCTGATGTTCTTTGACAAAATGATAGGGTCATAATAAACTCAGTGTCAAAAGGGATTTTAGATCTCCTTAGCCCAGCCTCGCTTTATGTTATCAGCAAACATGTACCTGGAGAAAGTGGACTTACTTGTGCAATAATTTAGTGGAAGTGCCAACACAAGAAGTTGGTCTCTTTACTGGGAACTTAAAATTGATAAAACTTTACAAGTTCAGATTGATTCCTTCACACTTGCTTAAAGGTGCTCCTAAGAGAGAATATATTAAACTTGTAATTACTTAGTGCAGGGAGGATGATTAGCCGTGTTACGGTATAACAGAATCCAAGACTAAAAGTGCTGCTCTTAAGATACTTTTCCTTTTCTACTCTCCTTAACTTGTTAGTTTGGAAATACAAACACAAGTGTGGTTTAAGAAAGTCAGGGGCTCCTGGCTGGCTGATTCGGTTCAACACCTCGATATTAGCTCAGGTCTTGATTTCAGGGTTGTGAGTTCAAACCCCATGTTGGGCTCTGTGCTGGATGTGAAGCCTACTTAAAAAAAAAAAAAAAGTACAGAATTTGCCTGATATGAATATAGTATGCAGAAATACAATTTAGAATTTTTTTGAATACTTATATAAGGATTATGAGAGCTTATTTGATAGAGCCAGAATTTTTGTTCCCTGTGCCTATACATAAGGAACACTGTTGTAATATCCAACATATATTTGGCATTTTTTTCAGAGGAGGTTTTAGTCCCTTTTAAGCTACTCCTCTCCACATCAGTTATTTAACTGTTGGTTGTCTACCTGAAAGAAAATGTAATTGGTAATAGTGAATAGTTTCCACTAAATGGTCACTAAATGACCTATGTAGAAAAAAACAGAAGGGCCTATATGATCCAGTAATTCTGCTATTGGGTAATTACCCAAAGAAAACACAAGCACTAATCCAGGAAGATATATGTACCCTGTGTTTATTGCAGCCTCATCTATAATAGCCAAGATATGGAAGCAGCCCAAGTGTTCATCAGTAGATGAATGGGTAAAGATGTGGTTTATATGTGCAGTGGAATACTACTCAGCCATAAAAAAGAATGAATGGAATCTTGCCATTTGCAAGGAACATGGATGGACCTAGAGAGTATTGTGCCAAGTGAAATTAAGTCAGACAGAGAAAGACAAATATTAAAATATTTCACTTCTATGTGGAATCTAAAAAATAAACCAAATGAACAAAAAGACAAACAGACTCAAATACAGAGAACAAACCTAGTGATTGTCAGGGGAGATGTGTGGGGGAAATAGATAAAAGAGGAGGAGGGTTAAGTGGCACAAACTTAAAGTTTTAGGAAGGAAGGAAGGAAGGAAGGAAGGAAGGCTGTTGATTTATATGACAATCAGCAGGATTTATATTTCTTCTTTATAAAAATGATTGAGAGAGATAAAAGGATCCAGATGGCTGTCATTTTATTTTTCCTTTGAATTGTGTTTGGGAACTGAGTGGATGGTTTGCCAACATCAAGTATGATCAGCCTCACTTAGAGATTTTAAATGTGTGTGGCTGATGGAAAGTTTGACACATTAATTAATTAAGCAATTAGCTGCCTGTTGACCCTGACACTTCAGATTATCAGGTATTAGGAGAAGCAGAATAGTGGGGAAGCATTGATGTGTTCATACCATTCTATACTAGTCATTCATATTTTTTCTTCTTTTTTTTATGTTTATTTTTGAGAGAGACAGAGCATGAGCAGGGGAGGAATAGAGAGAGAGGGAGACACAGAATCTGAAGCAGCCTCCAGGCTCTGAGCTGTCAGCACAGAGCCCTACACGGGGCTCGAACTCATGAACTGTGAGATCATGACCTGAGCCGAAGTCGACACTTAACCGACTGAGCCACCCAGGCGCCCTTGTTGTCAGTGGTTCTTAAGGATAGGAACTATCTGAATCATTTTTGATTCCGCAGCCATGGCACATCATAGGCAACCTGATGTTTGTCACATTACTGTCGGTTAGAAATCATAGTTAAAGCCAGATTTTTAGCAAGGATTCTAATGCTTAACATACTACTTGCCTTTTTTGTTGTTATCTAAAAGCAAGGCTTTTGAGGGTGCCTGGGTGACTTAGTCAGTTAAACATCCAACTCTTGGTTTGGGCTCAGGTCATGATCTCAGTTTGTGAGTTCGAGCCCCTCATCGGGCTCTGCACTGACAGCATGGAGCCTGCTTGGGATTCTGTCTCCTTCTCTACTTGCTCCTCTCCTGCTTGTGCTCACCCTCTCTCTGTCTCTGTCTCTCTAAAAAAAAAAAACAAAAAACAAAACTAAGCACTTTTTAAAAAAATAAAAACAAGACTTTTTGACAATGAGATATAGGATAGATGGCTGGAAAAATGTAATAGAAAAGAAAGGACACACTGAACAATTGAAATAATACCAAAATCACATCTCCTCTTCACTTAGCCAGTGGCTGTGCTTTGGTCCTTGGTTGCAGTGTATGCCACCATAATTTACCAGAGGTTTGGATATATGATAAGGCTGTACCTCATAGCCAAGCTCTATCATGTAGCCAAAGCTTTTGCTAGTAAACTTTCTTAGTCCTGTTATATTTTAATCGTTCAAATTTGATGAAATTTACCGTTGCAAATAATTTATCAGACTTCCAAAGTCATATTGACCATAGATCTGATGACACTAGTTAATCAGAGACATGGAGGTCATCTTAACCTTCTTCCACGTTCTCTTATTTTTTGAGTGGTGCTCTATATTTTGACATTTGTCAGTTTTTATGGAGAATTGAAAGAAAGCCATATGCTCATGTGTTTTAAGAATGATGATCTGCTTTTTTTTTTTTTTTTAATGTTTTATTTTGGAGAGAGAGCACAAATGTGGAGGAGAGGAGCAGAGGGGGAAAGAGAGAAAGAGAATCCCAAGCAGGCTGTACACTCAGCACAGAGCCTGATGCAGAGCTTGATCCCATGACCTTGGAATTATGACCTGAGCCAAAACCAAAAGTTGGACACTCAACTCACTAAGCCACCCAGGCGCACCAAGAACAATGATATACTTTTTAAATAAACGTATCTTGAATCACTAAATTTATTATTTTTTTAATTTCTTTTTCAGTCTGATCTTGTGGATCAAAGTATATTTAATTTTATCCCAGAAGGGGAACATTCAGAGGTTTATAAAATACTCTCTACTCATCTGCTGGAAAGTGATTCATTAACCCCTGAATATTTAAAATGTAAGTAGTAGCTATTAAGCAAAAAGTTAAATGTATTTGGTTGCATTTTCCTTTACTTTTGTAAGCTTGTCATAAACACAGACATTATCTAACCAAATGAACACATAGCATCATTCCATATGCCCTATTAGATCCTTTTTAAATATTAGTATATATATATAAAATGGAATTATGACCATGTTAGGAGTCTTAACTCTATTTCAGAATACATTGAAATTCCATCTTTTTTGTTATAATAGTTTTGCCATAAAAATGTGTTTTTCACAAAAATCGAACTTGGCAATATATTTTTTTTAAAAAATCTTTTGATATTTAATGAGAGAAAACTGAAACATTCTCATTTTCACACATCATTCACCAATTGACTACTGAAACTGGGGGAAAAATAAGTTATGTATTTCAAAAAATTATTAAGTAAAGGAAATTACTTTATTAAGTAAACAGAATGAAATGATCACTTGCTGGATATATTTAATGTGCCTGGCACTTAAGCTGTATCATGAAAGTGCCAAGAATAGTGGAAAAAGTCGTTGCCTTTAAGAAGTACAAAATAAAAATACTATGGTATAATCAGACATTTCTCTTAGATCCATTTAACAAACTAAAATGACCAGAGTGTCTCATTTTCTTCAATAAATTACCTCTTGTGTAATCTGAAATTGTTGTAATACTGTATAGATAATTAATCACTTTTTTCATGATTTGAAAATTTTGATTTTTCTTGGGGTGCCTGGGTGGCTCAGTTGGTTAAGCATCCAAGTTCAGCTCGGGTCATGATCTCACGCATGGTTCATGCGTGGGTTTGAGCCCCACATCAGGCTCTGTGCTGACAGCGCAGAGAGAGCCTAGAGCCTGCTTCAGATTCTTTGTCTCCCTCTTTCTCTTCCCCTCCCCCAATTGCGCTCTGTCTCTCAAAAATAAACATTTTTAGAAATTTTTTCTTTAACTTTTCTGGTAATACTGATTAATCATTTTAAAGGTTCTTCATATTTTGTGCTTTTTTTTTTTTTTTAAGTTTATTTTGAGAGAGAGAGTGAGCATGCACGTGAATGAGAGAGGGGCAGGGCGGGGGTGGGGGGAGAAGAGAATTCTAAGCAGGCTGCAAGTTGTCAGCACAGAGCCCAACATGGGGCCTGAACTCATGAACCATGGGATCATGACCTGAGCTGAAATCGAGTCGGATGCTTAACCGACTGAGCCACCCAGGAGCCTTTAAGTGTTCTTTGTATTTTGAATCCTAAAATTCTGTAGCATACTAACTGTCCATGAGTAGAGATACACACATGTACATATATGTGTAAGTATGTATGAGCAGCTATTATTAAGAAGGGATAGCCTGTTAGAAGGAGTTGTGAAGAATTAGAGACGAAGAGAAGAATCCATTTGCTTTATTAAATAAACAGAATGAAATGACCACTTGCTGGATATATTCAATGTGCCTGGCACTTAAGCTGTATCATAAAAGTGCCAAGAATAGTGGAAAAAGTCGTTGCCTTTAAGAAGTACAAAATAAAAATACTATGGTATAATCAGACATTTCTCTTAGATCCATTTAACAAACTAATATGACCAGAGTATCTCATTTTCTTCAATAAATTACCTCTTGTGTAATCTGAAATTGTTGTAACTTGTGTAATCTTAAACTGTATAGATAATCACTTTTTTCATGATTTAAAAATTTTCTATATTTTTTTATTTAAGCAATTATTCATAATTGCTTAAAAATCAAGCTCTTACAACATTGACCAATAGACTATCTTAGAGGAGAGAGACCTGGGCTGGATTATAGAGGCCAGTTATGTGTCTATAAATAGTGCTTGATATCGTGGATTGAATGACATTGCTTGAGGTAAATATACAGAGCAAGGAGAGAAGAAAGCTGGAACCCTGGGACATAGCAGTAGGTGGACAGGAGAAAGGGTCCACTTTAGAGACCTTCATAAGCGCTAAATTGGCTGGAGAACTGAATGCAATCCTCTGGCAGAAAAACAGTCATTAGGCTTCTGCTTCCAAGATCAGAGGTGAGGTTGGCAATAATACTTTTTGATAGAGAAGAGCCTTAAATGACTTCCTGACCCCCTAAATAGCTGATATACAAAAAAATTATTTCCCCAGAAAAATAGGGTTTCATGCCAAAGGAGTAATAGGATATAAAACAGAGGAAATTGCTTAGAAAATTTAGGATTCTGCAAGTAGGTCATTTGGGCCATAATGATGAAAGTGGGGTGGCACAAGTGGTGTGATTTTGTCCAGAGAAGTAAATAGGGCTTAATATTTCATCCTAAGGAGTTTGACTTTTTACACAGTGAGGAGTCAATGAAAGGGGATTTGAAAAAAAGTGGTCTGAAAAAAATATATCTCAGGTGGAAAATTTTGAAAGGACCAGATTGGAGGTTAGGATAACAAAAGAAGTAAGGATGAAAAGGAAAGACTGTGCATGAGTATTGAGTAGATAAACTCAGTAGGCACAGATGTTGGGTATTAGGTACAGGTGACCAAGTGGCTAGGGATCATCCATGGGAAGGTTTTAGGAAGAAAGTAGTTAGATTTTGAATCTGATGAGTTTGATTAAAAGCCATTCATGGTAATAACAAGAGTGTGAGTTTGATGCTGTGAGTGAAAGGAGGTGTTACTGGTCCTTGAGTGCTGAAATAATGACAAAAATAATATATATGAGTAGTAGGCAAGATTGAATTTGAGCAGCAAGAGTTTGGAAGCATAAAGAATATGTTTTTGCTAGATGAAGGGTAATATTTCTACTAAATTAGTGGTACTAGATGCTCAGTTGGAAAAAACGACTAATGGGCGCTTCATTGGTGAAATAAATAGTGGGTCCTGGTGACAGATTAGTTTGGGGCTTGTGATAGGTAGAGAAGAGACCAAATTGATAGGGTTTCTAATTGGGGTGATAACAGATATAGGACAAAAGGGAAGAACAGCTGGCTTAGAAGAAAGATGAATTAACGTTCAGATATTTTGTGTTATTTGGTGGGATAATCAAGTAGAAATGTCCTAAAGTAAATAGTAATTTGAGATTTGGTCTTACATAAAATGTGAGAATTAAGGAGAGAGATTTAGGAGTAAATAAATTTACCAGTGCCAATAAGTTTATAAGGGATAGAAGATAAAGAGGAGAACTTTTGTCAATGTCCATAGTTTGAAGATAGATTGACAAAAGGGATAGAAATCGTCAATAAGGTAAGAAGGGTAAGATTTGTGTGATGGGGATGAAGGCATGTGAGTTTTAAAAGAGGTAGAAACAATGAGGAAAGATCATTGAAGTTAACCATACAAATGTTGGTGATCTTCCGAAGAGCAATTTCTGTAGAGGTGTGAAGAGTAAAGCCACATTTCATGAAGTTAAGGAAAATGAATATATGGAAACTAGAGCATGTAATAAAAAGGAAGGTCTGTGATAAAAAAAAAAAAAAAAAGGCATGAAAAACCTTTTGTTTAAGATAGAAAGACTTAAACAGATTTCAAAGTAGAAAGTTAGGACCCAGTGAAGAGAATATATGGATGCTAAAGGAATGAATGACTGTGGTGTAGCTCTGGTCCTAGAGAAGGTAGAGAAGACTGTTCAAGGTAGAGATAAAAGCCTTAGCTTTATTAAAAACAAATTTTTTTTTAACATTGTATTTATTTTTTGAGAGACAGAGAGAGACAGAACAGGAGTGAGGGAGGGGCAGAGAGACACAGAGATAGAATCTGAAGCAGGCTTCAGGCTCTGAGCTGTCAGCACAGAGCCCAACGAGGGGCTTAAACCCACGAACCGTGAAATTGTGACCTGAGCTGAGGTCAGAGGCTTAACTGACTGAGCCACCCAGGTGCCCTTAGGAGCATTAGCTTTATGATGGGAAGCAAAAACCTTTCTTTGATATTAGAGTGAAGAATGAGAAAGAAGGAAAGTGGGGAAACATATGGTTGCTTGTATCTGAAGGTCTCTTTTCTCCATTAAGGACAAGGTGAGATCATCTCCTGAAGATAATTCTGCTTTTATGGACTAAATGTCATTAAGGGCCTCTGTTGAAGAAAATAATGATTATAAACTTACACAACTTTTACACAACTTATATCATAACATATATCATTCTTTAAGATAAATCAAAAATATATCAAATTTTTTGTCATTTCAGCAAAAAATCAGTTAGAATTCTGTTGTCATATGCTTCGAGGAACAATAGACCCAAAGGAGCCATCTACCTATGAATATGTGAAATTTATAGGAAATTTCAAATCTTTAAACAGTGGTGAGTTAAAATGCTTTTCTTATAAGTATATTTAACTTGGTATTTCTTTTAAGCTCTTAAAGACATAGATGTTTGAACATCAATAAAAATTAGATTTTACTGGAGTAACTGATGATATATATTTCCTTAATGTTGTAGTATCGACTTCAGCACACAATGGTTTTGAAGGAACTATACAACGCACACACAGGCCTTCTTATGATGATAGAGTTTGTTTTGTAGCCACTGTCAGATTAGCTACACCTCAGTTCATCAAGGTATGTTTTTTATTTTATTCTCCAAAGAGGATTTCACTTCATATTATGAGAATTATCTTTATGTAATTGTTTTGTTCTTTCCAAAGTTACTGAATGACTTCTTTCAAACGCTGAAATAGTAATGATGATGAGTCATTAAATATACATGGTCTTAATCATTTTGAAGCAAATGAGTTATCAAGGCACTCATTAAATTATAACTGATTTTAAAATACGTATCCTTTGAAGTTAACCAATGGTTATATATCACCACTGTCCTACTTTTGTGCAAAATTTTAGGGTACTTTTTGTTTACTTCATGATCTGCATTAAAGGAGAAAGGCCAAAAATCTAGCTAATTTTTAAAGATTGCTTTTGAAATTTCTTAAAATATGCAAGTGGCTTTTTACTGCATATAATTTGCTTTTTTAATTTTAAAATTCAGTTAAATAATTTATTTTATTTCCTGGGCCCAAGAAGTAGATGATTAGTAGGGAAGTGGGAAAATGAAAGAGTTCAACCATTAGAAAGTGGCTTGAAATAAGCCAGACTAAGATTTTAAATTTAAGAAGATATCATATTCTAGGACAGAATACTGAAATAGCAGTTAAAGGATCTTAATCCAGTGTTGCTCTGCTTGTTTTGTTCTTAGGAAATAATAGCAATGGCTAGCAATTGTTGAGTGTTTGTACATGCTGCATATTTTACATGTATTCTCTCATTTAATTCTTAAAACAACTTTAAAGATAGATGCTAGTATAGTCCTCATTTTATATATAAGGAAACTGAGGCTTAGGGAAGTTCAGTTACTTGCTCAGAGTTATAGCTATCACGTGGTAGAACTGGGATTGATTCTAATTCCCATTCTCTCAAAGCCCAAGCTCATAATCCACTGTATTGTGATACAGAAGGTCATTCAGGGGCACAAAGGAGTTTGGAGTGCATTGCTGAGTATGAGTAGGGTGGAGGGGGTAGGGATGGTGGGAGATAAGGTTAGAAAAGTAAGCAGTCTAAAAATGAAATTTATTTCTTCATTGTTTCTCCATGCTAAAGAATTTAAACTTTATCGAAACAGAATGAGAAGTTATGAAGGTTTTTAAGCACAGAAGTCATAATCATACTTGAGTATTAGAGAGTATTTGTGACCAGAATAGAGGATGAGTTAATAGGGAGACTGGTCTGGAGAGAATCTATGGTGATAATGTGAGCCAGTGATGGCAAGTCTAGGGTCTAAGACCCTGAAGATGGATGAGATCAAACAGATTTTTTTTTTTTTTTTTAACTTAGAAGGTGAAATTGAAAGGATTTAGTATCAACCACTTAGGTGGAAAAAGGTGAAAACGAGAGTATGTTGTGACTATCAGATTTCTAGACTGATGGCACAGCACAGGTATGCCTCCAGTGTTGAGATGCAAAATTGTGGGAGATGAGGAGTCAGGCAGTTCATTTTAGGACATAATGAGTTTGCGATGCATGGGGACATCCAGACAGAAAATACAGAGCTATAATTCAAGACAGAGATCTGAATTTAGAATGAGGGTTTATAGGCATGTGAGTAAATAGAGAAACATACTGAGTGAGAAATACTCCCCTAGAAGTCTGCATATGTTTATTGCCACATTCTTTGGTACCAGAAAATTAAAATGTGATAAAAACATTTCAGGGAGAGGCGGCTGGGTGGCTCAGTTGGTTAAGTGTCCATCTCTTGATTTCGGTTCAGGTCATGATCTCACAGTTCATGGGATCAAGCTCTGCATCAGACTCTATGCTGACAGCACAGAGTCTGCTTGGGACTCTCTCTCTCCCTCTCTGCCCCTTCCCTACTTGCTCGCTCTCAATAAACTCAAAAAAATTGTTTAGGGAAAAATTATCTAATAATGACTTTTTTTTCTTCAAATTTTTATTTAAATTGTTAGTTAACCATACAGTGCAGTATTGATTTCAGGAGTAGAATTCAGTGATTCATCACTTGTAAACAGCTCCCAGTGCTCATCACACGTGCTCTCCTTA
Source organism: Panthera uncia (assembly GCF_023721935.1). NCBI lineage: Eukaryota > Metazoa > Chordata > Mammalia > Carnivora > Felidae > Panthera > Panthera uncia. The sequence goes on along the minus strand of NC_064811.1, from coordinate 43,266,810 downwards.
ATGCCCATCACCCATTTAGCCCATCCCTCCCACCCACCCACCGCCCCTCCAGCAACCCTGTTTGTTCTCTGTATTTAAGAGTCTCTTATGTTTTTTTCCCCTCTCTTTTTCTCCCTCCCCTGTGTTCATCTGTTTTGTTTCTTAAATTCCACCTATGAGTGAAATCATATGGTATTTGTCTTTCTGTGACTTATTTGCTTAGCATAATAACGCTTTAGCTCCATCCATGTCATTACAAATGGCAAGATATCCTTCCTTTTGATGGCCAGATACTATTCCATGGTGTGTGTGTGTGTATGTGTATGTGTATACACCACCTCTTCTTTAGCCATTCGTTTGGGCTCTTTCCATAGTTTGGCTATTGTTGATAATTCTAATAATGACTTTTATGACTAACAATATTTAAAATTCTTCTAAGGACACAATAGTATTTCTAAATTCTAATTATTAATTTACTTGTAGGAAATGTGCACTGTTGAAGAACCTAATGAAGAGTTTACATCCAGACATAGTTTAGAATGGAAGTTCCTATTTCTAGATCACAGGTAATTTCATTTTTAAATCCCATAAAAAGCTAATTGTCATATGATTCTTGAAATTAATTGGTTTCAAGGATACACTTAATCAGATGTTCAAATCCATTATCCATTTTTCAAAAAGTAAAGATTTCCCCCCAAACTGATTTCTAGTTGAGGTATTTCTTATTCTGGAAAAAGTTATAATTATCGATTGTTTTATATGTGATTTAGGGCACCACCTATAATAGGATATTTGCCATTTGAAGTTCTGGGAACATCAGGCTATGATTACTATCATGTGGATGACCTAGAAAACTTGGCAAAATGCCATGAGCACTGTAAGTAGATTTTAATATTTCTGGTGATAATAACTGCTTTTAGTCTAATAAATAACTAATGTATTAATAGAAGATGGTAAAATGCAGACTTGTAAACATTTTTGTATTTTTGAAAAATATTGGAAGATTTCACTTTATAACCCAATCCAATAGGAATCCTAGATCAAATTTAAATTAAGCTTGTTCCTGTTTTACATATTTCAATCTATAATAGTAAGTACAGGTTTATAATATGGCATCTAATAAGCCTTGTTTTTGAAGTGTTTAAATTCTACATCTAGAGTAAAATTGGGATGGTATGTCAAAATATTAGAACACTGTTTCATATATTTTTATTTCAGGCATATAAGTCTGCCTAGGAATTAGGTACACATTTAAAGAAACTTTTAGAAAGCCCATAGTGAGTGCTTAATGTTTCCTGCCATTATGCTTATTAGCAGCAGGGACATTAACATCTTGTTGTACCTGGCTGGCACTATTCTAAACAGTTTATGTACATTATCTCCATTATTCATCAACACAGTTCTAGAAAGTAGATATTGTTATTGTCTCCATGAGTAAATTGAGACACAGGAAGGCTAAATAATTTACAATCCCACAATTCACTGGTGGCAGAGAAAGGTTTAGAGTCTAGACCTACTACCTCTTTACCACATGCTACTCTGTGTTTCAGAAGTTTGTTTTAATGCTAAGTTTTATTTGCTTCTCTGATTCTCCTCCCCAAATCCTACCTCTTGGAGTGTCCTCTATAGCTTAATTAGATATTTAACATTCTTTCATGATGTCTTAGGCTGGTCTAGTAGGCCTCTATATGAAAATAAGGCATGTTATATAACAAAATCAACTAAATGGGAGATTTCAGAATAAAGTAATTTCAGCACAAAAAACCCATTATGCACTCCAAGTGATAGGGGCACTAGGCTCTATGATGTATTGAAAAGATCTGGCACTTCTACTGACTAGCTGGGTAATTTTGGACAAACAATTTAAAATTTGTAGACCTCAGGGGCGTCTGAGTGGCTCAGTCGGTCAAGTGTCCGACTTCGGCTCAGGTCATGATCTCGCGGTTTGTGGGTTTGAACCCCGCGTCGGGCTCTGTGCTGACAGCTTGGAGCCTGGAGCCTGCTTCAGACTCTGTGTCTCCCTCTCTCTCTCTGACGCTCCCCTGCTTGTGCTCTGTCACTCTCTGTCAAAAATAAGTAAATCTAAAAAAAAAATTTTTTTTTTAATTTGTAGACCTCAGTTTCCTCATGGAGAGAGAAAGAGAGATTGATTCCTGATTGGCATTTCCTGAAGTTTGTTTCACTGAATGCTGATCCCTTAAAAATAGATTTTATGGTCAAGGAAGACTGGGAAGCACTTCATAATCAATCCCTACTACCTCCCCATCCCCAGAATCATGACATAAATTAGCATACTAGAAGTTTTGAAAAGAAAGACTAAATAAAACTATTTAACAACATTCCCCAAATTAACCACGAAATTCTTTTTTTGCTTAATATCTGTTAAAAAGCTTCAGAACTTACAACCTACAAAGAATATTTTGGGAAATACTGTTGTCAGTTACTTGAAACAATTAAGTTATTCTGATTTTGGTTAAAGTTTTGAATTAAGTGCTTCAAAGATGCTGTACCTGCCAGGGTACCTGTACCTGTGGGAAAAAACTCAGATGTGATCACTTACTGCTCTTCAGTCTCTGTTGGTGGGAGGAAGTCAATATGTGAACACTTTATTTTTAAATATTTGGAAATTTACTGTGAAAAGTATCTGAGATCAATAGTAACTGACTCTAAGTGGGCACTATGGAAGATACGTTAATTGCTTGGGACATTAAGCTATCCCTGTAGAATAACATTTTCTTACAACTGATATTTATGTTACTGAAAAGCCATTGAATTGTGAATGTAGATTTAAATGTAAATGCTAGGTTTGGCTAAAAACCAGGTTCATAACTAATGATAATGAGTCAATAAATATATTTTTCTTTTCTTCTTAGTAATGCAGTACGGGAAAGGCAAATCATGTTATTATAGATTCCTCACCAAGGGACAACAGTGGATTTGGCTTCAGACTCATTATTATATCACTTATCATCAGTGGAATTCTAGGCCAGAATTTATTGTTTGTACTCACACCGTAGTAAGGTAATAATTCTTTTATAGAACTTATGAATTATAGAAACACTGATAGTGATGTTGGCAATGAAACTTTCAGGCATGACTTGTTAAGAGCTACAGTGATCTTTTTCCTAATTTCTGATACGTGTTTTTGTTAAAATTTTATTAAATTTACTTACAAGCATTAATTTTATTAAATTTACTTACTGGCATTATGTAGAAATAGAATACAGGTATATATGCATATGTAATTCTTAACATAAGTGTTACAATTTAAAGCAGAAATTTTAACTATCTTTTTTATACCAAAGTCAATCATGTAAAAGGAACACCGGAGTAGATAAGCATATTTTTCCTTTTTTTAATTCTTCTCAAGTACTGTGTAGTTAGAGATCATTTACAGTAGCATATAAAACTTCTGAGATAACTAGATTAAGATAGAAAACTATAGATGTGTTCTAGGATTGTGTAGTGCATAGCAAATAGGCTGGAATCCGTGGTGAACAAGTAAGACCCGTAACAGTGCACTTCTGCAGTATTGTAAATGAGTGATTAAGAACTAAAATTCTATTTTTTTCCATTTGTAGTTATGCAGAAGTTAGGGCTGAAAGACGACGAGAACTTGGCATTGAAGAGTCTCTTCCTGAGACAGCTGCTGACAAAGTATGTATCTTACAGTTTAAAAAAAATTATTTCTTCCTAATGAAAGGCAAGACTCAATAATTTATAGGAAAATTATTTTTCAAATATTTCATTTTCTCACTTGTGACAGAATTATAATTATATTTTACTTTTTATTTTAATTTTTAACATTTTAAAACCTTATATACTTCTAAAAAACATTTGAAGGGCCTCCTATTTAGTGAGAGACATGTATGATTTCACATTTAAATTACCATTTACTAATTGCCTGCAATGTGCAAGGCTCTGTCCAGGTTCTTTATATGAATTTTCAAGTGTCACTTATTCCTCAGACATCCTTATCTCTTAGGTGATATTCCCTTCTTGAAAATGTTGAAACTGAGGTTTTAGGGGGTTTTGGGGGAAGCCTCCCCTAAAGACATATGACTGGAAGTTATAGTCAGAATTTGAATTCTGGTTTTTCTTTTCTTTATGTCAGGTATACTAGTTACCTATTGCTATGTAATAAAAGTTAATGATGTAAAATAATACACATTTATTATCTCATAGTTTCTGTGGGTCAGAGATCTAGGCACGGTTTAGATGGGCCCTCTGCTTATAATTGGTCATTTGGCTGCAATCAAGGTGTCAGCCCAGGGTTTTCTCACAACGCTATAATCAACCTGTCAGTTGGGGCCACAGTCATCTCAAGGTTCAGCTGGGGCAGAATCTGTTTTCTGGCTCACTCAGTGGTTGTTGGAAGGATGTGGTTCCTCATGGGCGGTTGGACTGAGTGCCTTGGTTTGCTGGCTAATGGCCCGAGACCACCTTTAGTTCGTTTCTAGGTAGCCATTTTATCAAAGGAAGCATGTAAGAGATCCAGGGAGAGGGAACGACAGCAAGATGAGAGTCTCCTGTAACCTAATCACAGAAGTAATATCCCATCATTTTTGTCTATTCTATTAATTAGAAGTAAATCATTAGGTTCAGCCTGTACCAAAGGGGAGGGATTATACAAGGTGGTGAATACCAGGAGACAGGAATCAATGTGAGCTATGTCAGAAGTTCCCTACAACAGTTGTTTTTGACCTGTAGAAAATAGTGGAATGAAAAGAATCAAGAATAAAAAGTGAGTTAAATAAGCAGCATGCCAGGGTTGATATGGGGAGTATTATTCAGTTTTCAACAAACCTTATTAAGTACTTTCCATGTGCCAGAAAGTACTAGATAGGGGTCTAGATGCTCAGAATACAACAGTGAATAACCCGGACAAGTTTTCTGCAATCATGGATCCCATGTGAAAGAGTTTTTTCAAAGAGGCTTTGTATGCTTAGAAGAAAAAGATCCAGTATATTTTATAAAACATATTTTCTGAGAAAAGTGCTTAAATCTAGGGTACCTTGAATTTATTGAAACTAAAAGTAATACAGAGATTGTTCCTCCTTGCTTCTTTTTCTCTCATGCCAGTGTCCAATCCTAGTAAATTCAACTAGCCCTGCTTCCAAGTATACTTCACATATGTGTACTTTCCTACTGTATTTACTCTTAACCACCACAGTCCTCCTGGAGTTAGGGAAGAGGTCCACTTGACATAGATTTTTGAGAAACTTTAATGTGTAGATAGGTTTTAAGGTCATGAATCCAAATATGATCACCAGGTGAATGAATGGCGACACACACACACACACACACACACACACACACACACACACACACTCACCCACCCACCCCAAGGGCTAAGCACTGGGGCATTCCACCATTAAGATATGAAAGAAACAAGGAAGAATCAGTCACAGAGGAGACTGAAGGGAAATATCCAGTCAGGTATGAATAAAACCGAGAAACTGAGTTTTCCTAGAAGCCAAGAAAAAGTGTGTCCATGAGGAGTGAACAGTCGGCTTTGTCAGATTCACCTTAAATAGGTTAAATTAGGTGAGCACTGAGAAGTGTGCACTGAGTTTAACAACAAGTATTCATTGATCAATAAGAAAAGATTGGGTGGAAAGCAATATGAGTGAAAGCCTGATTAGAGTGGGCTTAAAAGAGAAATTCCTAGGACAGGGTAATTAGAGACAGTGAGTAGGGAAGGTTTTCCTACAAAAAGGAGAGGAGTGGAAGAGTATTAGGAAGAAATAGGCTTAAAAGAAGCTTTTGATGTTTAAGGTGGGAGAAATAATAGCATGTTCGTATACTGGTAAGAATGGTCTGATGGAGAGAGAATTACTGCTAGAGATAGAGAAAAAAATGCTAGAGCAAAGTTCTTGAGCAGGGGAGAGAAGATGGGATCCAGGCCACAAGTAGACAGATTGGGCTTAGTGGAAAGATCATTTAATGATAGAGAGGTTTAGTAGACTGTGATCTTTAGGTCAAATCTCATTCTCTGCCTGGTTTGATAACACTCACAAGCTAAAAATATGGTTTCCACATGTTTCTCAGTGATTGAAAAAAAAAAAATCAAAAGAAGAATGGTGTTTGTGACACATGAAAATTATATCATCAAATTCCACAGCTACACTCAATTGTGTATATATTGCCTATGTTTGCTTTTTTTTAATTAAAATTTTTTAATGTTTATTTTTTAGAGAGAGTGTGAGTGGCAGAGAGGCAGAGAGAGAGGGAGATACAGGATGCGAAGCAGGCTTCAGGTTCCCAGCTGTCAGCGCAGAGCCGACACAGGGCCCAAACCATGAGATCATAACTTGAGCCGAAGTCAGATGCTTAACCGACTGAGTCACCCAGGCGCCCCTAATTTTTTTTTTTAATGTTAGTTTATTTTTGAGAGAGTGCGCGAGCAAGCATGAGCGGGGAGGGGCAGAGAGAGAGGGAGATACAGAATCTGAAGCAGGCTCCAGGCTCTACACTGTCATTACAGAGCTCAGCACGGGGCTTGAACTCAGCAACCATGACATCATGACCTGAGCTGAAGTCGGACGCTTAACCGACTGAGCCACCCAGGAGCCCTGCCTATGGTTGCTTTTGTGCTGCAACAGCAAGTTGAGTAGTTGCAGCAGAAACTACGTGGCCCCCAAAGCCTATAATATTGACTCTCTGGCCCTCACAGAGAGCATTTGCTGACCCCTAATCTGTAGTGACATAAAGAAAGGCAGAGTATATGAGGACAGATGCTGTTAGTTAGGTTGATACGATAATAGGAGCTTATAGCAATGTCCAACAGTCAAACAGGAAGCAGAATAACCAGCTAAGAGTGAGGTTAGGAGAAGAGTTGTTTGAAGTTTGAAAAGAGCCGAGCAAGTGTTAAGTTGTTTTCTAGGAGGGGCGCCTGGGTGGCTCAGCCGGTTAAACATCCAACTTCGGCTTCATGATCTCAAGGTTCATGAGTTCGAGCCCCACGTCAGGCTATGTGCTGACAGCGCAGAGCCTGGAGCCTGCTTTGGATTCTGTCTCCCTCTCTCTATCTATTCCTCCTCTACTTTTGCGTGCTGTCTTTCTCTCTCACCCTCTCTCAAAAATAAATAAACATTAAAAAAAAATTTTAATTGTTTTCTAGGAGAGTAGGAGAGTGAGCAGATGTGGAATAGATTAAAAATTGGATTTAAACAGCATTGGGATTTTTCCAGGGGAGTGTGGTGAAGGGAGATAGGAGCAAGAGAGTTGATGATAACCTGTAAGGGTGTGGGTATGATGATTAACCATGAATTTATAAACTTGGTAAAGAGGGGAGAGAAGATACAAAATGAGAGAGTGTGAAAATGTGGTAGAATCAATGTATTTTATGTTCCACTAAAGGATTATTGGAGCTGGCATACTAAAGAGAATAAGAAATAGTGGTCATACAGGAGGATCTTTGAAATTGAGGTTATGGAAAGTTTATTCTTTTTTTTAAAAAATACTTACTTATGAGGTGCCTGGGTGGCTCAGTCGGATAAGCATCCAGCTTTGGCTCAGGTCATGATCTCACGGTTTGTGAGTTCAAGCCCCGCATTGGGCTCTGTGTTGACAGCTCAGAGCCTGGGGCCTGCTTTGAATTCTCTCTCTCTCTCTCTCTGTCTCTCTCTCTCTGTCTCTCTCTCTCTGTCTCTCTCTCTCTCAAGAATAAATAAACATTAAAAAAAATTTTTTTTTAATATTTTGAGAGATAATGCATGCAAGGGGTGGGGGAGAGGAGAGGGATAGAGAGAGAGAGAGAGGGAGGGAGGGGGGGAAGGAGGGAAGGAGGGAATCCCAAGCAGGCTCCATACTGCAAGCCCGCAGGAGCTTGATCCCATGAACTGTGAGATCGTGACCTGAGTGGAAATCAAGAGTCAGATGCTTAACCGACTGAGCCACCCAGGAGCCCTATAAGGTTAATCTTATTGGTAATGATAAGGTCTAAGATATGATCGTAAGAATGAGTGACTGAGGACAGGTGGAAATGAAGATCTTTGTGGGAGAAGACATCAAGGAAGAGCGAAAACATGATGATGAACATGTGAATTGATACTGATGTTGATAACCGTGGATTTAAGAATAAGTTGATGGTAGACTTAGCCAGGAGCAGAAATTTTAATACAGGTACTTAGTGAGGAGTGACCATAAGGGTCAGTAGATAACTGTACCAATGAGAGATAGTCATATAATGATAATATGAGATTCTGGCTGTGAGTTTTGGAAAAGGAGGAAAGGGGAAAATTGTGGAAAGAGGAGGAGGAGGACTTCTCTACCCCTCCAGAGCAGCGATCTGAAGGTTGTGAAAGAGAAAATAGCCACCACTTAAAAGTCCTGCAAGGAAGTGGTGTTTTCTATAGACAGCTAGCTTTTAGTTAGAGCAAGCCAAGCAAATGGATGTTCAAAGATGAGGTTGAGAATACAGGAGATTTTGATATGGTGGGTAATATTCCATTGTATGTATACAACACATTTTGTTTATCCATTCATCTAGCAATGGACACTTGGGTTGCATCCATCTTTTGGCTATTGTGAATCATGCTGCTATGAACATGGGTGTACAAATACCTGTTTGAGTCACTCTGTTCAATTTTTTTTGAGTATATACCTAGAAATGGAACTACTGGATCATGTAGTAATTATTTAATTTTCTGAGGAACCGTCATACTGTTTCCTGTAGTAGCTTCACTATTTTAGATTTTCACCAGCAGTGTACAAAGGTTCCAATTTATCCTTGTCAACACTGGTGATTTTCTGTTTTGTTTTTGTTTTAAATAATAGTCCTCATGGGTGTGAAGTGGTATCTCATGGCTTTAATTTGCATTTCCCTAATGATTAGTGACATTGAGCAACTTTTCTTTTTATTTTTTTTTATTTTTATTTAAAAAAAAAATTTTTTTTTTAACATTTATTTATTTTTGAGACAGAGAGAGAGCATGAACAGGGGAGGGTCAGAGAAAGAGGGAGACACAGAATCTGAAACAGGCTCCAGGCTCTGAGCTGTCAGCACAGAGCCCGACGCGGGGCTCGAACCCACAGACCGCCAGATCATGACCTGAGCCGAAGTCGGATGGTTAACCGACTGAGCCACCCAGGCGCCCCGCAACTTTTCTTTTTAATTAATTTATTTTGAAAGAGGGAGAGAGAGTGCATGCACAAGTGGGGGAGGGACAGAGAGAGAGGGAGAGTGAAAGCTGGGCAGAGCCCGACATGGGGCTCAATCTTAGGAACTGAGATGGTGACCTGAGCTGAAATCAAGAGTCAGATGCTTAGCCAACTGAGCCATCAGGTGCCCTGGGCATTTTTTCAGTGTGTTCACTGGCCATTTGTGTATCTTCTTTGGAGAAATATATATGTAAGACCTATGTTTTTTAATTGGATTGTTTGGGGGGAGGTTTGCTATTCAGTTGTAGGATTCTTTTATATTTTCTGGGTGTTAATTCCTTATCAGATACAGGTTTGTGAATGTTTTCTCCCCTTCCATGGGCTGCCTTTCCACTGTGTTTGTAGTGTCCTTTGATGCACTTTTGTTGCTTGTGCTTGTTGTCACATCCAAGAAGTCGTTACCCAGTCCACTGTCATAAAGGTTTTCTCCTTTTTTTCTAAAAGTTTTATAGTTTTAGCTCTTATGTTTAGGTCTTTGATTCATGACAGTTAATTTTTGTGTATGGTAGAAATTAACAAAGAGTTTAATCATTCTGTTGCATCTGTTTCTATAAATAAAGAATGAAGTAAAAAATTTCTGACTGTAGAACAGAAATTTTTATTTCTTTACCTAATATTGCAGAGGTAAATATTACACAGGTACCTTTGCCTTGTTGTGGGTGAAAACTGATTTGGAGAAGGAAAAGTAGCCAGTTATATTGCTAACTTTGGATAACTGAACTACCAGAAAACATTTATTTTACTGTCTCCTTAGAGCCAAGATTCTGGGTCTGATAATCGTATAAACACAGTCAGTCTCAAAGAAGCCTTGGAAAGGTTTGATCACAGCCCAACTCCTTCTGCTTCCTCCCGGAGTTCAAGAAAATCATCTCACACAGCAGTCTCAGACCCTTCCTGTGAGTACGCTAGCTTGAAAGCAGACTTTGTTTCAAGAGAGTGCTTCTAAATTGTTATTCGTGTCAGCATTTTTCATCAAATGCTACTTTAGTATTATTTTTACATGAAAAAGTTTACTGTAGTATTGTTTGTTAAAAAGCTAGAAACACTCTAATTCAAGTATAATTAACATGTTATATTAGCTTCAGGTGTTCAATATAATGTTTTAACAATTCTATACATTATTTAGTGCTCATCATAGTAAGCATACTCTTAATCCCCTTTGCCAATTTAAGAAACAAAAGAAATGAATAAAGAAAAAGGCAAACAAAAAACCAGACTCTTAAATATAGAGAACAGACTGGTTGGTTTCCAGAGGGAAGGCAGGAAGGAATATGGGTAAAATGCTACTTAAAAATGATTAGTTTTACATTTCTGAACTCTGTTAACTTTTCCAGTGAGCAAGAGGCACACTGCTCACATTTAACAAAGAATTATTTATAAAATAGCCTGTAAAATATTTAGGTAGTAGTGTTGGTATTGTTATGTTGCTTTTAATCATCCCTCAAAAAATAAAGCAAAACTGTTTATTCCTTTTTTACTGGTAGAACCTGTCAGTGTTCTTTAAGTTTGCTTTTTGAGAGTTTTTTTTAGTTCTTGTTTTAAATGAAGACTTGCATAGTTATCATTGAATTAGTAACCTTTTTCTTTTTGTTTAAAGAGTTAAGCCCTTTCATTTCCTAGGGTATTAAAACTATATATTATAAGGAAAAGGAGGTTGTTGGAACCACTTAACACCATGGGTAGAACATTAAAGAGGTTAAACATAGAATTTCTGAAACCTTAGGAAAAAAAATTTCTCCTTTGTAGCTGTTTTTCTCATTTTATAAAAGAGAAATTATACTTTTATGCTTTTAATGGAGGGAGGTACAAAATGCAAATCAGTGTAAATCAGTACATACTCATTAACATAGTGATGAATGTAAATTAGGAATGCATTGCTAAACCTCAAAAACTACAGTTTCTTGCAACCTAAAGTAAACCTTTAGTTTACTGCAGTAAGAATACTTAAAATGAGATCTACCTTCTTAAATGTTTAACCATACGATACACTATTGTTGACTATTAAGTACAATGTAGTGCAGACCTCTAGAGCTTATTCATTGTAGTAAATGGAGATGTTATTGATTAGTAACTCCATATTTTCTTCAATGCCCCCAGCCCTTGGCAAGCACCATTCTAGTCTTTGATTCAATGAATTTGCTTATTTTAGATACCTCATATGATAGAGTCATGCAGTACTTGTTTTTACATCATTGGCTTATTTCACTTAGCATAACATCCTCAAGATTCACCCGTGTTGTATATCTTGAAATTTTCCATTCTTTTTTAAGGTTGAATAGTATTCCATTGTATGTATGTTACCACATTCTGTTTTTTCCATTCACCTGTCAGACATTTAGATTGTTTCCACATCTTGGCTATTGTGAATGGTGCTGCAGTGAGCATAGGAGTGCAAATATCTCTTTGAGATTCTGATTTCAATTCTTTTGGATAAATACCCAGAGGTGGAATTGCTGGATCACATTTGGTAGTTCTATTTTTAATTTTTGGAGAAACCTCCATTACTGTTTTCCACAGTGGCTGCAGCATTTCACATCCCCACCAATTTTAAGTGTACAAGGGTTCTAATTTCTCCACATTCTGGGCAGCACTTTTTTTTTCTTTTTTTGATAATAGCCATCTTACCAGGTATGAAGTGGTATCTCACTGTGGTTTTGATTTGCATTTTCCTGACGAGTGATGTTAACCATTTTTTCATATGCTGGTTGGCCATTTGTAGATCTTCCTTGGAGAAATGTCCATATTCAAGTCCTTAAGCCATTTTGTATTGAGTTATTAGGTTTCTTACTATTGAGTTATAGGAGTAGTAACCATTTTTAAATTCAAAGTTTTCCTGTCTCAAATATTTATTTTGTCCTTAAGAAAAAAGTAATTCAAATGAGCCATCTTATTGTCATAGACTTCACTTTAATTAAATAATTTAGAAAAATAACTTAAAGATCATTTTTATTCACTGAAATCCATTTTGAGATTAATCTTTGGAAATTTTATTTTATAAAGTACTAACACTGTTTTGTTTTTGTTGACTGACATCAGCAACACCAACAAAGATCCCAACAGATACTAGCACTCCTCCCAGACCGCATTTACCAGCTCATGAAAAGATGGCACCAAGGAGGTCATCATTTAGTAGTCAGGTAACTCTTCAGTATTCTTCTGAATACAGAGTTATTAAAAGGGAAAAAAATCATCCAAATCCTTAAAATTCATTAATTTGTTATCCCTTTCTATAAAGACCAACACAGCTGTTGATAAATAACACTCGAGATCTTTCCTTTTTGTGAAGTAGTTCTTAAACATATGCTCTTGATTATTTTACAGGTAAAACATTAGATATTTATTTTAATTAATAGAAGTTAATCGGGGCACCTGGGTGGTTCAGTTATTTGAGTGTCCAACTCTTGATTTTGGCTCAGCTTGTGATCTCACGGTTGGTGAGATCGAGCCCCTCTGCGCTGTCAACACAGATCCTGCTTGGGATTCTCTCTCTCTTTCTTCTTCCCACCAAAGTTAAATAAAAAATAAGAAAAATTAATAATTTAGAGCCATTTTATATTTAATTTCTAATACCAGTCACTTTCAGTTCTGTCTTTTAACTTTTACTGAGAGCCCATGCAAGGTAATGTGGCAGATGCCTTACAAGATACAAGGATAAATAGGGAATAGGCATGTCCAGTGTAGAGGGGGAAACATGCATGCCTGCACTCAGCTAAAAATGCATGAGGCAAAGTGTAATTCAGTTATAAAGATACCATTTCTGGTGAAATGGTATTTCTGGTGAAACTACTTCTGGATGGGTATAATTGTCACTCATTATTTTTTATTTTGCTCCTAGTCCATAAATTCCCAGTCTGTTGGTCAGTCATTAACACAACCAGTGATGTCTCAAGCTGCAAATTTACCAATTCCACAAGGCATGTCCCAGGTATTTTTTGTTTGTTTGTTTGTTTGTTTGTTTGAAACAGTTGAGTATTTTAAAACGATAAATGGTTTTTAAGGTAATAGAGATTTTTAAAAATACATACTTTTAGTGCAGTGAATCTCATGTGTGGCCATTTATAATTTCTGGGGGATATTTTTGATTGTCAGTGATTATTGGGTACCACTGGCCCTTCATAGGCAAGGACTAGGGATGCTATTTGTCTTGAAAGATGCATGACAGGGGCGCCTGGGTGGCTCAGTCGGTTAAGCGTCCGACTTCGGCTCAGGTCATGATCTCGCAGTCTGTGGGTTCAGGCCCTGCGTCGGGCTCTGTGCTGACTGCTCACAGAGCCTGGAGCCTGTTTCGGATTCTGTGTCTCCCTCTCTCTCTGACCCTCCCCCGTTCATGCTCTGTCTTTCTCTGTCTCAAAAATAAATAAACGTTAAAAAAAAAAAAAAAGATGCATGACAGTTTTGTACAACAAAGAATTATCCTGCCTAATATGCTATAATACTCCACTGAGAGACACTACAGATAGAAATAGAAGGATATTAAAGATGAAATATAGCTGTTCATTTTGTTCTTCCTATGGATAGTGGAAGAATCAAGTAATTTTATTCATATATTCATTCATACACAGGGCATTTATTGAGTTCTTGAGATATTGAAGGTGCTCGCAATATTAATACATGTACTGTATGATTTTAATACATCTAGAAGGAATGACAGATAACTACAGTGCAATATTGTATAGTCTGTGCCCAAGGTATATAGGCTGGTATGTGAGCACATTAGATGGACCCCTAATGCAGCCTGAGGAAGTGAATGAAAACTTTCTGGAAGAATTGTTGCTTGGGCTCAGTGCTGAAGGAGACCTACATACAGAAATTAGCAAGGAGACAAAAGAATAGGTATTTATAAAATTGACACTAAATTACTTTTGATTAGAAATTCCTAACTTGTAATTTATGACTCTCTATTCATTCAGTGCTTCAAACACATTAAAAATACTAGGTAGTGGTAAAAATAATCCAAACTGTTTTGTTTGGTGTTAAATATACCTTGACTTAACAGTATTTCAAATAATGATAGTTAAGAATAGGTAAAAAACATTTTTCTGAAAATACCTTTATCTTACATGGTTTTTATCTAAATTATACTATATATAATTTTAGCCATTATATGACACCTGTACAAGTATATTGACAATGTTGTAAATTATCTAAACACCATAACCTTGACTTCCTGTAACATGATTATATAAGGTGCTTAAATATTATCTGTAGTTGCAGTAGTTTTCATCATCGAGTCCTCAATGCTTTTTATTCTGAAGGTTAACAGATTTTTTATGTAAATATTTAGGCATACTTTCAATATTATTAGTTCACTAATCTCAAGATACTGGATGACTATTTCTTAACATTTTAAAGGGATATTTTCATGAAATTTAGTAATACCTGCTATGTCAAAAATGTTCATAACTATCCAGACCTCATATTTTGTTGAGTGATAAAGCCACTTTGCCTCTTAGTTCTGAGATTTTTTTTTCCTGTTATTCTGCCTTCTGTTTATATCTTATTTGCATTTAATAGAAATCCTTTAAGTAATGTCAATGTAAAGTTTATTCAAAGGTATAAATAACTTTTGTTAGGATAAAATATATTTGTATGACATAAATACAACATTTTGAATAATATTTTTAAGAGGCAGAGCTCAAGTACAAATTTGTAATGTTTTCTCATACCTAGTGTAATCTAATGTAAGATATGATTATTGTCAACTTTAGAAGTCTGAGTTGTATACTTTTTGAAAAGTAGTATTCAGTATCAGTACAAACTTTTGAAGATAAAAAAAGCTTTTGGGAGAGCATTTCTCACTTTTAGATGCAGTTCACTATGGGAGGCTATTTTAAGATTAAGGCACATTTCCAATAAATTGAAATTCTTTTTGGTATACTATATCCTGTGCTAAATATTCATAGAAAGAGTTAAATGAGCCTGTATAGACTTAAGTGATGAATCGCTAAGTGTGGCTAAATGTCAAGCAGTAGTAAATAAAAGCTGCTTATGACTCAAGTAAAACATAGTGAAATAAGATTGAAACTCCTGGAAGTAGAATAACTGTGTTTTCTTTCATGTCTGCACTTATTCATTCATAATTGCTTAGTCTTTAAAAGCCTACATTTTGTACTTGTCTGAGAACAGTTTCAGTTGAAAATGTGAGGGGCACCTGGGTGGCTCAGTTGGTTAAGTGTCCGACTTCAGGTCAGGTCATAATCTTGTGGTTTGTGAGTTTGAGCCCTGCGTCAGGCTCTGTGCTGACAGCTTGGAGCCTGGAGCCTGCTTTCAGATTCTGTGTTTCACTCTCTCTCTGCCCCTCCCCTGCTCACACTCTGTGTCTGTCTCAAAAATAAAGAAACATTTAAAAAAAATTTTTGAGAAAAAGGAAATAGTAAAAATATGGTTAGTTATCTGTTTAGATTTTTATAACCTTCAAGTGTGTACAAAGAGGACATTGTAGGGATGACAGAATTTGATATGAGTAACTCTAAGAACCGGCTACTTTTTCATTTGTTAAATGGTAGAGATTAAGAAACTTGTTCTAGGAAATGGTAGAGCCACAATATGATCTCTGGTCTTCTAATGCCAGTGTATACTCAATCAGTCAAGATCTGGTCAGCAGTCAGAAGCCATACCGGAAATTTGAATAGGGCTAATATAAAAAAATATATTAACTGGTAACAGGGAATTCTAAAGAATACAGGCATAATGGATGTAGGGGGCAGCCACTAACTGCAAGTGAAAAGGAGAGTACAGTATGCAAAGAAGGAACAACTTGGAAAACTCTCCCAACCTCCTAAACTTCTTCCTCCAGGCTAGGTTGAAACTCAGTTCCCATTGGGGTTGGTGTGGCTGTAGCCACTGGATGAGAGGGAGGTTCACTGAGGTGCCAGAGACCAGGGCTGGAGGGCAGGAAGCCACCTGCTGGGGTACCAGCAAAATTTGTTGGGGAGCTTCCCATAAGGATGCCAGTGGGACTTGCTGGAAAGCCACCTCCCTTTGCAGTATCCCTCTAGCTCCATCTACTGACATGACTAAGTTTGTGTCCACTGACAAAGGAAGATGTTTATAAGGTCCATCTCCAGTAGCACAAAGCTAAGCAAAGGTGGGTGGTTTAGGAGCCAAGAGGCAATACGTTAGTAATTGGTATAACATTTTTAACTCATGATATATACTGCTTATTTTTCACATTGCACAATTATGAAGAATAAGTGATTCTAAAATATGTTACACTTTTTCCAAACATGGGACTTCAGTTTCAGTTTTCAGCTCAGTTAGGAGCCATGCAGCATCTAAAAGACCAGTTAGAGCAACGGACACGGATGATAGAGGCAAACATTCATCGGCAACAAGAAGAACTAAGAAAAATTCAAGAACAACTTCAAATGGTCCATGGTCAAGGGCTGCAGGTAAGTTATTATATTTGAATACAACAAAGCATGCCATTCACATTTTGGTTTCTTAATAAAATTGACTTTTCTTACTTAAAAATGAGATGCAAGAAATACAGTTCATCAATTTGGTTCAGTAAATACTCATTGGTTACCTACTCAATATGATTGAATTTATAGTCTGATTCATTCCTAAGAATATTTCCATCAACATCCTTGTTTCTCCAGATTAGATTCATCTTGTATAGTCTTTATTTTTAGTAAGCTTATACCCATAATATGAAAATAATATTTTATATAGACTTTTAGGTACATGTTGGTACAGAATTTAGAAATCAATCATCAGTCATTGTTTTAGTGAAATATCAGTAGGTATGATTCAAATTAGTCTTATTTGGTCAATCTACTGACCCACTAAAGTTACATCTGTCAGACTAGTATTTTGGAGAAGGGAAACTTTAAGTGAAAACTACTTCTGTCTCATGCCATAAATTATGAATGATAGGTGATGAAGAACCAGCAGTCCACAGGCCCTTTTTTTTTTTTTTTTCAATATAATTTATTGTCAAATTGGCTAATATACAGGGTGTAAAGTGTGCTCTTCGTTTTTGGGGTAGATTCCCATGGTTCATCGCTTACATATAACACCCAGTGCTTCTCCCAACAAGTGCCCTCCTCAATGCCCTTTACCCATTTTCCCCTCTCCCCCACCGTCCATCAACCCTCAGATTGTTCTCTGTATTTGTTTCCTATGGTTTGCCTTCTTCCCTTTCTTTTTGTAACTTTTTCCCCCCTTCCCTTCCCCCATGGTCTTCTGTTAAGTTTCTCAAGATCCACATATGAGTGAAAACATGATATCTTTCTCTGACTGACTTATTTCACTCAGCATATACCTTCCATTCTATCCATGTTGCTGCAAATGGCATGATTTCATTCTTTCTCATTGTCAAGTAGTATTCCATTGTACATATAAACCACATCTTCTATATCCATTCATCAGTTGATGGACATTTAGGCTTTTTCCATAATTTGGCTATTGTTGAAAGCACTGCTATAAACGTTGGGGTACACGTGCCCCTGTGAATCAGCATTCCTATGTCTTTTGAATAAATTCCTAGTAGTGCTATTGCTGGGTTGTAGGATAGGAACCTCCACACTGTTTTCCAGTTTGCATTCCCACCAACAGTGCACGAGGATTCCCTTTTCTCCACATCCTTGCCAGTATCTGTAGTTTCCTGAGTTGTTGATTTTAGCCACTCTGACTGGTGTGAGGTGGTATCTCAGTGTGGTTTTGGTTTGTAGTGCCCTGATGATGAGTGACGTTGAGCATCTTTTCATATGTCTGGTGGCCATCTGGATGTCTTCTTTGGAAAAGTGTCTATTCATGTCTTCTGCCCATTTCTTCACTGGTTTATTTGTTTTTCGGGTGTGGAGTTTAGTAAGTTTTTTGGTAGATTTTGGGTATTAACCCTTTATCCAATACATCATTTGCAAATATCTTTCCCCATTCTGTCGGTTGCCTTTTAGTTTTGTTGATTGTTTCCTTTGCAGTGCAGAAGCTTTTTATCTCGATGAAGTCTCAATAGTTCATTTTTGCTTTTATTTCCCTTGCCTCTGGAGACTTATTGAACAAAAAGTTGCGGCTGAGGTCAAAGAGATTGTTGCCTGCTTTCTCCTCTAAGGTTTTGATGGTTTCCTGTCTCACATTGAGGTCTTTCATCCATTTTGAATTTATTTTTGTGTATTCTGTAAGAAAGTGGTCTAGTTTCATTCTTCTGCATGTTGTTGTCCAGTTCTCCCAGCACCATTTGCTAAAGAGACTATCTTTTTTCCATTGGATACTCTTTCCTGCTTTGTCAAAGATTAGTTGGCCATACATTTGTGGGTCCACTTCTGGGTTCTCTATTCTATTCCATTGGTCTATGTGTCTGTTTTTGTGCCAATGACTATACTGTCTTGATGATTACAGTTTTGTAGTAGAGGCTAAAGTCTGGGTTTGTGATGCCTCCACCTCTGGTTTTCCTTTTCAACATTACTTTGGCTATTTAGTGTCTTTTGTGCTTCCATACAAATTTTAGGATTGTTCGTTCTAGCTTTGAGAAGAATGCCAGTGCAATTTTGATTGGGATTGCATTTGATTGTAGATTGCTTTGGGTAGTATTGACATTTTAACAATATTTATTCTTCTAATCCATGAGCATGGAATGTTTTTCCATTTCTTTGTGTCTTCAGTTTCCTTCATAAGTTTTCTATAGTTTTCAGCATACAGATCCTTTACATCTTTGGTTAGGTTTATCCTAGATATTTTATGGTTCTTGGTGCAATTATAAATGGGATCGATTTCTTGATTTTCTGTTGCTTTGTTATTGGTGTATAGAAATGCAGGCAGTTTCTGTACATCGATTTTTGTACCCCGCAACTTTGCTGAATTCATGAATCAGTTCTAGCAGCCTTTTGGTGGAGTCTTTCAGGTTTTCCATGTAGAGTATCCTATCAGCCAAAAGCGAAAGTTTGACTACTTCTTTGTCAATTTGGATGCCTTTTATTTCGTTTTGTTGTCTGATTGTTTGTGCTAGGACTTCTAACACTATGTTAAGCAACAGTGGTGAGAGTGGACATCCTTGTCGTGTTCCTGATCTCAGGGAGAAAGCTCTCAGTTTTTCCCCATTGAGAATGATATTAGCTGTGGGCCTTCATCTATGGCTTTTATGATAAGGTATATTCCTTCTAACCTGACTCTCTTGAAGGTTTTTATTAAGAAAGGATGCTGTATTTTGTCAAATGCTTTTTCTGCATCTGTTGACAGATCATATGGTTCTTGTCCTTTATTAATGTGATATATGACATTGATTTGTGAATATTGAGCCAGCCCTGCAGTCCAGGAATGAATCCCACTTGATCATGGTAAATAATTCTTGTTATGTGCTGTTGAGTTCAATTTGCTAGTATCTTGTTTAGGATTTTTGCACCCATGTTCATCAGAGATACTGGCCTGTAATTCTCCTTTTTTGTGGGGTCTCTGTCTGGTTTGGGAATCAAGATAATGTTGGCTTCCTAGAATGAGTCCAGAAGTTTCCTTCCATTTCTATATTTTGGAACAGCTTGAGAATAGGTATTAACTCTGCTTTTAAGTGTCTGGTAGAATTCCCCTGGGAAGCCAACTGGCCTAGGACTCTTAATTAATGCGAGATTTTTAATAACTGATTCAATTTCTTCACTACTTATGGGTCTGTTCAAATTTTTTATTTCTTCTCGTTTGAGTTTTGGTACTATGTGAGTGAGTGTCTAGGAATTTATCCATTTCTTCCAGATTATCCAGTTTGTTGGCATATAATTTTTCATAGTATTCTCTAATAATTGTTTGTATGTCTGTGGTGTTGGTTGTGATCTCTCCTCTTTCATTTGTGATTTTATCTGTTTGGGTCCTCTCTCTTCTTTTTGAGAAGTCTGGCTAGGGATGTATCAATTTCGCTTATTTTTTCAAAAAACCAACTCAGTTACATTGATCCGTTCTGCTGGTTTTTTTGTATCCTGTATTGTTTATTTCTGCTCTGATCTTTGTTATTTCTCTTCTTCTGGTGGCCTTGGGGTCTCTTTGTTGTTCTGCTTCTAGTTCCTTTAGGTATGCTATTAGATTTTGTATTTGGGATTTTTCTTGTTTCTTGAGATAGACCTGGATTGCAGTGTATTTTCCTTTTAGGACTACCTTTGCTGTATCCCAAAGGGTTTGGACTGTTGTGTTTTCATTTTCATTTGTTCCCATATATTTTTTAATTTCTTCTTTAGTTGCCTGGTTGACCCATTCATTCTTTAGTAGGATGTTCTTTAACCTCCATGCATTTGGAGGTTTTCCAAACTTTTTCCTGTGGTTGGTTTCAAGTTTCATAGCATTGTGATCGGAAACTGTGCATGGTATTAACTCAATTCTTTTATATTTATCAAGAGCTGTTTTGTGACCCAGTAAGTGATCTGTTTTGAGAATGTTCTGTGTGCACTTGTGAAGAATGTATATTCTGCTGTTTTAGGATGAAAAGTTCTGAATATATCTGTCAAGTCCATCTGGTCCATTGTATCATTAAGGGCCATTGTTTCTGTTGATTTTCTGTCTGGGTGATCTGTCCATTGTTGTAAGTGGAGTATTAAAGTCCCCTGCAATTAGCACATTCTTACCAATAAGATTGCTTATGTTTGTGATTGATTGTTTTATATATTTGGGTGCTTCCGAATTCATTGCATAAGCGTTTATAATTATTAATTCTTTTTGAAGGGTAGACCTTGTAGTTATACATAAGGCCCTTCTTCATCTCGTTACAGCCTTTAGTTGAAAATCTAATTTGTCTACTATAAGTATGGCTACTCCAGCTTTCTTTTGACTTCCAGTAGCATGATAGATGGTTTTCCATCCCCTCACTTTCAATCTGAAGGTGTCCTCAGGTCTAAAATGGGTCTCTTGTAGACAGAAAATAGATGGATCTTGTTTTTTTTATCCATTCTGATAACCTATGTCTTTTGATAAGAGCATTTAGTCCATTAACATTCAGTGTTATTATTGAAAGATATGGATTAGACTCATTGTGTTAGCTGTAGGTTTCATGCTTGTAATGATTTCTCTGGTCCTTTGTGGTCTTTGCAAAACATTGCACTCACAATCCCCCTTAGGATCTCTTGTAGGGCTGGTTTAGTGGTGATGAATTCCTTCAGTTTTTGTTTGTCTGGTAAAACCTTTATCTCTCCTGCTATTCTGAATGACAGGCTTGCTGGATAAAGGATTCTCGGCTGCATATTTTTCCTCTTCAGCACATTGAACATTTTCTGCCACTCCCCTCTGGCCTGCCAAGTTTCAGTAGATGGGTCTCCTACTACCCTTATGTGTCTACCCTTGTAGGTTAAGACCCATTTGTCCCTAGCTTCTTTCAGAAATCTCTCTTTATCTTTGTATTTAGCCACTTTCACTATGATATGGCATGCAGAAGATTGATTCAAGTTACACCTGAAGGGAGTTCTCTGTGCCTCCTGGATTTCAATGTCTGTTTCCTTCCCCAGATAGGGGAAGTTCTCAGCTGTGATTTGTTCAAACACACCTTTGGCCCCTTTCTCTCTCTTCTTCTTCTGGAACTCCCGTGGTACAAATATTGTTCCATTTCATTGAGTCACTTAGTTCTCTAATTCACTGCTTGTGGTCCAGAATTTTTTTCTTTCTCAGCTTCATCTTTTTCCACAATTTTATCTATTTCACCTATTCTCCCCTCTGCCTCTTCAATCCTTGCTGTTACCGCCTCTAGTTTATTTTGCACCTCATTTACAACATTTTTTAATTCATCATGACTGTTTTTTAGTCCCTTCATCTCTGCAGCAGTAGATTCTCTGCTGTGTTCTGTCTTCTGTGTGTTCTGTCTATGCTTTTTTCAAGCCCAGAGATGAATTTTATGACAACTATTCTAAATTCTTGTTTAGTTATATTGTTTATATCTGTTTTGGTCAATTCTTTAGCAGTCATTTCTTCCCGGAATTTCTTTTGAGGGGAATTCTTCCGTTTCATCATTTTGGCTAGTTTTCTGTCCCTGATGTGTTTTAAAACTTATGTGGCCTGCACCTGGGAGCACTACTATATTAAAGAGGGGTCATACACTATCCAGAGCCTGGCCCTTCAGGAGGTGTTTTTTCGAGTGTGTTATTTGTTCTCTGTTGTTGTGATTCTGGTTGCTTTATCTTCCTACTTGTAGTCATGTTTTGGACCCTCCACTAGGTGTGCTTTGATTTGTTTGCTGAAGTAGCCCTGTGGCCCGCTAGGTGTCCCTGTGGGTCCCTGGAGACATCTTTGTCACTATGCAGCCCGGACTCTTGGAATTCAAAGTCCTTTGGCCTCAATACTGCTGTGTTTGAGGGATGAGGGAATTTCAGGTCCCCCTACTTCTCCACCATGTTGGATCTCTTCCGGTCCATAGGCCTTGAGTAGCACTGAGCTAGGGTAATGTCATCTGATGAAATAAATGGTCCCCAACATGTAAAGTGTTCAAACAAGTAGAGGTTTTGAAATTTATAACACTTTTTTCTGACAATTGGAAACATGATAGAGTTAGGATAACTGGAAGAATGAATATGAATTATGTTTTATTCTGTATTTATTGCTAATTCATTCAGAATGACTTAGACCATCCTGATATTTGCTTTTAAAATTTAATTTGTAGGAATGCTTAGGTGGTTCAGTTGGTTAAGTGTCTGACTTTGGCTCAGGTCATGATCTCACGGTACAATGTGATCTTTATTTCTGAAGATGTTTTTACAGCAGTCAACCCCTGGTTTGAATTTTGGTTCTGTTCAACTTTCTTCTGGAAATTCATCTAACATCCAGCAACTTGCACCTATAAGTATGCAGGGCCAGGTCGTTCAAACCAACCAAATTCAGAGTGGAATGAATACTGGACACATTGGCACAACTCAGCATATGATACAACAGCAGACTTTACAAAGTACATCAAGTCAGGTAATGATATCAAGTATAGTGGGTTATGGAGTGCTCAGTGATTGAAATGTATGCTATTGCTGAAACAAAAATGAAGCTCTATCTCGAATAATTCCATATTTTAACAGTAATAATTAGAAAGTTTAGTTTAGGGGCTCCTGGCTGGTTCAGCCAGTAAGACCGTATTGTCTCATGATATCAGGGTTGTGAGTTCAAGCCTCACCTTGGGCTTGGAGTCTACTTTAAAAATAAATAAATAAAATAATAGGATTTTATTTTTGAGGGTGATCATTAAAATATTTGGTACAAAATTGTTAAATTGTTGATGTTAAATGCTTTCGGTATTTTGACATTTAAAAATTTTATAGTTGGGGCACAGTGATAGTTTAATCAATATTCTAAGAAATTTCATATAAATTCCAGGAAATTTGATGCAGGTGATTGTTATACATCTGTGACTATAAATCCCAATTCTTCAAATGAAATCTATAAAGATGTCTAATGTTAGTCACTCACTTTGGGCATTTAACAGAAATTGCTCGTCTATATTTTATTTCATCCCTGTTAAGATCATGCTCCTTTTCTAAAATCATACCTTGTATTCAAGCAAGGATTGAAGACTAATTCATTCTCAGTTACTATAAGTCTTTTTCCTTTGTATTAGATTTCTCCCAGAGTAACAAGTCCTGCCTCTTCTTTTCTTGCCAGCTATTGTTAGAATGATGCTAATAGTGTATGTATATTTACTGAAAAAATGCTTTCATTTAATTTATCTGTAAAATCTTCTGTTTTCTAGCAGAGTCAACAAAATGTACTGAGTGGGCACAGTCAACAAACCTCGCTTCCTAGTCAGACACAGAGCACACTCACCACTCCACTCTATAACACTATGGTGATCTCACAGCCGGCAGCCGGAAGCATGGTCCAGATTCCATCTAGCATGCCACAGAACAGTACCCAGAGCACTGCTGTAACTACATTCACTCAGGACAGACAGATCAGGTAGTTGTCATATTTCATGAGTTTTTACAAAGTTGTAAAAATTGATTAGTTAAAAAACAGTAATTTGATTTGAAAAAACAGTTTGTAGCTAACTCCCACCAGAGTTCTTGAATTTGAAATAAAATTGCAGATTATGTTCATTGTTTAAGGACTTTATAATAAACGGACAACAACAAGTTTTGTTCTTGGTCCAGAAATGTTCTACCAAATATTATAGAATCCAGCATCTACGGCATACCGTTATAGAAGATTTGTGGCAGGGTTTGTATCACTCTGAAACTTTCATCATTGTAGTACAAATGTTGAGTTTTCAGGCAGTAACAGGGGTTAGGGTGGATACTAGCATAGTTGATATATGTCATGGAATAAAATTAATTTACCTTTCTTGAGTTTTTTGAGTACTGTACTAGGTGCTCAAAATACACTATCTCATTTAACTCTTTTTTTTTTATTTAAATGTGTATTAGGGTCTGTTATTTCCCAGATAAGAAAAAAGTGAGTTTATAGTAATTTGGTCAAAGGCTTATAGGTAGCAAAGGGGGTGATGAGCAGTTTCTGAATTTTAGCTTTGGTGTCTGATTTCAAAAGCACACTAAACATTTGTGGGTCATTCTAGAAAAATAGCCATTCATGACTTATTTTAGTAGGCAGTCCAAATAGCTGACTTAGAAACAAATATTTTGGGGGCACCTGGGTGGCTCAGTTGGGCATCCAACTCTTGATTTTGGCTCAGGTCATGATTCCAGGGTCTTGGGATTGAGCCCTGTGTCAGGCTCCACACTGAGCATGGATTAAGATTCTCCCTTTCCCCTCCCCCTCTCCCTAGCGCGCGCACTCTCGCTCGCTCTCCCAAAAGAAACAACAACGACAAAAAGCAAGTATTTTGAAGAAATATCATTATTTCATATATTGGGAAACTATGTTTTAATGACTATAGGGTCTCTATAGTCTTAAAACTTCTATTTAAAATATTTTTTATTTTTTACTTATTTTACTGTAATACAAGTAGGCTGCTGCTTTTATAATTTTATTGTTGTATCACACTGTGTAATAGATTTTGTTAAAATCCAATAATTTCCAGAGAGTAAAGAAGCTGCAGGATCACAGAGGCAGTGAGAGCAGGGAGAACTTGCTTCTCTTTGGAACTTAGTTCCTCAAGTTAAGTCCAACTTTTAGGTCTGACATTCTGAAAGGAGATGTTATGAATGTGCTCCATAGAAATCTAGAGGGTTCGTTTTAAAGCCTGAGGAAAATTTCATTAGTCTAGAATGCTGATGTGCATTTTGGAGGATACAGTTTAGCAACTACTTGTAGAACCTCTTTTTTTTTTTTTTTTGAGGGGAAAATATATATTTCAGCGAACATTTGAGTGCCTACTAAAGTGAGTATGGCTGGTACATTCCTCATCTCGAGAATGATCAGACTAGGAAGCCATAAAAAGTTAAATCAGTATTACTGTATGATAAATACTTCTGCTTAGGTCTTTAGAAAGAGGAAGTGAGCAGGTTTATAGATTGAGGCAAACAGGTGAAGAGAGGAGTGTGGTCAAGGCAAACTTCACAGAGGAGGTACTTGGCGTGAGTCTTAAAGAGCTTGGCTGTGGGTGTACATGTGATAGGGAGTCTCAGGAGGGTGTTCTCAGCTCAGGGAACAATATATACAAAGCCACAGAAGTGATAGTTAAGCATAAGTAGATTGAAGAATGTCTTTTGGTGCCAGAGATGGATGAAGTATTCTCATCACATTTTATCAGTGAGCAGTTTGGGCAATTCAGATTTTAATTTCTTTTAAGATTTACAGAGAATTGAGGATTTAATACTTCTGTGCCTAAAACACTTTCCAAATGTTACTTTTTCTTTGGGCATCATTCTTCATATGTAAATATTTTGTTCTTTTTTACATATTTTTTGCATTGAATAATACATTTGGTCCTGAAGTATACATAAAAAAGAGTTATTTTAAAGATATGGTATGGATTCAAAAATAGATTCTGGATGTTGTATGTAAGTGATGAATCACTGAATTTTACTCCTGAAACCAATTATTGCACTTTATGTTAACTAAAATTGAAATAAATTTAAAAGAAAAGGAGACAAAAACAAAAAAAATAGGTTTTGTCTTGTGGAGACCACATAAATAATAAAGTGCATTTGTACTAAGTTGGACACCGTTATGTACTTTCCTCAGTTTATAAGTGCAGTTATGCTCCTTTCCCAGGAGAGGCTTAGCTCAGTTTTCTTGCTGTAGTGACCAGTGTGAGAAGCTAACTTCATTTCACAGAAGAGGCAAATAGAAATAATGTTATTCCCTGAACAGGCACCAGGGTTTTTATTATTATTATTTTTAAAATAGAAGAAGGAAGGTGGGAAGGGAGTGAATGTTAGTGACTTCTAATATGGTAAGTACTATACTGCATTGATAAATGTATAAATTGATGGTACTTTTATTCACTGTTGGAATGTCATTTAATTTTCATTTATGTTTATAAGATACAATTTGCAGTGTAAATGTCTTCTGTAAACTAGGGAGATTTTTAGAAATCCCTTATGATAGCTTAGCTGTAAGTTTATCCATGGTTAGCAAAATAATGTGCATTTCGGAGGACACATATATCGGACTCGCAAGTACCTAGTAATTTTATAAAAAGAAAAAAGGTATTTTTTAAACAGGTTTAAAACTTTTTTCATTGTGGTAAAATATACATAAAACATGTTAACTGTTTCAACAGTTCATTGGGTACATGGATACTGTTATGAACATCACTACCATCAGTCTCCAGAACTTTTTTCTTCTTCCCAAACTGAAACTCTGTACCCATTGAACAATAATTCCCCATTGCTTCTACCCTGTAGCTCCTAGAAGCCACTCTTCTGTTTTCTAAGCACATAAGTCTATGAGTTTCACTACTGTAGATACCTCACACAAATGGGATCATACAGTGCATGTCTTTTGTGACTGGTTTATTTCACTTGACACAGTGTCCTCACGGTTTGTCTGTGTTGTGGTGTGTGGTAGAATTTTATTCCTTTTTCAGGGTAAATAATATTCTGTTGTATGAACATACCACATTTTATTTGTTACCCATCGATGGATAGTTGGGTTGCATCCATCTTTTGGCTGTTTTGAATCATGCTGCTGTGAACAGATATTTGTGTACAAATATCTGAGATCCTGCTTTCAGTTCTTTTGAGCATATGCTCAGAAATGGAATTGCTGGATCATGTGGTGATTCTGTACTTAATTTTTTCAGCAATAGTCCATCTGTTTTCCATAGGAGCTGTACTATTTTACATTCCTCTCAGCAGTGCGTATCCCAACTTCTCCATATCTTCACCAACACTAGTTATGTTGTTTGTTTTATCATAGTCATCCTGGTGCAAGTGAAGTGATTCACATTTCCCTTATGATTAGTGACATTGAGCATCTTTTCATTTGCTTACTGACCGTTTATTTCTTCTTTACAAAAACGTCTATTCAAGATACTTGCCCATTTTTTAATCAGATTGTTTGTTATAGGATTGCTTTATATATTCTAGTTATTACCCCTTATCAGATGATATGATTTACAAATAATTTCTTCCACTCTGTGGGTTTCTCTTTCTCTGTGTTGATACTATAGTGTCCTTTGATGCATGGAAGTTTTTAATTTTAATATCCAGTTTATCTGTTTTTTTTCTTTTGGTGCCTGTGCTTTTGAGTGTCACATCTGAGAAATCATTGCCCAATCCAATGTCATGAAACTGTCCCCCTGTTTTCTTTCCTAAGAGTTTCATGCTTGTAGCCCTTATGTTTAGTGCTTTAATCCACTCTTGAGTTAATTTTTGTATGTGGGGTAAGGTAAAGGCCCAACTTTATTCTTTTGCACATGGATATCCAGAAACTTTGTATTTGCTTTGTGATCATTTCATTTTGCTTATACATTTTTGTTTTACTGGTGCCCCAGGAGGAATCTTTAAAAACATGAAACAAAATTGGAACGTAAAGCTTTTAAAAATCTAAACTGGCAATATCACTGGGTATTAAAGAAGTATTCACCTCACTGCCTTTTATAATGAATACTTTATCTTTCTGACTTCCCTTCTTCTCTTTATTTCCTCTTAACAGATTTTCTCAAGGTCAGCAGCTTGTGACCAAATTAGTAACTGCTCCTGTAGCTTGTGGGGCGGTCATGGTACCCAGCACAATGCTCATGGGGCAGGTGGTGACTGCCTACCCTACGTTTGCTACCCAGCAGCAGCAGCCACAGGCACTGCCAGCCACACAGCAGCAGAACTCCCAGGAACAGCCGCTTGCTTCAGTTCAGCAACCTTCTCAGGCTCCGCTGACCCAACCACCACAGCAGTTTTTACAGGTAATTTTGCCCATGGGAGCTCTCCCAAGCCCGCTTACTTTCATATAATGAAATTAGACATTAAGAGAAGTTTTGTAAATCATCCGAAAAATCCATACAAGCTTATTGTACAAGTTAAATCTCTGGAAGGACAGAAAGCTTGTCCAGCTAGCTATCATTTCTTCCCTTGTCTGGTCTCTGGAAGACTTCTAGCACTGCTGTGGACATGGCCAGTTCTCTGAACTACTGGATAGAAATAAGGAGCTACTTGCTGCCCACCGACACATCAAGCCACTTTATATAGAGTTCTGTCTGGCTAGAGTTTCTAGAATTCACCAGACACCTTTCTTTCTTCCTTGTAAGCAGCCCATCAGATTCTATGCTCTACTCTACAGGGCAGGCATGTCAACAGGGATTTAAAAAAAAAAAAAAAGTTATAGGCATTATCTTGAATTATTATGTTGGATTAAATTTTACAATGATTTTTTGGTTGTAAATTAATATCAGAGGAGAAATACTGTGGAGGGCTGTGTATGTCATAATTGAGAGCTTGGGCTCTAAAGTCAGGCTGCCCTGAGACTGAGTCACTGCTGTACCATATACTGTGTGACCTTTGGTAGGTTATTTACCAAAATTCATCTATAATATGGAAGTGCTAATAGTTGATATCTCATGGGTAAACAGTACATGTAAATCACTGAACATAGTTACAAGGCACATAACGAGCTGAAATTTATCAGCACTGTCTTGATTAATGTAGCAAACACTCAGATCAGCCAAAATGTAGACACATATCTTCTCATGTATCTCAATAGATACCTGGATATATGCTTATCTAATGGATATGGAAGAAAGTTACGTAGGGTTAGCTGGGATTTCAGGATAAATTCCTGGACCTCAGTACTCTCAGTGGAGTGCACAGTAGATTATGACTTCTGGAAATCCAGCTTTTTCCCTTCTTGCCTAAGGGGAGCAATTCTGAATGTAGGCTAGCCTAGATTTGTGCTGGAGACCATTCCATGTAGGCCAGCCACATACATACCATATCATCAATTTTAGGATTCCATAATATATGGTGTGATTAGAAGATTCAGTATTGTATACTCAGGCATAAACACATTATTAATTCATCACCCGTGTTACGGTGCACGTAGAGTTCTTAACCTGGTGATATGGAAAGCTAAAACTTAAGGTTAGTTGCCTAAATGTCTGAGTCATACTGACAGTCCTGTAGATCTTAAAGCCCATACTGTAGCTGTTAATGACTAGGCTAGTTATTGTTATAAGTGAATTAATAACAAGAACTTATAACAAGTTATAAACTATTATCTAGAGGAAATAATATTCAATGAGAATTGAGCAAAACCTTAAAAAAGGAGAGAACTTGCCTTAAGGTCCCAGTCTTCTAAATCTGTTAGGGAACAAGAGTCCTTAAAAGAACAAGCATTCTCTGACCTCAGCCGTAGCAACTTCTTACTAGATATGTCTCTGGAGGCAAGGGAAATAAAAGCAAAAATGAACTATGGGGACCTCATCAAGATAAAACCTTCTGCACACCGAAAGAAACCATCAACAAAACTAAAAGGCAACCGACAAAATGGGAGAAGGTATTGCAAATGATGTGTCAGATAAAGGGTTAGTATCCAGAATCTATAAAGAACTTCTCAAACTCAACACCCCCCCCCAAAAAAATAAGCCAGTGAAGAAATTAGCAGAAGACATGAATAGACACTTCTTCCAGATATCCATGTCACTAACAGACACATGAAAATCTGCTCAACATCACTCATCATCAGAGAAATACAAATCAAAACCATAATGAGATACCACCTCACACCTGTCAGAATGGCTAAAATTAACAACTCAGGAAACAACAGATGTTTGCAGGAATGCGGAGAAAGGGGTTCCTTTTTTACTGCTGGTGGGAATGCAAACTGGTGCAACCACTCTGGAAAACAGTATGGAGGTTCCTTAAAAAATTAAAAATAGAACTTCCCTATGACCCAGTAGTTGTACTACCAGGCATTTTTTCAACGGGTACAGAAATGCTGATTCGAAGGGGCATGTGCACCCCAATGTTTATAGCAGCACTATCAACAATAGCCAAATTATGAAAAAAGCCCAAATGTCCATCGACTGACAAATGGATAAAGAAGATGTGGTATATATATAACTTATATACGATGGAATATTGCTCAGCGATGAAAAAGAATGAAGTCTTGCCATTTGCAACAACATGGGTAGAACTAGAGTGTATTATGCTAAGTGAAATAAGTCAGAGAAAGACAAATACGATTTCACTCATCTGTGGAATTTAAGAAACTCAGCAGATGAACATATGGGAAGGGAAGGAAAAATCAGATAAAAACAGAGAGGCAAACTATAAGAGACTCTTAAAGTACAGAAGACAAACTGAGGGTTGCTGGAGAGGAGGTAGGTTGGGGATGAGCATTAAGGAGGGCACTTGTTGGGATGAGCACTGGGTGTTATACGTAAGTTATGAATCACTGGGTTCTATTCCTGAAACTAATACTACACTGTATGTTAACTAATTTGAATTTAAATAAATACATTAAAAAAATAAAGTAAAAACACTTAAGACAAAAATACTAATTTGAAAGGATATTTGCACCCCTGTGTTTACTGCAGCATTATCTACAATATCCAAATTATGGAAGCAGCCCAACTGTCCATCAATAGATGAATGAATAAAGAAGGTGTGTGTGTGTGTGTGTGTGTGTACACAATTGAATATTATTCAGCTGTGAAAAAAATGAAATCTTGTGATTCGCAATACCATAGATGTAGCTAGAGAGTATAATGCTAAGTGAAACAAGTCAGACTGAGAAATGCAAATACCATATGATTTCAGTTGTATGTGGAATTTAAGAAACAAATGAGCAAATGAATAAAGAAAGAGGCAAACCAAGAAATAGACTCTTAACTATAGAGAACCAACTGATGGTTACCAGAGAGGTGGTGGTTGGGGGGAGGAAATAGGTGACGGGGGTTAAGGAGTGTGCACTTGTGATGAATACCAGGTGTTGTATGGAAGTGTTGAACCACTATCGCTAACCTAGTATTACACTCTATGTTAACTATACTGGAATTAAAACAAATTAACCTGCCCCGCCCCCCAAAAATAAATAAATAAAAAGCATTCTCTTATCCCTCCCTTCTGAAAAAAGTATCCCAAAGACATGGGACCCCTAAAGAAATAAGGTAGACAATACCCTTTAGAAATGCACCTCTATGTAGATAGTAAATACACAATTTGGCTTTTCTGATTATATAACACCAGGTTCCAAATACGCCTCTGTTGTAATCCTGTAAGACTCACAAATATCCTGAGCTCTTTATGTTACAAAAACTTTTTCTAAATAAGAGAAAAAGAAGTTTTTCTAGGTCCTTGGCAAAGTGTAGGGTTCAAAGACCTGTCCTTGTGTGTGTGTGTGTGTGTGTCTGTGTGTGTGTGCGCACACACGTGTGTGCACAGGTGTCCTTTATATACATTTGCAAAAATCTCCCATCATATGTTTAGATTAGGAGCGCTGCATCAAGGTGTGTTGTCAGTAAGACTGAGAAAATTCATTTAAAACTTCACTTTCTTTGGGCTAATTTCCTTTGTATAACCAGAAATAGAAATCAGGTGAAAGAAAGAGGCTCACGGAGTTGAGACTTGCCCAGGGTTACACAGCTAATAAATGGCAGAGCACAACTCAAATTGAAGGCTTCTGATTTCAGATCCTGTGCCCTCGTGTGATTGGTTGGTTGGTTTTTACACCACACTGCTACATAGAAGACTTAAGTGTCTAATTTTGCCTTCGTTTTTCTGGTACTTTTAAATAACACTAATGTTAATATTTAATCTTCATAAAAACTCAGTATGGAGGCACTGTGATTATCTTAATTTTGTAAATGAAACCGAGTCCCAAAGAAGTAAATAGTTTGAACAAGTCACACAGTCTAGCAAGTGGGTTAGCCAGAGTTTGAACCCGGTGGCCCATGCTCTGGGCTACTGACGTGCCGCCACAACCAACTGAACAGACTGCAGAGGCACTGTCTCTTTGACCCCAGAGTGTATGTTTCGTATGTTCCTGCCTATGCTTACATTTTACTGTCTAAAATTGTGGTCTTTAGGATTTATAAAAGGAAAAAATATGTGTGGTTGGTCTCATGACATAAATTGCTTTCTCTACCATAAAATATCTAGCTCAGATTCCTTAAAGAAAGAAATTCTGTACTTTCAAAAGCAGGGAAAGCCTCATAAGCATTTTCCAAAATACTATTTTTAAATGAGAAAGTACAAATGATGTAGATTATGTGGAATTTAAGGATTCTGTCCCTATGTAGAGCAGAAAACTTGAGTAAATCTTGATGTAGACAGCATAACGAGGGTAAAGCAATGTTGCATAATTCATTTGTTTTCTAGACTTCAAGGTTGCTCCACGGGAATCCTTCGACTCAGCTTATCCTCTCTGCTGCATTTCCACTACAACAGAGCACTTTCCCTCAGTCACATCACCAGCAGCACCAGTCTCAGCAACAGCAGCAACTGAATCGGCACAGGACTGACAGTTTGACCGATCCTTCCAAGGTTCAACCACAGTAGCACACATCCCTCCTCTCTGATCTCAGGAGGAAGGGGTTGTCCCTAAGAGTTGCTCAGATGATCTGAGACTAGGAGGAGAAGGTCCAGCAGTTTCACAAGATGCAGTATTGAGTGTTCTAGTTTCTGGAATTAGTTAGCAGGGAAAGTGCTGCCTAGTGCTACAGATGTACATTAAATACCAGCCAGCAGGAGATGATCATGGGGCCATAGCCAATTCTGACAGTGTTTTACTCACCCAGCTATTTTTCAAATGGAAAGATAGATTGCCAAATGTTAAGCTCAGCTATGAAACATGACCTCCGGTCAATCAGAAAGGCACTAACGATGTTAGTAACTTTTAGTGGTTCTGTGCCTGTTTTCAAGTGTTACAGAGGACACGCCACTGTCATGTCAGGGGTTTGCGTACAACGATGCCATGAAGACAGTTCGGTAGACCCAGTAGACCCCTTCCCCATCCCCTCTCCCTTTTCAGATAATGATTGAATAGTAATTTCAGAATGTCGTGTGGTTCAAATGCTCTATGTACAGATACTGTAAAAATACTATGTATATGTCTGGATAAAAGGAGAGAAAGCAAAACATTTTGTAAGCTGCATGAAAGCATTATCTCCTCTTAAGTATGAGTATATTTCCTTAGATTCTGACGCCATGTGCAAACTAGTACATCCTCTGTTTCCCCTCTTGTTTACAACACGGTAGTGTTCTCACTTTTCCGGGGCACAAGGCTTTTTGTTCATACTTTGGCTGTGATGTCACAGTTTGTTCAGTGAGGTATGATGTGCTGCTGGGAATGGATATTTTTTTCCAGGTTAAATTATTGAGACAACAGGATTTTCAAGTTACTCAAATATCCTTTATTTCATTATTTTTCATTTATGTTTGAAAATAGGATTTGCACTGCTTTATTTTAGATGGTTGGAAGTTTTGGTCACATATTTTGATATATAGTTCATAGTTGGAAATAGTTGTGTAAACGGTTTTCAATAAGCCTGAAAGTAATTTCAAGAATGTTTCAGTTATAGGAGTAAAATTTGCACACAAAAGATTTTAGGCACTTTTTAACATTCTCACTGGTGGGAATTTTAACTTTTAGGATTTGTTGGAATCTTTTTATTATCCTTCACAATTTCAATGCTTCTTTTAGTCAGAAATGATTCAGGGTTATTTGAGGGGAAAAAAAAACCCATAGTGCCTTGATTTTGATTCAGGTGATAACTCACCATCTTGAATTCATTGTCTGGTTTCAGTAGCAGTTTTGAAACCTTAGTACATTTTTAACAGCATGTGGGTGTCAGTGCCATTATGATTCTCCTAAGTTTCCACGAAGACTGCTTTGAGTCTCTTGGACTGGAGGTACAAGTAACTTAGAAATAAATACAAGGTGACATCCTGACACTATCAGAGTCATTGATGTGATCACAAAATTGTTTTCTAAATCAGCATCTTCCTTTAAAGCTGAACAGTTAAGAATTACTGTAAATGTTTTCTATATATGATCTTGATATTCCTACAAAGAAAAAAGAAGGGGTAAGAATTGGCTTTGCCTTTACTATAACACTAGAATATTGTAACTCACATGCTTTCTAAACGTGAACTAAGATTTCATTTGGCAATATTAGATTCTAAAGGTAATAAATTCCAACAGAAATTACATACATAAAAAAACCATCTTAGAGCTTTTATGGTACTAATAATTAAATTGACAACCACAGAGCAAAGGAAAATTAATGGGAATACCTTATTAAAATATCAAAAATTATTACTGAAGGGAGGATAGCAAGCTGTAATTAACTCAAAATTGACCTTAAAAGGAAATGTGTAACAGAACTGAAAAAGGTTTTGAGCAATGAAAATATTGTACTATAGAATTGCTCGACAAAGGAGTCAGAGGAATTTCTAAGACCGTTCTTATGACTTTTCTGTCCTTCACTTTGCTATCATCCCAAAAGGATAGACTTTGTCTTTCTCCAGACAACTCTACCTGGCCACACATCTATTAGAGAGTTCATATTGAAGAAGAAAATAACCAAAGAAAGTTGGTACCTAGCCTTCTACAAAAGAAGTGTCACTGGATACCAATCAATAATGAACATATCAAGAAGCTCCTCTTCTAGCTAAATGATCTGGATGAAGAGATTTCTGACTTCCTCATGAATGTCAAGAATAGCTGTCAGAATATGTATGTAACTTGAGCGTAGGTACACATAGATGAAATTGATGTAGAATATGGCAACAGTATTAGTTTTCTCCCCTTTCAGATTGCCTTTCTCAACCTTGCCATGCCATTCCATATACCTGAGTTGTGCCTCATTTATTTATTGGCAATATTTAGTGGTATGGATAACAAAAGATATGAAGAACTATAATTTATTAAGATTTATCCTCTAAATACCGTACTTAAAGGGAAAGATGGTGAATGGTGAGTACTGTGTACTTAGGTCTTCAAAGGCAAAGCAGAAGGCAAGCCACAAGGTAAATCTGTAGACTGTTCACATTCTCCTCTACCAGTCCCTTCAAGTATTTTCCATCCTCATAGATATTTGGGAAGGAAAATTAGACAAAATGATGTTTTGTAATTCCTGTTGTTCCTCACAGCCCATTTTTGCCCTGCTTAGAATTGATAGAATTAAAGGGACAGCTAGCTGCGTTCCCTTGGCTGTCAATATGAAGTGTTGTCGAAGAGCTAGTAAGCGCCAACTGCCTCAGCTCCTCTGTGTCCCGTCCCCCCCAGCCCCCGGTTTTTCTTGAACTTGGGTTGCAGAGCTGCCCCTGCCCCTCCCCCATAATTGAGACTTGAGCATTCTGACGAAGATTGGGCAGTTGCCTGTTCTTCGTTCCTGTAGCCAAAGTTGTTCATTAAAATCCCAAATCTACGTAATGAAAAAATACCAAATAGAGACACCTTTCAGCTACTTAAAAGTCACCATCTTCCCTCCGCTGTACTCTCACAGCGATTCATTTTTTCTTACAAAACATTTTATTCTGGGTGGCACTTTTTAAGTGACAAACTATTGAAGATCTGGAAAAACGTGAGCTGCTGTGCAGTCGCCCTGCTCTGCACTGTGGTGGCCCCCGGTGCCAGTGCTGTTAAACCCTTCAGGCGAGGCTGCGGGGGTCAGTCCCATTGCTGCTAAGAGTGGTGTCAGCCCAGAACCCAGACGCTCAAAAGTACTCTGATTTTTGAGTTGGAATATATTGGAGAAAAAGCAAATATGAGGGATGGGGATGGCAATAGGTAAATACTACTATTCAGTCTCCAAACTCTGTCCTTAGCTGAGGGGGTAATTCGAGTCCCATGCTCCGCTTTGTTACTTACATCTGGTTTAGGAATGTACTAGTAATAAAAGATGCCAGTGACTTTGAATAGGTGGTTACAGAATACTTAGTGCAGAAGAGTGAAAATGTTATTTGCATTCTTCAGAAGTGCTAAGAGTCTTTGGTCATTGCCTTAAAGCGGTCTGCTTGCAGTTAGTTAAGGGCACTGAAGCAGTGCAGCTCCATGCAGGGCATTGCAGTGAAGGGAGATGAACCTTTGTTCAAGAGGCCTTAGAAAGGGGCCCCTCGAAATAGTACTCTTTCTCCGGCTCCACAGTGGTGAAAATTGTTTTCAGCTGGATATTATTCAACTTGATTTCTAATGTTTCCACTACAGTGAGGTAAACCTTTTCCTTTTTTTAAAGTGGAATGCAAATAGCATTTTACTTTGGTATTGCTCGTTTCTCCTTTTTTTCTTTTTCTCTATTTCTTTGGTGATTGAGTTTGTTGATGATGGACATTTGTGGGAAACTCATTCAAGTCTATAACCAACCTTTCCAATATCTGTGATCCTATTCCTAGTCCCTTGGGAGTCAGTGTTGGAAGGTATAAACACTGGATATTACTATTGCTGAGTGAGTCTAGCCAGGAGTGAGCAGATTGGAATTTTCAAATGGTGGAAAAGGAACAGCACAAAGGCACTTGCCATTTTAATTAGCGATTGGAGAGAGAGACCCTTTTAAGTTTGTTTGGGTTGGGTGAGCATTCCTCTAAAAGGAGCTTCTGAAATAAATGCAAAGGAAAAGAGTCGACTATTTTTATAGCATATTTAATATATTTGTATATAACTATGAATATGGTAGGAACCCTCCACATGCCTCCACTTTTCTAATTTACTCCCCCTTTTGCCATAGCACTAGTATAGCCTCATCCGCATGGGTAACGTGCCTATCGTCAGCCTACCAAAAGATAGCGCTGCTGCTTTCTGAGACAGGTGAGACCACCCAACTCTCATGCCTGGGGATCCTTTCTGTAGGAATAGCACACACTTCGAAAACAACATAACCACAGTCTGAAAGCATCATTTTGAAATGTAACAAGCACTTTATTGCAACTCTTCATTTTGATAAAGTTTATTATCTTAAGCATTACCATTTCTAAAGGATCCCCAAATCATCACTTAGGTGAAATTTTAAAATGATACATTTCTGAGAAATGTTTAGATCCAGTGAACCGTAGCAGGTTTCTGGGAGTGATTTCAAGGTAGCCAAATGAACTTTGACTTTGGTTCTGAATGTGGCGGAGTCAGGAGATTGTAGATGGCTAGTTCCGTTTCGACACTATTGTAAACCTGTCTTGCCTAGCGTGTGGACACCAAAAGAGACCAATGAGCCTGTTTATTTTCAGAGGCCTAGGACAGTTGCATCAGTGTGAATAGATGTATAGAACTAACCTAAAAGTGACTGGTAGTAATATTTTAGAATATGATAATTTCAAGAATTCTTCTGGGTGTTTTAAATGTGCTCTGAAATGTTGGCATGTCATTTCAGCGTTTCCATTTGAACTGCTCTTATAATCTCTTTTGCACAAAAAGGACTGAGAAAAAGACAACTTCAGTTGAAGAAAAGTATAATTTGGTCTTATTTTAAATATGTCTCCTGTGGAAACACAGGGGATGAATTTTGTTGGTATAGTTAGTTATTAATTCAGGATATTTAACACAGTATTGAACAGCTCACAAGAAATTCAGCAAATGTGGACATTTAAAAATTAAAACTTTGTTTCCATGTGACTGTTTTGCATATTTTCCCCCTTGTCATAATTTAACACTACATTCCTTGTTTTTCTTAAATAAAATAATACTTTGCAGGTTCTGCTTTGAGTATTTAACAATATTTTTGTAAGCTGCCTGGGTCTTCCTAGGGAAACGTTTAGTGAAGTAGGATATAGTTTATGAAGAGACTGTTGAAGTGGAATCCCATCACCACCACCAGCAAACACTGAGGTGCTGCATTCAGTGACAATCAAAATAGTGAGTATTTATGGAAGAATTTAGAACGTGATTTTAAAGAGGCAGTTGCTTTGAAAGCAGTTCTCTGGGTTTGTTGAATGAAAATGGCTAAATGTATTTATTTATATTTTTAAATATCTGTGTTGTTTTCTCATCAGAGTGATTTCACAGTGTCATGTATTTAATTTGTGGTTTGTTTTGTTCTGCTTCGTAATCTTCTACTTAAAAGAACTGGCTCCTCTATCTGGGGGCGCAGTCTCCAGCCCTCACCAGGACGGTCCCTGGGCCAATCCAAATCTGTTTTACTTCAGGACGGCAGTGGAGGGCCCAAAGCAGGATGCCCTGGCACTTCCCTCCTGTTCTCAACTCATTTAAGAAAAAAATAAAGGTAACTCCTTCCAAATCTGCTTTGTATAGCTCCAACCTTTTTTCTAGTTTCACTTGCTGCCTTTTCTATTTTGTGGGTACTTTTTATAGGATTACTTCCCCAATGCAGCCAAAGGCCAGTAGGACAGAACCAGTGGCACACATTGCCTCTGTTCTGCCCATTTGGGGAAATGTTAGTAAGAAGATCGGCATCTTCGAACGGCTGTCACTATCATATCCATAGTAAAACCCATTTCAAGTCCTTAAATACAGGTGGAACAATGTATGTGCACTGTACTCTCCTACAAAAACTGTTTGCTGTCTTTGGGGTACTGTTGCTTGGCTCTACAAAAACAAAGCCTTCATACACAGTACTAGCCACTCAAGTAGTGTTGGGACATTTGAAGCCTACAAGTTGGAGGATACTTCTTAGCTAGTATACATCGGAACAGAATTCTCCATTCTAGGGCTCTCCGAGGAGCTCTTGAGTCCCACAGGCCTCCAGCGGCGTGTACCATCTAGCTTTCGGGACCCCTCAGAGAATGATAACCAAAGCACGTCAGCCACAAGTTGGATTTAATGATGCAGAACATGTTTAACTCTGAGGCTTAAAATGAAAATGTGTTTCAAATGTATGCTTTCATTTCTGAGGAAACAAACTGTGACATCGCTTAAAAAATGACATTCAAATGTTTTATGTGTGTTTTGAGTTATTCTGTACTGGTGCAAATTCACTGCTGGCAATGGTTGTGCCAGTACTAAAGAGTTAGTAGAGAAAGCTCTATTATCCTTAGATTGATGTATTATGTACCTAGACAATCATCAAGCAAAACAAAGTTGGCCAGGAAATGTCCCCCCCCCCCCCCCCGTGTCAGCTAGAACAGCTGTAACTTTAGACCATTCTAGAATTATTTTGGAATCTGTTTTACTATGGCGTAAGTTGGGGAAGGGCCTCAGTATGGCACTTGCACATTTACTCTCTGTAGAGATGGAAGCCCAAAGATGAGTCACATTCAGTGCTGTGTTGAAACCAGTTAGTGCAAAAAAGTTTTATCTTTGTAAATTTTTAATTGTTAACATCAGTTAGTAGCTGTAAAAACATACACCAAATTCTTTCTAATGTTCTGTGTGGTTCTTGGTTGTGCTACTCTTGACATTGCTGTCCTTACTGCTTGGTTCTTGGTGTTAGATAAAAATTAGATGTAGCCCATTGTCTTAACTTCCAAAAAGGTAGAGCTATATGTACATGGCTAACTGATCTTAAGAATACGTACTTTTCCTAAAGCAAACATTGAATTGAAATCCAAACTGATTTATAAAAACGAGATGGACATCTTGTAGGTATTGTATTCTGCCCCAATCCTAAATTGTACCGAAGCACGAAGGGATAATGAATGGTTTCAATGGTGCTATCTTAGGTTCTCTGCTGATTTTCATGAGCTGTGTTTGGAAGTACAATATTACATAAAACGTGGATCATTTTGTTACCAACTTAATATTGCCATTTCAATTTGGTGTTACAATTGGTTGCACTTATTTTTCAGCGCTGTCCTTTGAGAAGAGGTAACGTGTTTTATTAGCCTACCTCCACTCAGGCCTCTTGGTGTATGATCATTTCTCCAGGTTATGATGTGCATAGTTTTCTAAAACTACATGTACTATTATTATATTGCTCTTTCCCGTAGACTTTTGTAATGTATTCCGAACCTAAAATCATAACAAAAGAGCCAAGCAGTAGCATCGGTTGGTTTTTTTTGTTTTGTTTTTCGTTTTTTTTTTTTTTTTTTGTAAATGTAAAAATAATTAGATCCAGACTTTGTTTCCTTACTCAATTTTAAAAATAAAAAATACCTCAGTGCTATGTTTTTCAGTATCACCTGCATTTCTCAAAAAATAACACCCGCTTTATGTGGCACATAACTTGTAAGAATCACATTATTTTGGATTTTAAAGGAAGACTATTAAATATTTTAAAATCAACACCAATGACATTTTCTTTTCTTTTTACTCAGCAATGGAGTCTAACTGTATTAGCGATTTTTACCTCGTAGCTTCATGTCGGAACTGCCAAATTCTTGTAGTAGTAGTTCTGTCCTGGTACAAGGTGGTAGAGCCTCAGAAAGCTATGCTGTTTGTTACCCCCGCATTAAGCTAGTTCTTGGGCCAGGCTGCCTGCACTGCCAGTCGGGGTTGTGATGGCACCAGCTACTTTCTAACAGGGAATTCTCCTTTCTGGTCTTGGAAAAGAAAGAATGCAATTACTTGCTTGCTGTCTGTAATAATCTAAAGCAGTATTAGGGGAGTGATGGTGTGGTCTAGGGATGTCAAGCTGAGATTTCTTTGAAGTGTTTTATCTTCCCAGGTGGACACTGTGTTTTTCTACCCTGTAATTACACTTCCGTTCAAACAATCACTAAGATCTCTTCACGATAGTGGTTAGCGGTCTTTCCCACAGTGTCACTACAGAATGGTTGCTGCACTGACTTAACTGGGTTTTTCCACAGTCTCTTGAAATGACAAATCACACATTGTGGACTTTCGTAATAGCTCAGTAAACGCGATCTGCTCTGGGTCTACCGTTCTACTTCGCACAAGGAACACGTGGGAGTTTTCTGCGGAAGACATGCCCTTCAGGTTGAAAGAGGCTATTAAATAAGTGCTAGTTAGTGCACATGGTAATAGAACATAGCAGGCTGGGAGAAGGCAGTTATGTTGTTTGGATAGAATCATTAACAGTCAAGTTAGAATACACTTTAAATGACAGTGATTACCAAAGTTACTGTGATAAGATGAGGTAGCCTTATGTAATCGAGGATTATAGGCTCTAGAATTCAACAGTGTGGTTTGATGCACTGTTCTGCCTAGAACTTTTCATCCTGATGTCCGTACCTTCTACCTCACAGAGCTGTGTGAGGGTTATGGGGAGACAGTGCTTTAGAAGACGGTTGGCTCCTATTTTTTAATACCGACTTTAGAAACTGGTCTGTAAATATTAATACTACAAAGTTACAAGTCTACATAACACACAAGGGAAAACAAGCTCTGGTCATACCACTTTTATTTACATCGTATCTATGTTACATTGTTTATTCAATATAGAAAAAATACGAATACACTCAGTATTCTCTTTTAATTTAGTAACTCCACGTTGTCAAATATTGACTGTTTTTATATTGGGTTTCCTACCCAATTAAAAAAAAAAGGGTGGGGGGGGGGGGGGGAGAATGAACCTGGCAAACAATTCTTGCCATGTTATAACAGTAATATGTTCCTCTTTAAAAACAAAACAAAACAAAAGAAAACTGATTTTTAAAAGACTTGATTAAACTGCTTACTGGCTTAAGGAAATATTTTAAAAGATAAAAATTCATTCCTCCCTCAAGAAAAATGTTAAGGCAGTTATCTTAAAAACAGCTCAGTGATCCAGGATAAAATGTATATTCCTCATAAAGGGGTCAGTACTAAAAGAAAATCAAGGGTAGACCCCGTCGCACAATGGTTCTATGTATGCCCTCTCCCACAAATAACTAAAAGAAAGGCGACCGTATCAACATAATTGTACTGGAGAAAAGAAAAATCCACACTTAGATACCTGGTTTCTTTTAAAAATCCATGTTGCAAACAGAAGCAATGATTATTTCTTTTGGACATTATACTTTCTTTAAATGGGTCAAACTGGCAAATCAATGCTACAAAATATGTCTTCTCCGTCACTTTTAGTTATAATGCACGCTATGTACATAAAGACAAGAGTTACCTATCTTAAACTAAATACAAATTAAAAAACGGCTTGTTAAAAACCAGAATCGGGACTTATAAACAGTGCAGAAAATGCAAACGCCAAAAATACGATGCCTCCTATGATCGTCACTGTAAGAGAAGAGAAACAAAGTGAAATAAGGCAAAATTCCTCTAGGAGGGAGCTAAGGTGTTGCCCATTACTCTTCCAATCTGGTAAACCCTGAAAAGAAATTAGAAACATTCAGGCCCCATTAAGTGAAGCAAAGCATACGTAATATGCCTGACTGTACAATAAGAGTGCATTGCTTCCCCAGTGTTGTCTCGAGAGATGACAGTGTTGAAATTGAGACAGTGCTGATAAGCAGCAATACGACTGTAACTCATCTTAAAACCCAGTTATTAA
Organism: Panthera uncia; assembly: GCF_023721935.1. Classification (NCBI taxonomy): domain Eukaryota; kingdom Metazoa; phylum Chordata; class Mammalia; order Carnivora; family Felidae; genus Panthera; species Panthera uncia. Next base: position 43,224,110 of record NC_064811.1, on the reverse strand, counting down.
AATAAATGTTCAACAATCTCTGACAAGCAGAGACTTCTGTATTCCATTTTTAAGCCCTAGCAGCTACACAGGAAATTCTCCTAGGTGGAATCCATAAACATGGTCTCCACCTACGAATCCCAATCTTCTAAGACACACCTTTAAGGCCAGAAAGTTTTATTTCCAACACGATGATTGTTTTACTTACGTTGACAAAAAGCTACCAAAAATCCAGTAAGGCTTTCAGATGAACTTGTATTTTACTAACATCTACGTATGTGAAAAACAGTCCACGTTTGCAACAGCAGTAACCAAATGTACTCCAGAATGTTACAACTAAGAACCAGCTCTTTTTCTAATCTCTTAGCAATTCTAAGAGTTACGTGATATTTTCTTCGTAATTTAAAGCACAAAAGACTTACCGGTTCTGACAGAGATTTTTTGGGCTATCATCCTTCCTCCGATGACTGCTAGTCCGGTGCATAAGCAGTGGCCCACTGTCCCACCCACTGCTACGCCGTACGGGTCCTGGAAGCAAGCGTGACTAACATTAATTTAAAAGCAGTTGAAACTGTTGCCTGAGAAAGATAACTATTAGCCACTGAAAATGGAGATGAATAGCAAAGCCTAAACACGTCTAAAAACTCAGGTGTGTGAGGTAGGAAAATTGTAATAGCTGCTTGAGGGAATATTTGCAATCATATCCAGGAATCGAGCTAAAAGCAGACAAATTTCTAAGATCAAAATAATGCTGATTCAAGCAGGCAGCAGTTGTCACCATTCAGGCCATGTTTAGCTCTTAAGTGACAAGTGCTGAGGGGACTCACCCCAGACCTCTCTTCACTCAGGTAGTGTCTGCTATTAGGAGGAAACAAGGCAAGCCTTTACAGACCCGGCCTCCCCTTCTCTCCACTGTGTCTTCGGTGCTTCAACTCAGAGCCAGGAACACGGTATTCATTCCCTAAATCCTTGCTGCCAGAGCAAACTGGAGTCCCTCAGACTGGGAAGACCAGTGAAAATTTTCCAGAAAGAATACCTCTGAAGGACTAGCGGGAAAATTTGACCTTGTGGAGGAGAGAACATCCTAGAAGGCAAAAGGCCAGCAATAAGAGACAACTGCAGAAAAGGTTAACACACATTTCCAGAGAGAACCAATGAGTCACAAGAGAGGTATCCCATCAACCTAGGTGGAGGCCAGCTCATGAAGGACCCTATCGACAGGCTTACAGTTTAGACTTTAAGACACACTGGTTTTTAGCTGGCGAGTGACAGAACAGGAGGTATATGCTTTAAAAGTCTAGTGCAGAGAATGAGCTGGAAGGGAACAAGATTGAAGGCAAGGCGCTCAGTTGCCTGGATTGGGGTGGGAGACTGGAAGCAGAGAAAAGCAGGTGGATTTGAGAATTAAGGAGGCAGAATTGATACACCCTAGTGATAGGTGTTACAGAAGAGAAAAATCAGGTATGACACCCATACTTCTCACCTATAGTCCTCTAGATGAATTATGATAATACCAACATGACTCAAAAAGTTATTCGGAGCACGTGGGTGACTCAGTCATTTAAGCGTCCAACTCTTGATTTCCCCTCAGGCCCTGATTCCCACGTCAGGCTCTGTGCTCACAGTCTGGAACCTGCTCAGGATTCTCTCTCCCTCTCTGACCATCTCCTTCTCGTGCTCTCTCTCTCAAAATAAACATTAAAAAAAAGGGGGGGGAAGGAGTGAAGAAAGGGTTTATGGGTGCTGACAGGAGTTAAAAGTGGGAGAAGTTCAGGAGTCGGTTGGGTTCAATGGTGAAGCAGCTACGGGACTGAAGAGAACGGCCCTAGGAGGGAGAATGCAGACGAAGATGCCGAGGACGACATAACAGTAAGAAAAGCAACACTGAAGGGATGACGGAGGGAGAGGAGCCCAAAGAAGACTCTGGAGGGAGTCAGACAATTAGCCTCCCAAGAGGAGCACTGAGGGGCCTGTGGGTGGCTGCAGGGAACTCGAAGCCCCCATCAACCCTCCCGATGAGGTCAGAAACTAGGGTCCGGTGCGTTTAGAAACCAAGAAAGTAGAGCAGCTCGTGTTTGCCATCAGAGCCCGGCCTTTTGAGACCGGGGGGAGGGACGGAGAGGCTGGCGTCTGCAAGGGAAGCAGAATCCAGTAAGGTGTGAAACTGCAGATGAGAAAGGCTCCTACGTGCTAAAATGCTCACAGCAGGGCTGGGAGAAAGGCAAAGGTTTAAGCAACGGAGTGGAGACACGGGGCTGTGATCCGGAACCCAGCAGGGACAGGACTGCCACTGAGAGCGTGGACGGAAGAGACGCAGACACCTCTGCGAACCACGTGTGGCAGAGCGGGGCCGCACTGCTCGTTCTGTGTATTCAAACTTCTCAGCTGGCATCCGTGAAGATGCTGTCACTCTATCTCAAAGTGGTGCTTGAACAGTCACTGGATTGAATAAAATTTAAAAGTTCCTTTAAAACAGAAGTTTTCGGTCTTTGTTATTTGCCAAATTCATTTGACCCTGGAACCTCATCCCCCATTTTTTTTTTTTTCTTGCTTAGTACCTAATTAAGGACACTAAATTCAGTTGGAAACAAAGAAATAGAGTTCAGACTAAAATGGACTGAACTGCATCTCAGCATAATTTATATAAAAAAACTACCCAGAAAAGGTTAGGAATGTTAAGGGAAACAGACAAGCTGGCTTCTGCCCCTGAAGAGCTCGCAGTATCCCCACGGTGCTGGTGGCCGGTGGCGCTGCACCGGGGACTCCACGTGCATCATCTTGTTTCATCCCCGGAATAATCCCACGAAGTAGGGAAATGCCCCATTTTCAGACAAGGAAATGGTGCGGGAACGCGGTCACACAGCTGAGGACTCACTCCACGCTGCTAGACTGCGGCAGACCAAGGGAGCTGACACGGACAGCAGATCTGGACCTTTCACAGTCTGTGCCACACAGACGACAGGATGAAGAAAAACGTAGTGATTTCTGCCATCATGACAGCTCTCACTGGCAGGACCACCACCACTGTCCCCACCACCACAGAAAGAGGTGACTTTGTTTCAAGTCCCAATGCTGACAATCTGAAAGCCGCTAAAAAAGGCTAAGAATGAAGAAAACTATAGGGCACGGCCATTACAGTGACATTTTAAAAGGAAGTTTTAAAATACAGGACTCAAGTGAAAAAACCAAGTTCCTCTTTTTCTTTCAATACAACATTTTTGATGCTTCTCTGACCAAATAGCCCCGTCCCAACCCTTGGTCCGGGCCTGCAACTTGTTTTGTATTTTCTCTTCTTTTTTTCTTTTTAAATGTTTTATTTATTTATTTATTTATTTTCGGGGGGGGGGGGGCGGGCGGGAAGAGAGAGAGGGACAGAGAAAATCCCAAGCAGACTCCACGCTGTCAGTGCAGAGCCCAACATGGGGCTTGATCCCACAAAGCCAGGAGATCATGACCTGAGCTGAAATCAAGAGTCGGAGGCTCAACTGACTGAGCCACTCAGGCGTCCCTCATTCTGTATTTTAAACTGTGGCCTATGTTAAGGAACTTGCTCTTTTATGGTAGGCATCTCCTAGGAGTTAAGGACAAATTCAAATCACGCTTGTTATCTAAATCCTACCATCAGATAAAAACAATAATTTAACAGATGGAGACACTCCCTCAGCTAAGATCACCAAGAGACTGAAAAGTCTCCACAGTACTGCATTCCACAACCATCTCCTCAGATCTTAACAGACCTGTGTGAACAATAAGACACCTCATGTAAAACGTTACTAATTCTTCTCAAAAGAAATAAAGATTATAATTTTAAAAGCAAACAACCTCCCCCCAAAAGCTAGCTTTTACATAAGTGGCATTTGATATCTATGAACAAGATATGGTAGAAGATGCTAGAAGGCTGAGAGCCACAGCTTCTAGTCCTTGCCACTGCTACTACCTTATGACTTTGGACAAGTTGCCAGGTGTCTCTGACCTCAGGTTGTGCATCTTTAGAGCAAAGGGCAGGACAAGGTGACCACAAGTCTCCCCTAGCTTACCATTCCACACCTTAGTATTCCGAGGCTAAGATTAGCAAATTGTATATCCAGAAACAAGTCACCTGTAATTGCACTACCCAGAGATAAGCACTGGGAACATTTTGATTTCCTGAATCTTCCATTCACCAAAGAGTGAATATTCCCAGAGCTATGTAGAAATTAGTAAACGAATGAACTAATTTCTCTTGTGCTGGACACTTAGGCTGTTTTGGATTTTCCACTGAATAGTATTTTGTAAAGTAACCCCTGAAACACTGAAGTTCTAAGAAAAGCCAGAAAACCGAGTCAAGACAACTGCCATGGTTATCTATCACTCCAGCAAACCTGGAGGGAAGAGGAGTAAACAGAAGTCCAAAGATGGCAGTTAGGTTGGGCCACAGGACACCATCTGCCTGCAGAAGCTGGAGACCGTTCATTTTAAAGAGAATTGGGATTATTAGGGATTAGAAAATAGTCTAACATATGAAGTAGTCTCTTGGCCCACATGGACTGTTCAGGATCCTGTGGAGTGAAGTAACAGTGTTATGCTTAGTTTTAACAATACAGAAGCAGTCATTTCTCAAGTATTACTCGCCTCTCTAGCTGCCAGAACAATCGTAGTTAGTTGGGAGCGATCACCCCATTCGGCTAAGAATGTCAGTGTGAGAGCCTGAACGAAGATGGGGGAGATAAAATGCAGCCATCTCTTCTGGGGTATTGTCGTGCTTGCACCCGTTTCGACATCTCCCGGTCCATTTAAGAGTTTAGTTCGTTGAAACTAAATTAAAAAGAAAAAAGAGAGAAAGTAGTCCCAGCAAACAAATAAAAAGAGTACAAAATTACTTAATCTTTCTTTTAAAAATTGCTTAAATTCTATGGACTATGCTCCAAGAAACTAAAACTATGTAACCCCAGGGGCACCTGGCTCAGTCGGTTAAGCGTCCGACTTTGGCTCAGGTCGTGATCTCACAGTTTGTGGGTTCCGGCCACACGTTGGGCTCTGTGCTGACAGCTCACAGCCTGGAGCCCGCTTCGGATTCTGTGTCTCCCTGTCTCTCTGCCCCTCGCCCCCGCCCCTTAAAAACAAACAAACATTAAAAAAAAATTACGTGACCCCAAACTTCTCTTTTGAACCACTGGTCTCACACAGCAACACACACTATATTCTCAATTCTTCCGTTCCTCCACCACAAAATCAACCAATATTTACTGATCACTTACTATCCTAAATGCTGTGGGAAGAAACTTGTAAAATACAAACTATAGCTCCTGCTTTGCAAGAGCTTATAATCCCCTGAGGAACCTCATCCCATGAGGTTGACACTCTACCACATCCCCGTTCACTCAGCGTCTTATCACAGACAGCTCTAAGAATGCAAAGTGGGCAAAACAAGCTTCTATTTTTTTTTTTTTAACTTCTTTTGAGGAGCCCACATATATCACTCAGATACGGATAACCATGGAAAACCTCCGGATAATACTTATTCTTAGTGGAGTGCTTTTTCGGTCCAGACGTTTAGGAGCGCCATGACTTACTTCTTCATCCTTTTTCTTTAATTCTGCTTGAACTTCTTCCAGTTCCTCTTGACCCTCATCTGGACTCATCTTTAAGCCTTCTCGAAGCATTCTAATGCCAAAAATGGCAAATAATGCAGTGGAAACATAGTACGTATACACCCTGGGGATGACTGTGGTGGCATAGCCGAACAAAACTGGAAGAAAATGCAGAGTATGGACAATTAGCATGCGTCTCATAATTCTGATTATGAGAAATCATAACTGAACATTGTCCTCAAGGAAAAGCTCATCTAAAACATAATAACCCGGCTTGCCACATGTCATGTCAACTTTAGGTAGAAAGTTAACTCTGATGCCCTCTAAGGAGTCGGACATCTTGTAACCTGGAAGCTATACCACTTTCATACGCAAGTGATATTTCTTCATCACAAGTCTTTAAATTGCAAACTTCTTTAGTGAAGAATCATGACAAGATTCTCAAATGATAGGTATGATTCAAACTCTGCTCCTTTGTAATTATTTCAATATATCTGATAAAAAACAAATCATTGCTATAACATACCCTAAAATAACATTTACAACAGACTCAAATTTATTCAGTATCATTCTTTCCTACCATTAAAGAAAAGAGGACCACTGTATAAGTTATACCAAAAAAACCTTGGAACTGTATCAAGAACCCAAATCCTAACCATGAAACACATTTATACCAGCGTTATCAGTTCAGTAGTTAAAACTTAAAAACTACAGAAGGGCCATAGGAGATTTTTCATACAAATAATAAATGCAATTATCCTTTACTTCACATGCTCTTTTTATAAAATGGGTACAACACTTCAAAATCTGGATGAACGCCAAATGTATAACTGCACAGGTAAAATAGTCCCAGGTCACTATAATTACAAAATTCAAGATTTTAAAATCATGTTTAGAAACACATCACATCTACACCTATGTGTATGTCTACATTCTAGTTATATGTATAAACATATACATTTGTATATATGTATATGTACACACACAATACAGACCTATTATTTTCTAGCTCTATCCAGTGAAAAGGCCAAAAAGCAAAGACATCTCAGTAATGAGGCCACTTGACATCCATTCTTGGCTTCTCACACCACTCCCCACTAAAAGCCTCCTCAGAAAAATGGCTAATTCCAGGCCTATGCAGACCAGGTACAAGCTGAACTTGTGCTATCTTGTCGTACTAGAAAGTACGGAGGAGCAAAACCAATGATGGGAACATGACGCAAGGACATGGGAGCTGGCTTGGAGGGGCTTCCCCCAGCCAAATCTGGGGCAATTGAAGCAATATAATTAGGTAATTAATTATAACCCACTGAAAACAATGAATCCCTAAGTTTATACTGACAACAAAGAGATAAACGAGTGGGATGGGAAGGAGAGCTCTGTGAGCGTAGTATGCCAGGCCCGCTGGACACGGGGATGGGCTACTAGAATCAGAAAGCCATCATTCTGCAATTATCAAGGTAAATTGAGATCATGGAAGAATCATTAACCCTAAACAATGGGGAACAGGGGGTCCGTACGGTCTTATTTAAAGTGTCTCCCTAAAGACTGCATATTAGTTGCAGGGAAAGAGAAAAAGACAGGACACAAGAAAAATCTTGACGTCACTGAGGGACAGACGGACATCTTGTTCTTCCAGATGTGACGTTCTCACAGGGACAAATATCACCTATGCAGTATTCTGGTCAAAAATGCATTACCTTGATCTAATTATGAGGAAACAGCAGAAAAACACAAAATGAGAAGCAATCCATTAAAAGGGGAGGGGCTGTCTTCTTTAAAAAATGTTAATATCGGGGCGCCTGGGTGGCTCAGTCGGTTGAGCACCCGACTTCGGCTCAGGTCACGATCTCGCGGTCCGTGAGTTCGAGCCCCGCGTCGGGCTCTGTGCTGACAGCTCGGAGCCTGGAGCCCGCTTCGGATTCTGTGTCTCCCTCTCTCTCTGCCCCTCCCCTGCTCCTGCTCTGTCTCTCTCTCTCCCAAAAATGAAAAAACATTAAAAATTAAAAAAAAAAAAATGTTAATATCGTAAAACACAAGAAAAGGCTGTCGAAGTGTTTCCGATTAAAAGACTAAAAAAGAGGGGCACCTGGATAGTTCAGTTGGTTGAGGGTACAACTATTGATTTTGGCTCAGGTCACAATCCCAGGGTTGTGGGGTCAGAGCCCTGGGTGGGAGCCCCATGTGTGGAGCCTGCTTAAGATTCTCTCTCTCCCCCCCCCCCCCCCCCCCCCCCCCCCCGCCCCATCCCAGCTCACACATTCTCTAAAAATAAAAAAACTTAAAATAAAAAAAAAGACTAACAAACTAGTAAGACCCAAATGTAATACCTGACCTAGACTAGCTCCTCCTCTATGGGAGGGGGAAAAACTGCTACAGAGGATATTAAATCAACTGACAAAACTAAAATACAGATGGTAAAGCATGTATCCATCTATTCCTGTATATGAAGATATATGTGTATATTTATCTACTTTATGTATCTGCATATATAACATGTACATGTCATATATATATAAATATATAAATTATGTATGTAACTACACATATAATTTTACTTAGATATAGACAGGTAAGTCACACAGGCTAAAGCACTGGGGTAAAATGCTAACAACACTGAATTTGTATAAAAGGTGTACAGGTGTTCTTTGTACTATTTTATTTTTGCAACTTTGTAAATTTAAAATATTTTCCATAAAAGGTTTTAAAATTTAAAAATGGAATGTAGTGAGCCTTTTTAAATCTCCTAAACTCAGTTTTCCTTCTATCTTCAGATAGTCTTTTTTTTTTTTTTTTAATTTTTTTTTTCAACGTTTTTTTATTTATTTTTGGGACAGAGAGAGACAGAGCATGAACGGGGGAGGGGCAGAGAGAGGGAGACACAGAATCGGAAACAGGCTCCAGGCTCCGAGCCGTCAGCCCAGATGCCTGACGCGGGGCTCGAACTCACAGACCGCGAGATCGTGACCTGGCTGAAGTCAGACGCTTAACCGACTGCGCCACCCAGGCGCCCCTCTTCAGATAGTCTTAAAATGAAAACACCCTGATACTTACTGATCCTTATAGAGCCATCTTTTCTGCCTTCTGCCTGACATCTCCATGGGAGAGCAAAAAAACTACTTGGCATTGTAACTTTTTCTTCTCCTGGTCACTCTCCCTCTATTTCCTATTTCTTTGGAAACTTTCCCTCAGATACTCAAGCACTTTTGCTCTGGGAACAGTGAGATGTTACTTCTCATTAAGCATGGACTTTGCAACCAGTCAGAACAGAGCTACAAACGTACTGGTCCTTCTACATCGTGGCAGTGCTGAAGTTCCAAGAAAAATCTGGAGTGAAGATAGAGATATGGGACTCACGGAGTTTTAGGTAATTAAACTGAGAACACTCAGCACAAGGACATTAGTGTGAAGGGGAAAAAAATGGGCCAAGGATACAATGGTGGGGGATGTGAATATTTACTGGTACAAAGTGTTTTCGAAGAGAAACAGAAATATAACAATAAGCACATGGTGTCACAGAAGCCAAGAGAATAAAATGGTGGGGAATGCCCGTGAATGTGGCCTGCGGGGGCTCACTGGAATGAAAACTGAGCTCTAATAAGGGAAGCTGGTTACTGAAGCCTTTGCAAAGATGTCAGAAGCAGAAATCAGATTACAAGTGGCTAAGGAGTGAAATGGGAGAAAGAGCAGTGTGCTCAGAATATGAGGAGGAAGAGCAGAGTAGTAAACTCGACTCTAACACGGGGGCGCCTGGGGGGGCTCAGTCCGTTAAGCGTCCGACTTTTGATTTCAGCTCAGGTCATGATACCGTTCATGGGATTGAGCCCTGCATCAGGCTCCATGCTGACAGTGCGGAGCCTGTTTGGGACTCTCTCCCTCTCTCTCTATCCCTCCCCCACTCACGTTCTCTCTCTTAAAGTAAATAAAAACATTAAAAAAAAAACCTCTGAAGTACACAGGATTCTCATCATGCTGTTGTCAAATGGCACAGAGGGGCTAGGTAAATGCCCCCAGCTAAGTGAGGGGCTGAGCAGGAATGTGACCCCCCGCCCCGGCCCCCCATGCTTAGCCCTCCACTGGCGTATAAGAGACAAGAGCTGCAAATGTGCAATCTCCGAACCGGGACTGACATACTCCCAGAGATTCTCAAAGACTTCACAAGGGGACACAGATGAATATTTTGCAAAGGAATCTATTTCCAGAAGTTCAACTTCCATAGGTTCTCTTTCCTAAAATTCATCTGCCTAAAAACATGCTTGTGGTTAAGGGGTCCTGCCGGCTTCCCTTTCTCACATCCCTTCTTGGTTGCCGTCTGTCTCCTTTACAAGGATGCCTTTTACCCAGCCTTCTATGGTGCATTTCCCCACAGTACGGAAAAACAGATGTCCTCGGGCAGCAGAGAGGGGGTCTAAACTACCGGTGTCTTCAATCAAGGCATAAATCAGACACAGGGCTTTGGGGCTTTCCTGTCTTATGCAAGTTTCTGGTAAGGTCATGACATCAGAAATAATGGCATTATGTTTGTTGGAACTAATGGTCATGGCATTAGAACTAGGGTACCTGCAGGGCCCCTGGGTGGCTCAGTCGGTTAAGCGTCCGACTTTGGCTCAGGTCGTGATCTCATGGTTCATGAGTTCAAGCCCCACATCCGTGGTGACAGCTCAGAGCCTGGAGCCTGCTTCGGATTCTGTGTCTCCCTCTCTCTCTGCCCCTTCCCTGCTCACGCTCTGTCTCTCAAAAATAAACAAACATTAAAAAAAAAAAGAAAAGAAATAGGGTACCTGGGCCTTGATAGGAATGACAATTTTCACTGAGAAATTGTGCCTCTTTCATTCCCCAACCAGTGTAAACAATGCATGTTCCCTAAGGCAGAGTCTTGTTACACGAAGCAAAGAGATCATCAGAAGGAAATACTACAGCCCTCGGTGTCTTACTTCGCCCTTGTGGCACTCTCATAGCTGGGTGCCATGCCTAATCCAGCCACCTATCGTCCATTTTAGAAGAATTCTAAAGCAGATTGTTGTCATGGGGATGCATATCATGTTCATTTATTAATTTTTTTTTAATTTTTTTTTTTTATTTATTCTTGAGAGAGAGACAGGGTGTGAGCCAGGGAGGAGCATAGAGAGAGGGAGAAACAGAATCTGAAGCAGGCTCCAGGCTCTGAGCTGTCAGCACAGAGCCCGACGTGGGGCTCAAACTCACAGACTGCGAGATCATGACCTGAGCCGAAGTTGGACGCTCAACCGACTGAGCCACCCAGGCGCCCCATCATGTTCATTTAAATTCAAAAACCAAGTCAAATGCTTTGTGACCGACAGTCACAGGATTAGATGATTTACTATGGACCTACTAGAACTGCTATAGCAATCAGGTAACGTGGCAGACATTTTCCATAAACTGAATGAGCTATATCTGCAGCTCCAAGGTTCTGGCAAAAATGTACTTAAAATATGTGATGTGATACAATTTTTAAATAAAATCCTTTATTGGCAAAAGTACACACAAATGAACAATATTTCAATTTTCTCAATTATTTCTAAATATAGCCAGTTAAACAAAGTACTCCTAAGTAAAAGACTAACATGTAGGGGCAACTGGGTGGCTCAGCCAGTTAAGCGTCCAACTTTGGCTCAGGTCATGACATCATAGTTCATGGGTTTGAGCCCCGTGTCCAGCTCTGTGCTGACAGCTCAGAGCCTGGAGTCTGCTTCGGATTCTGTGTCTCCCTCCCTCTCTGCCCTTCCCCTTCTTGAGCTCTCTCTCAAAAGTAAATAAACATTAAAAAAAAAATAGGGGTGCCTGGGTGGCTCGGTTGGTTAAGCGTATGACTCTTGATTTCAGCTCAGATCATAATCTCATGAGTTTGTGAGATCAAGCCCCATCTCGGGCTCTGTGCTGATAGAACACATTCTCTCCCTCTCTGTCTGCCCCTCCCCACTTGTGCTCGCTCTCTCTCTCTCTCTCAAAGTAAAGGAATAAGCTTTAAAAAAATAAAGATCAGAACTGAGGCGACACCCTGCTTAATTCTATCAACAGAAATATTCATCCAAGGACATATAAGCTAATTTAAAGAGAATAGTTCTATCATTTCATTAAAAGATGCATTTCCAAACTTTAAAAAAATGTGTTGGGTAGTGTGATATATTAGCTAAATATACGTAATATGAATGTATGTAGTTTGTGATATAGTTTGCTTTGATCAACTGTACTATTAATAACTATAATCTGTAAAAAATATTAACATTTGAAGACTTAACAAAGGAAACTATCAGTATCTTTTTTTCTTTTAATTTTTTTTAAATGTTTATTTTTGAGACAGAGAGAGACAGAGCATGAACAGGGGAGGAGCAGAGAGAGAGAGGGAGACACAGAATCCGAAGCAGCCTCCAGGCCCTGAGCTGTCAGCACAGAGCCCGACGCGGGGCTCGAACTCACGGACCATGAGATGGTGACCTAAGCCGAAGTCGGACGCTTAACAGACTGAACCACCCAGGCGCCGGTCTCTTTTAAAATTCACTTTATATGCAAATTTTTGCTGCAGATAAATGACAGTGTGATCCATAAGAGATTTTCAAGGAGAAAGTCATAATCATTAGGGTAAAATTCTATGAGGAAAAATATACCAGAAATTAGATCTCTGCAACCCCTTGAACTTAAGATGACACGCTTTAGATAACTTCCACATGAGAGGGGTGCAGTTTTTCCAAATGAGACACAAGGAAAGTCTGCAGACCACCGCACCAGCCTACAGCACAGGTGCGCAGCGTGGCCAGCGGGAAGGGGAGACAGGTGAGGGCAGGGCAGGAGACCAAGGCGGCCCTCAGCTGAGGAAAAGGAAGTGACCAGAGAGAAGAGGTGGGGGAGCCCAGGGCACCGGGTTCTGAGGAGGGAACAGGCAGAGAGGCCAGCTTTCAAGCTACCCTCAAAGTGAGAGAAGTTTAAAAAATAAAATCCTCTGATACTATTCATACTCCTTCCGAACGATGACTTCACCACTTAACAACTCTCTCCACTCTCCTATTTCCTGTGTCAGAATTTCCTTTGGAAGAAAAAAATTGTTTTTATTATGAAATATGATTAATGCTTTAACTTCTAAAATGTGTAAAGTGGTCAAATTATTTTAATCAGTAAAATACTCTTTTATTTTAGGTTTAAAACAACTTTAACTTGGACGGGTGTCCAAGCAGCAAGAAACAGAACTTGTTCTGTACATGAAGAACTAAGCTTCAGATGTGAGAGATGCTGAGGGGCAGAGGACCGAGCACCTGCAATATAGGATCTCACTTAACACCGGACCACAACCCTACAAGGGAAGTAGGCTTTATCCTCTCTGTTCTACAGACGCGGACACTGAAGCTCGCAGGTTAAGGAACTTATCATTAGGCCACTACCCGGCATCAGGCTCCAAACCAAGTCTGGCTATAAGGGGAAGCTCCCGGCTTTCCTCCCAGCTTGGGGTGGCTTTGGACTTAGAGACTCCACTCTGTTTATTTAGTGTTAACGTTTACTTTCGCATGGTCTAATTCTTTGAAAAAATGAAGCCTGTAGAATAGAAACACAAACTGGGAGTCTAAGAACATTTCAGCCCTTTATTATAATGGGGTAAGAACAGGGTAACCAAACACAGTAACTACGAGATGTCCTTCAACAGTTACTGGTTTCCAACATATCCCTGAAATGTATTTGAGTCCTGTTTCTAAGATATCAGATATAAACCTATCTGGACTGAAAAGGAAAAAAAGCCAGGATACACACAGTCATAGCAAGGATAAAAACTAGTGAAGAAATGAGAAGTATGTGTCTTGGCTGTGAATAGCTGAAAATTTAACTTTAAAAGCGCAACATGGTTTTCAGCGGTTTATGTACCGATACCATATTCTGTTTACTAAATTCTGGAACTCTGGGAACCAAACTGCAACCCAACTAGCTGGATGATTCCATGACTCAACGGCCCACACCACACTGTCTCCTTAATCCACTGAAGTCATTAGGAGGAAAGAGCACACTCACCTGATAAGCACGTCATCAGGCCCAGGGCAAGCATGGCCCCAGCCAACACCGTCAGCCGGTTATAGCGCATGGCCATGATGGCAGCTATGAAAAATGTCTTATCACCCAGCTCAGATACAATAATAACTGATATGGCAGCGACAAATGCATGGATAAATCCCAAATTTGTCTGGGTAGCTGGATCTTCTTTATTGGAATGAACCGGGGCAGCTGGTGTAAATCCTTTCTGAAATAAAAAAAAAATATATATATATATATGTATGTATCAGCTACTTCTTGAAAAAAATCATTACTTAAAATTGTTTTATTTTTGAATGCGAATTAAGGTTTTTTCTGGCCATTAGACTTATTTCCTGCCTAAGCACTATGAAAGCCATTTTTAAAAAAAAAATTTTTAATGTTGGGGCACCTGGGTGGCTCAGTCGGTTGAGCGTCCGACTTCAGCTCAGGTCATGAGCTCACGGTCTGTGAGTTCGAGCCCCGCGTCCAGCTCTGTGCTGACAGCTCAGAGCCTGGAGACTGCTTCGGATTCTCTGTCTCCCTCTCTCTCTGACCTTCCCCCATTCATACTCTGTCTCAGTCTCAAAAATAAATAAACACTGAAAAAAATTTTTACTTATTTTTGAGAGAGAGCAAGAGACAGAGTATGAACAAGGGAGGGACAGAGAGAAAGGAGACACAGAATCCAAAGCAGGCTCCAGGTTCTGAGCCTGATGCGGGGCTTGAACTCACAAACCAGGAGCTCATGACCGGGGCTGCAGTCAGATGCTTGACTGACTGAGCCACCCAGGTGCCCCACTCTGAAAGCCATTTGTAATGACCAAAACCTCTAGCTGATGGATGCCACAATGCAGATCCAAGTACAAGTCTACAAAATAATTTTTTTAAAAAAAGAGTAGAGACCAGCTATAGCCCCATACTAAAACTACCTTATTTTCTAAGTATTTGTGATTTGAGATTTAGTTCTCAGCTATGTCTCATTCAAACTTTTACTTGTAACTTGAGTGGAAGAGCCAGGTATGTTTATCAAGCATTCAGGTAATGGAAAGCTGAGAGAAATTCCGTTAACACTTTAGAGGACAAAGTAGGTTCCAGAAAGCTCTCAACAGACTAGAGCAAGAAATGGCTCCAGCTAAGATGAGGTTTAATATAACTGGATATAAAAATATATAACTTATTCAACACCAAAAAAACCCCAATAATTTGATTAAAAATGGGCAGAGGACCCGAACAGGTATTTTTTCCAAAGACATCCAGATGGCCAAGAGACACATGAAAAGATGCACCACATCACTCGTCAGGAAAAGGTAAATCAAAACCGTAATGAGGTGTCACCTTAATCTGTCAGAATGGCTAGAATAAAAAAGACAAGAAATAACAAGTGTTGATGAGGGTGCAGAGAAATGGGAATGAACCCTCATGTGCCTGGTGGGAATGCAAACTGGTGCAGCCACTGTGGAAAACAGAATGGAGGCTCCTCAAGAAATTAAAAATAGAACTACCCTAAGACCCAGTAATTCCACTACTGGGTATTCACCCAAAGAAAACAAAAACACTAATTTGAAAAGATATATGCACTCCTATGTTCACTGCAGCATGACTGACAATAGTCAAGACAGGGAGGCAGCCTGTGTCCATCAACAGATGGATGAATAAACATGTGGTACACACACAGTGGAATATTACTCGGCCATAAAAAAAGATGAGATCTTGTCATGTGCAGCAACACGGATGGACCTAGAGGGTATTAGGCTAAGTGAAATAAGGGAAAGACAAACACATGTGGAAGACCAAAACAAATGGATAAACAACAACCATGAACAGAGTCATAATTACAGAGAACTGATGCCTGCCAGGGAGTTGGAGGTAGGGGGATGGGCAAAATGGAGTGAATAAGTCACGGGAATAAAAGGTACAGCACAGGGACTATAGCCATGGTACTATGGTAGACATGCATGGTGACAGATGGCAGCTACACCTGTGAGGTAGCATAACACAGTTGTTGAGTCCCTGTGCTGTGCGCCTGAGACGAATATAACACTGTGTCCACCTCACTTCAATAAAAAAATTAAAAACTATTAAAAAAATAGACATAGCTGTATATACGGATGGTCCTAGGCTAAAGTCTAAAAATATCCTAGGAGATGTAATGTGGTCTAATAAAAAAGATAAACCGAAGTCTTGGTCAGCATTAATAAGGTCGTTTTAAGCTGAAAACGTGACCAAGCTCAAAACAAACAACAGGCACTTCAAGTACTTGAAATAGTGGCAAATCCATTATTCTGTGCTGCTCAGTTCTTACCGAAGTTTTGTATGGCTCTGGGGCAGCACCATGAAGAAGGCACTGCCCCCCCGAAGATCATCCCAGACAGAAGAGGCTCTAAAACCAGGGACTGGCAAGCTACCGTGGGGCCAAGTCCAGCCTGTGTCAGCTAAGAGTGTTTTTTGTATTTTCAAGGGGTTGCAAAAAATAAAAACAAAGAGGGACGGAAGGAGGAGGGCTGGAAGAAGGAAAGGAAAATTATGCAACAGAGACCTTAAGTAGCTTCAAAACCTAAAGTATTATCTGGGTCATTAAAAAAAGTTTGCCAACTCAGCCTCCAAAACAATCAAATGAGGGATTAGGAAGGACTGGGGGCCTCTGTTCCAATAACCGCAAAAGTCTCTATGTGTGTATTTACTCTGTATGATTGCAAGAGGTAGAACTGAAAGGCCCGGCGGGGAGGGGGGTGGGGGGGCGCCTGGGTGGCTCAGTAGGTTGAGCATCCGACTTCGGCTCAGGTCACGATCTCTCAGTCTGTGAGTTCGAGCCCCGCGTCGGGCTCTGTGCTGACAGCTCAGAGCCTGGAGCCTGTTTCAGATTCTGTGTCTCCCTCTCTCTGACCCTCCCCCACTCATGCTCTGTCTCTCTCTCAAAAATGAATAAACGTTAAAAAAAAAAAAAAGTCCCAGGGGACCGGGGGAGGGCAGCACCTGGGTGGCTCAGTCATTTAAGCCTCTGACTCTTGATTTTGGCTCAGGGTTCATGAGTTTGAGCCCCACATTGGGATTCTCTATGTGTGTATGTGTCTGTTTGTCTCTCTTTCTCTCTCTCCCTCCCCTCCCCTACGCACATGCACACTCTCTCTCAAAATAAATAAATAAAACTTAAAACAAATGTCACAGGTAGCAGGTTTGGTGGCAGGTTTTAGCTTAACACAGGGAAAAGATTTCTACCCCCAGAGAGCCACCTGAAGCCGAGCTGGGCTGCTAGAGAAGGTAGGAAATTCCCTGCTCAAGGTCAGCATTCCAGGGAAGAGAAGGACCACTTACAGGAAAATTCTCAGTGTGCATGTCGACATATTCCTCAACTAACAACGTAAACTTGTCCCATTCCACAGTGAAGATCAGCAAGATTTAAGCATTTATGAGACTACAACTTTAAGCTACAAACTGGGGAAATTTAACATTTTAGAAAATATTTGGTATTAGGACTAAATCAAGAAGGACAGCCTTGGAAGTCGGCTCTTGAAGAAGTACCATTCACAGAAATTCTGGCCTTCTCTCCATTACCATCTTAGTTCCATCTATGCTGATGTTTCTTTAAAAATGAGCTTCCTTTCTCTTCAAATACTCTACAGTCATTAAGCATCAAAAAATATATATATAAGCATTGCAACTTGGCTCTCATTAATGCAACCATTCTCCTCTCTGATACACCTTTTGTATGAAGAAACGTCTCTGTAAAGTATGTATCATCTGAAATCCAAGAAAATGTTTAGGAATAAATATACGTTGTTTATGATCAATTAGGTCCAAGCTCAAACAGAAAATGTTTACTTTTAAAAACAAAACAGTGACCAAAACTACATATTTTTATGGCTTTATAATTCCCTGCTATAAAACCTTGGCCACATTACTTCGCCTCTCTGTTGCTCTGTGAAAAATGAAGACGACAAAATAAAACTTGCCTCCTGAGTATGACAAGAGAAAACAAAAAACTATATACTCTTAAAAACTTGCTATATACAGAACACAAGAAACTCAACTTGCAGCTTGGATATCCAAAAAGATAAGTGTGAAACCGCCAACCACGGTGAAAAGAATGTAAAACCAAAGTATCAGGGTATTGTGGAGATCAATTTTTAAAACTTAAAGTGCTAATAATAGGGTCGAAAATTATCAGCTACCATGCGTTTGCTGTCAAATGCCTAAGTGCTTACTGTGTGCAAGGAGCACGTCCTTTTTCTAACTCACCTTCTGGGTGACTTGTAATGGTTTAGTATGTGCTCTGCTATCAAAATGCCTGGGTCCACAGCCAAGGCATTATCAGTCGACCTTGGGCCAGGAGGTCTGCCTCCCTGTGACTCAAGCCCCACTGTAAGATGAGGGGTACCTACGTTTACAGACTTGCTGTGAAGACTGAGTTAGTAACACATAAAGCTGTTAGGATGATGCCTAGGACACAGCAAGGGCTCAGCTACAAACAGTTATCTCAGCACACCACAACACAACCAGTTTAATCTCTGTAAAACTAGGTTCATCGTGTTACCTCACTGTTTTAAGAATGAGCCTTACGGTCCATATGGAAGGATAAATAAGCCAGAGGAGCTTATTTATTACTATTATTAATAATATTATTAATAGTATTAATAGAAAATACTGCAAGCCACATAATTTAAATTTTCTGGTAGCCACATTTTAAAAAGTAAAAAGATAAAACTTTTTTTTTTTTTTTTAAGTTTCTACTTCTTTATTTGAGAGAGAGAGATAGAGCACAAGCGGGGGATGGACAAACAGAGAGGGCAAGAGAATCCCAAGCAGGCTCCATGCTGTCAGCATAGAGCCCGATGCGGACCTCAATCTCAAGAACCATGAGATCATGACCTGGGCCAAAACCAAGAGTCGGATGCTTAACCAACTGAGCGAGCCACCTAGGCGCTCCCAAATAAAATTATTTTTAACAATATTTCCAATATATCCAAGATACTACTCTGGAAGCATAGCATTCTTTTTATTTTTATTTCCACACTAAGTCTTCAAACACTGTTGTCGATCTACTTGCCACACCCATCTCACACACATCTCAATGTGAACTAGCCACGTTTCAAGTGCGTAAGAACCGCCATGGCTCATGGCTCTGGTTCTGGGCAGTGCAACACAAGAGCACGTGAAGGTTTTGGTAACCACAAGCCTTCAACGATGTAGCCCTACTGCCCCTCCTACCCCCTTTTCATTATTCATCTTGATTCCTCAAGATCCAACTTACACAGAACCTCATGAGAAAGGCCTAACCCAACAACTCCAGCCCCTAATGATCCTGTTCCCCTCAAGTAAAAGTGAATGCATACTGTGGACAATGTGTCATGGCAGGCATATGATTGAAACAAAGTTTAAGATAGGAACACTCAGGGAGTTATTTTTTTTGTGTTAGAAGCATGTATAAATATAATGTTATAGTTTGTAATAATAAAAGACGAAATAACACAATGTCCATCAATAGGGAATTGGTTAAATAAATGGTAGCTTATTAGAATACTATATTCTAAAACATAAGTGAGGAATCAGGATCTTTGATATATATTAATAAGGAAAAATCAGTAAGATATTTTTAAGTTGGAAAAAAGCATGCATTATGTATACAGTCATCGTATGTATGTCTGTGGAGGGGCACAGAGGTAGGTAGGTGTATATAGCATGTATACAGTTGTTATCGCATGCCAAATCTCAGCAAACAGTTACCAGTGGGTGTTTACAGGGAAGAAACCAGGATGACTAGAATAGTGGTCGACAAACGTGTTCTTAAAGGGCCAAATATTTAATCTCATGGACCACAAAGTATTTGTGATAACTACCCAATCAGATGCTGTAGCTTGACAACAGCCATGGATAATACTTTAACGAATGGGCATGGCTCTGTTCCAATAAAAAAACTTTATTTACAAGACAAGGAGCCTGTGGTAAACTGCAGTTTGCAGAGCCCTGAACCAGAACACCAGAGGAGACATACTGTTTCACTCTACATACTTCTGTACCTTTTGAGTTGTTTTTATTTTTTTAACCATGCACATAATTACAAACACCTGTTGTGTACCACTTCAAAAAGATCTCTTGACCCAATCTCTTACCCCCCTTACAGAGAACCAGTTCCTTGAAGGCTGCAACTGGCTTCAGGCAGGTCCAACCAGAAAAGTAAGAGCTCTGTACTTATTCACTACCCGGAAGTATGGAGAAGTTAACACCTGTGGGGCAACCTTTGGCCAGTGGGGGAAGTCGGCCCTGAAATTCATTTCATAAGCCTCCTTCAAATTCTCAGCAGGATTCAGTACGAGCCACGCACGGAGTGATTACCTTGAAAATACATTGGGGTGCATGCACTTACCTCATTCCCAGGACTGACCATTTGAAAGAATGCAGGCATGTTCTGAGAACGGGGAGTAAACCATCAGATGAATGGCTGGGGTAAGATAAGAAAGATAAGTTGAGCCCAGACTGAAAATCCTGTGTGTTCAGACTGGCCCAGAGGCAAGCAAGAAGCCCTTAAAAGTTTGAGTAGATGTCACAAATATGATTAAGGCATTATGACTAACAGATCAGGGCAGAAAGCAGAGAATGGTAGCCACTGGACCAATTCATGAGGAGGTCAGCTGCATAAGACCAATGTTGAAGACAAGTTAGGGAAGGGAAAATTCTGCACCTGAAGGACAGGGAAAACATCAACATAACTTTAAATGGGGGGGGGGGGGGGGGGGAAACAAAGATGATGGTAAGGTTTTCTGCTGGGTTTACTGGGAGAAATATTTGTATTCCTACAAAGCATGTGGGACAGAGGAATAAAAATAAGGGGTTTGGTTTCAGACACATTCAACATGAGGTGGTAAAAAGCATTTCAAATGAAGGTTTCCAAGAGGCCATCAGAACCAGGATTCCTGATTTGAAGCCAGCACAGCCTCAAGGTAAGTGTCTGACTGCTGGCAGCCTAAATTGATCAGCCAGAGCCCTGCAGGCAGAGATTTCCAAGGCAGAGGGAGATTAGAGTAAGTGGAAACAATGAGACTTA
Organism: Panthera uncia; assembly: GCF_023721935.1. NCBI lineage: Eukaryota > Metazoa > Chordata > Mammalia > Carnivora > Felidae > Panthera > Panthera uncia. The sequence continues at coordinate 43,203,509 of NC_064811.1, read as the reverse complement.
GAGAATGTCTATACTTAGGGAAGGAGGAGGAGGAGGAAACAAAAGAACAACAAAACTGTCTTGGATATTTATAGAGCAGGCAGGCAAGCACCACAGATGGTCCAGTTGGGGGCAGTCACCATTTGCTGAGCGACTAACTAGATGCCAAGTATTTTCATTGCTTTTCTTGATACTCAGAAACCTGAGAACTATTATCCCAAATGAACATAAGAAGATGGAAACTTACGAAGATCCAAGTTCATACAGCCAAAATGGGGTAGGACTCTCAAAGAGGAGGGTTAACAGTGCGAAATGACCCCTGGGGGAGGCAGGTCGGTAGGCTTTAGGTATTCTTCAAAAACAGTTCCAATGAAAAGACAGCAACCAAAGTCGGATAAGGAAAGACTAAAGCAAAGTGAAGAAGCCGCTAAATCCCTAGTTAGAAATTTGGTCTGTAAAACTGAAGAGGAGAAACCAACACAGGCAAGTAGTTAAATTAACAGCCTTGTTTCCCCTTTACCAAATAGGAAAAAGCTGCGGCCATGTGTCAGCACACAGGAAGGAGCCAAGGAAAGGGAGAGAATAAAGGTACTGAGGAAGGAAAGTACCGGAAGTCAGAAGAGAACAGGCACATGGACACAGAGCAGAGGCACGGAACGGATGCCAGTCTTGTCCCATACGTGGAGAGAGGCAGAAAGTGTGCGCACAGAAGCACTTATGTCGTCGTTACAGGAGGGTTGCATGCAGGGACTGCATTCTGGTATCCACTATCCAGTTACATTAGAACAAAGCAAGAAATGAAGCACCAGTGTTTTCCTTGGTATAGAAACCACTATTTCAGTATTTTAATTTGGGTTTGAGATGCAAATGATTTACATCTTGAGAGCAGAGTCAACACCTCATAACTGAAAAAAAAAATTGCTGAATAAAACTCATCTTTACTCAAAATTAGTTTCAAATGAAAAAACTGGGGCGGGGGGGAGGGGGGAAAGAGGAGTTCCCTCATTTAAAAAGTACTCTTTTATGCTTTCCTGACCTTCAAGAGAAGAAAATGACAATGAAAACAGTAATTCCTACTGAGTCCTACAGTTCAAATGAACACGTGAGGGCGAGAACATGAAAGCTTGATGGGAATCTCCAGCTACACGTGACAAAACCAGCGAAGAGAGGAAGACGCTTCCTGTGAAACCAAATCTAGGCAGCTACCCAGAAAGAGACTGATCTAGCAAGAACACAAAAATAAAATCGTTCAACAAAAGTTATCACACAACAGGTGAAATTATTTGGAGATACAGAAGTCTAGAGGAAAATGCTTAGAATGGGCTCAAAACTGTCTCCTTGCCATTATTTTATTGTATCAGTCAGAAAAGCCTTTTCCAGAAAGTAGAAAAATGTGCACAAAAATATACATGCAACTTAAACAAGATACCACGGGAGAGAGCCAAAGCATAAGAGACTCCTAAAAACTGAGAACAAACTGAGGGTTGATGGGGGTGGGAGGGAGGGGAGGGTGGGTGATGGGTATTGAGGAGGGCATCTTTTGGGATGAGCACTGGGTGTTGTATGGAAACCAATTTGACAATAAATTTAATATACTAAAAAAAAAATGAATTAGATAAAAAAAATAAATAAACACACAAGATACCACAGATAAACCTGGTTTTAAGAGATTGTATTAAAAAAGGATAAAATTATATTATAAATTTTCACTGTCATGTAAATTATTTTTATTTGTGAATGGTTAGGTTTATTATTATTATTATTTTTTTTTTTTTAGAGAAAGAGATGGGGAGAGGGATGGAGAGAGAGGGAGAGAATCTCAAGCAGGCTCCAAACTCTGCATGGAGCCCGCCTCAATCCCATGACCCTGGGATCATGACCTAAGCTGAAATCAAGAGTTGGATGCTCAACTGAATGAGCCACCCAGGAGCCCTTATTTTTTAATATTTTATTTTTAATGTTATTTGTTAATTCATATTTATATGAATTTATAAATACATTTTTAAAAATTTCTGAGAGAGATACAGAGAGAGAACACAGGGGAGGGGCAGAGAGAGAGAGAGAGAGAGAGAGAGAGAGAGATTCTCAAGCAGGTTCTGCACGCTCAGTGCAGAGCCCAATGTGGGGCTCAAACTCGTGAACTGTGAGATCATGACCTGAGCCAAAACCAAGAGTCAGACACTTAACTGACTGAGCCACCCAGGCACCCCATAAATACATTTTTTAAGTGTATTTGTTTTGAGAGAGAAAGAGCATGTGCAAGCAAGGGAGTGCAGAGAGGGAGAGAGAGAATCCCAAGCAGGCTCCACACTGCTAGCACAAAGCTTGACATGGGGCTTGATCTCACAAATTGTGAGATCATGACCTGAGCCAAAATTAAGAGTCAGATGCTTAAGCAACTGAGCAACCCAGGGACCCCAATACATTTTGTTTTAATGAGTTTAACAACATTATTTTTATATATGTTACTGTTTGGTAATATATTTATAAATTGAGATTTGAAATGTATTAAATGTATTTAGTTTCACTGATTTTTTTAAATGAATCGCTTTGATGGATAGAATACCACCAAATAAATTCATTAACATAATTATCATTTCATTTTGACACAGCAATCAAGAGTAGGACAAGAGTCACCTGACAGCCTCTAGCTTCGCTGTAAAGAGGCTAGAAGTGGGAGGTTGGGCTGGATGGAGCAGAAGTGCAACTTCATGAAAATGGGAAAAAGTTTAAAATACTGCACGGAAGGCCTTCTGACAAGTTCAAAGATAAGAAATGCCAAGAAACAGGGGTGCCTGGGTGGCTCAGTTGGTTAAGTGTCTGACTTTGGGTCAGGTCATGATCTCACAGTCTGTGGGTTTGAGCCCCGTGCTGTCAGTTCAGAGCCTAGAGCCTGCTTTGGATTCCATGTCTCCCCCTCTCTCTGCCCCTCCCCACTCACACTCTGTCTGTCTCTCAAAAAACGAATAAATGTTAAAAAAATAAAAATAAAAAATGCCAAGAAACAGTAAAGCAGAAATACAATAAGAATTTGTACTGGGTGAGGTAACAGGCTTTTGTGGCTTTATCAACAGTGCTCTGCAACCAGAGCAGCTCTTTGGACTTCCAGAATACGCAGCAAATTATAAACTGCCTGATCTCCCTAAACTAAAGGGACTTAATGCTTCTTGTATTACATGCTCTGTCCAGGGAAAGAATAAGAAAAAAACCGGAGTAAGTCACTAGAAGCATAAACTGCATAAAGGAAAGGACCCAAAGTAGTCAACAACTACTCTTTCCATGGCTTTGTAAACTGAGGTTTATTTGTAACTAGGACTAGAGAGTGAACTTTTTTACCTGGTTATAGAAAAAAAAAATACCCAATGTAGAAAGCCCTATCAGAAGTTCAGCTAGCTTGCTTCAAAGCACCCTGGGAGATATAACTATGTTATTACATCTCACACCTGAATGCCTACCAACAAAGGAGAGATTATTTCCCCCCTCCATTTTCAGAAGTCCACTCTCACACAGTGGCATGAAAAAAGTAAATTTAAATATCCTACCTTTTTAAAAGATCTACTGGATGTAACTACAAAGCAAAATGGTTGAAACTTTCAGATATCCAGCAATGCTTGGCCCTTGCTTATATGGTTATTAGACTGAACCCTGACCATATCTTACCTCTACCAACTGGACAACAAAAGCAAATGATACTTATATTAAGTAGTTCAGAAAACATGACAGAAAAATCTCTTCTAACATGCTGTAGTACTGTAGAGAAAAAAAATCTGAGCCATATCAAAGTTAGATGAAAATATAATTAAAACAAGATCATTAGATTCTACCATACAATAGAGAGTTTAGAATAAATTCCTATCTTAAAAGAACCACCGAGAAAACAGTTGACTCTGGAACAGTGTGGGGTTAGGGGTGCTGAGCCACTATACACTGGAAAATCTGCATAAAGCTTTGGACTGCCCAAAAACTCAACCACTAATGGCCTACTGTTGACAGAAAGGCTTACTGATAACATAAACTGATATCAATTAACACATATTTTATATGTTGTATGTATTAAATACTGTGTTCTTATAACAAAGCCAGAGAAAAGAAAATGTTAAAATCAAAACAGAGACTATTCATAGTATTGTATGGAAAAAAAATCCATGTATAAGTGGACCCGTGCACTTCAAACCCATTGTTCAAGGGTCAACTGTATATCAAAATATTAAAGACAAAAATCTCATTAGATTGTGCCTGCCCCTTCCCTTCACATCTCCAGTTTTAAAGACAAGCATCCTTTAGACCACTTAATACAATCATTGCATACTGCTGCCTTTATTTTACAAGTCTGGATTTTCCCTGTCTAAAAGGGTATTATTTTTTTTATTACAAATTTTTTTAATATTTATTTATTGAGAGAAAGACAGAGCGTGAGCAGTGGAGGGGCAGAAAGAGAGAAGGAGACACAGAATCTGAAGCAGGGTCCAAGCTCTGAGCTGTCAGCACAGAGCCCGATGCAGGTCTCAAACCCACAAACCAAGATCATGACCTGAACCAGTCAGATGCTTAACCTACTGAGCCACCAGGCGCCTAAACGGGTATTATTAATAGCCACACCTACCACTATTTATATGTCAAAAATCACTATAGGACTAGAGCTCTGATGAAAAGGCCTGGAAAGTTACATTCAAAATCTCTCTAAGTTACTTCACCCAAACTAGTCTTGTTTGAAAGTAGTAAGTTAATGACAGATGAGGATTTTAAAAGACAGAAAGCTAAATGATAAACACTAAGAATACATTTCATGAATCAGCATTTCAGTTCAAGTTCAGAAGTGGAAAAGGTGAGCAGGGTCAGCTGAGCCCAGGGGTAACAGGCAAGAGAGAAATCACGTTTAAACTGGAAGTTATGGGGAAGTCTTCACAGACAGTAGGTGTCTGCGGGTTCCTGAAAGGTGGGAAAGGTTCTGACCAGTGGGCTCCAGGCTCACTGAAGCCTTTTTTAGGGAGACTGTCATCTGGGAGACTAGCCCTGGAGCACAAGGCGCGTCTCAGGTTAGAGTGGTTTGAGTATTGCATATGAGCAAGGATGCCGTGGCTAAAAAAGACTGGGCGCCACATCAGGAAGAAACCTCAACATCCTGCATTAGAGGATGGACTGAAGTCAGTATGTGGGGACAATTCACTGAGAATTTCTGAGAAGTAAAACAGAATTCAGTTTTAGAAAGATTAGTTGGGCGGCGAATGGCCGAATGTAGCCTGGGAGGCTGAGCGCCAAACCTCTCCTACCAGAAAAGACCACAGAGGCCTCAATTCAGGAGTCCAAATTGGAAATGAGGAGAAAGCTTCCCCGATACAGGGAAGACATTTAAAATTGCCGCCGAGGTTCTGGACACAAGTGACTAAGTGATTCTATTAACATACATTAAAGTCGTTAATAAGGCCAAAGGACAGGGTTCTTTCTGGTATGCTTATGAATTTAGTTTTGGCATCCCGTACGCTGCAGCACTCTGTACTGTCAAAGACGGCTTATTCCTTTGCGTTCCTGAGGGTTACTTCCTGCAAGCCAGAGCACGTTTTTAAAAAGTGAGAGTCACTCTTCATAATCCATATATATTTGGCAAAACCACAGGTCATACAAAGCTGAATTTGGGTAAGCAGCTGGGGATGAGCGTTTTCAGCAATGAAATGGCCGATGTTCTCATCCTCAGGGAATACGAAAAGCCTCCCACTGTCCTCTGTTACAAACTTTCTACCCGGAACGAGTACTTGCAGCTCTTTAGGGCACATCTGATCATCAAGACGCCCTTTCCTCAGCAGCATCCCGATGCTCCCGGACTGGAGGTTTACAGCGGGCTCCTTGCTGGGCGCTCCCATCCCCTCCCCCATAAGGAGCCGGGCGAGGCCGGCCCGACCCGGGAAGAAGGGCCCTCCGCCGCCTCCACCCCAAGGAGCCGGGGCGGGCTCCCCTCCCCCCGCCGGCAGCCGGGGCCGGGCGCGGCGCTCCCGGCGGCCGCGAGCCTGGTACCCGGTGCACCGGCTTCGCAGCCGGCCCGGCCCGTCCTGCTCACCTCCGCCCGGGCAGGCTCGGGGCCCTGCACGGCCGCCGGCTGCGGCTGCAGCTGCTGGGCGGGCGCCGGCGGTTCCTTGTTCCGAAGGCTAAGGTCTTCGTCCGGGACAGCGCGGACGCCGGCCGGGGCCCACAGCAGCGCTAGCAGCAGAAGCAGAAGCAGCCGGGGCGCCGATGCGCGGCCACTCCCCCGGGCCGCCGCCGCCATCCCGCTGGCCGAGGCGGCCACGCACGGGCGCCACAGGAGGAAGTGCGGGCGACGGGAAGCCTCGACTCCGAGCCGCCCCGGCAGTGCGTCCCTCTCGCCTCGCCGCCCCAGCTTAGCGAGAAGCCGGCACCATGCGGTAAGAGGCAAGGGCGGGCGAGAGGCTTAGCGCAGGCCGGCGTCGCAGCCGCCGGCTCGACCCTCCCCTTTTCCGGCAGCGGCCACAAGACTCCGCCAACTGTCTCGTTGCGGGCCAGCCCAATTCCTCCGGGCCCCGCCCCTGCCCGTGACGGCCTCCCATTGGCCGGGCGTCCGCCTCGGCGTCGTGACGTCCCCAGGCAGGTTGAGGTGCGGCTCGCGCCCTCCTCCCATTGGACCCAGCGCTCCTGGGAGGTACCCGGCACCGCGTGACGTTCCTCTCCTCGCATCTTCCCGCGCCCCACGCGGGGTCCTCCTCCCCCGAGGCTGCCCACCAGCCCAAGGACGCACGGCTCATTGCTTCTGTTCCCACCCGAGTCTTCTGCCCTAGTATCCGGGCCGGCCTACGCTTCTCTTAGCCTTTCCTAGATGTCAAATTAGTTGGAGCGCCCTGGTTACGTGGCACTCGCTGCGGGAACCGCCACACCTAGCCCAGTTCCACGCTCCTCACTATTCTCGGTGCCGCCTCCAACGTGCAGCCTTCTATAGAGGACGGTGGTCTTACAGGGTCAAATGCGATTGTTTCAAAGAAACCTCTGAAATGGGACTTCGGAAGTAACAAAATCCTCAATACTTGTTTTAGATATTATGTTTGCCTAGAATCATCCCCAGACCAGAAACATTTAAAGCCTTTCCATTTTGGATGTTTTGTGGTGTACCTATCTTAGACTGGCCTCCTAACTTGGTTGGCTTTTGAAATTGGGTGTTTAGGCGCGGGAAAGAGTGGAAAACAGGTAAGGATGGCTGTTGGTTGGGCTGGAAAGTAGTTTTACATCTTATACAAAGTTGAGCTACTTAGTTATGAGAAGTGTGACTAAGAGCGTGCTAACCATGTACCAAGCAATATTCTAAATACATATATGTCCACGTATTAAACCTGTACTCTATGAAGAGCTACAGAACAGTATCTATGAAATGTGGGAACAAGAAATGAATCTACCAAAACAATCCGTGGCAAAGTGGGCAAACCTACTTTGAGTTCACTAACACCACATTATGTCTCGAGTTAGTAAAGCTTTTGTCCATGCTGTTCTTCCTGTCTGTAGTTAACTTCCTCCATTCTATCACTGTAAACGCCTACTCATACTTCTAAAACCTGTTCAGGCCTGACCTCTCAGAAGTCTTCCTCCAACACCTCCTCTTACAGAATTCATTACCCCTGGCTTCATGCTACTGTAGCTCATACATGCTTCTCTTGTGTGACCAGGATGCCTTCTACACAGTTTGGGGCACAAATGTGCCTCCCCGTTCATCCCTAGAGTGCAAATGCTTGAGCCCTCATAAACCAGTAATAGAAATCCCAGAAGTCCAAACTATCCTACCTCCAGAAGCCTCTCCTTTACAAATTCAGGATTTTCTGTGCTTAAGAGGTGCCCGAAAGGGAGTCTAGTGACTCAGTCTAATGGCCAAGGCAGAAGGGTAAATGTGGCCAAACTGGCCATGTGTCCCTGATGCCTGGAAGGTACTTGGCTTATTTTCCGGGATGGGCCACCCACACACTCCAGAGCTCTCTAACAGGAAGTGCTCCTAGCCAAATTCCCAGTTAGATGATGCAGTGAGGATTAATGGATTACAGCTATAAGATGCCTAGGCAGTAGCTTCTGCATGTGAGGTGGCTCAGGAGCAAGGCAGCAAAGCTGTTTAACACAAGTAAACAGTAACGCATTGTCACCATGGGGAACCTGAACAGCAGGGTCAGTGCAGTGTCAGAATCTGGGCCTGAGTAGGGCCTTTCCAGCCTGTCTCAGTGTCACCTCGATCCCGTGGACCACAGGCTCTGCCACTTTGGGCCCCTGGTGTAGATTCCAAAGTAATGAGCTTTTTGCACCATCAAGAGGGCTACTCAGAACCCTGGCTTCACCACTCTGAGGATTTAGAGCCGTCCCTGTTCTAACCTCACTAGTGACTATCTCCCATTAAAAAAAAAAAAAAAAAAAAAAAGATTAAAATCACAGGTGATTTCCTGATTTCTTGACACACAATGGGAGCTACTTACTTGACCCCGTATCCAATGAGGATGGAGGGGCTCCACAATTCCAAGTTGTTTCTTCTGTCTCAGCCTACACAGATTTAGTCTTACTACAGTGTATCACTGGCAGGCAGCCTCCTGGTTAAGAAACCCTACCACACATGGATTACACTGGATTCTAATGTTTGTTTTTTTTTAATTCCTACCTCCTTGCAGAGTCTTCAGCTTCTCGATGGTAAGATTATGTCTTTTATCTTTACATCCCTAGCACCTAGCAGATTTCCTAACACGGTCATAGTGACGGCCATCATGACCAGTAATAATAATAGTGCCGACTCTGATCCAGGCAGTGCGCTGAACATGTTATAGGAATGATCTCACAAGGTCGGTACCAGTATCCTCATTTTTACAAATGAGAAATCGGAGACTTAGTTCAAGAAACTTTCCCCCAAATTACACAGTTAATACGTGGCACAATTGTGCTTGGTACCTGTTTTGTGCAATGTAACCATGCCCTACTTACTGAAAATCAAAATCTGTAAAACCAGCCAATGAACAGTGAACATTTCCATTATCCGTTAGAGGAAAATGCCCTTTATCCACTCCAAGTTCCAATGAGGAGGGCTATTTCCCGGCCTCTCCCAGAGGTGTAACCATTTCACCACTGACAGAAAGTAAATTTGGCCAGGGTACGCTAGCATGCTGGGCTTAGCACTGCCACCTTTTTCCTCTTGGGAAGTCCCCGTCTGCTCTGAGCCCAGTGCTGCTCGCAAGCGGATGGAGACAGCTCTTGATTCTGGAGTTCAGTATTAGCCCAGCACACCTGTCCACCAAACCTAAAGTCCCTCCCTCCAACCTAACCACCTGTTTGTCTCACTCTTTGTTTTCCTCTTCAACTTTCCAGAAGTAGTGAAGAGGCAAGCTATTTTCTGAGCTCCCTTAGAGACCTCTCCTGCACTCCCAAATCATCAAGGGGTGGATTAAAACTTTTTACTTTAAACAGCCCACATAATTAAAGGCCGATTAGAGAAGCCAGGACAGGGAGTGATGAGAAAGAAGCGGAAACCAGAAACTTCATGCTAAGAGCCAACTGAAGATCATTGAGAATTAACGAGAAAGCACTTGGCTAATTGAAACGTAGGTAAATGACAAATAGCAGTTTACAACTTGCTTGACCTTCTCAAGTCTTTAAGCACTTCTACTTATGTGAAATGAAGCGTACTGGTACCCACGGGCATGCCAAACCCTTCAGATGATAAGAGCCTGGCCTTTGTAGGGGGCCTCTGCTGGCCCAGAGGAAAGGGGGCCGCCCTTCCAGGCCCCTCTTCAGACTTTACTAAGTTTCCACACACAGGCTGTAAATTCAGAGAGACTGCTGAAGACCCACTTCATTCTCACTCATCAAGCTATCTGCTTACTGTCTCCGTCTGGGTGTCTCACAGGCCTTTCAAACAAAGCATGAGCAAAACAGGTCCCTTGATTTCCCTCCAAAAACCTGTTCCTTTCCCAGCCTTCTCATCTAGTAAATGGAACGAGCATCCCCCTGAGAGATTCCTCTCATTTCCTCATACCCCACCTCCAATCCACCAGCAAGTTCTGTTGTCTCTACTTCTAAAATAGGTCCTGGGAGCACCTGGGGGACTCAGTCAGTTAAGCATCTGACTCTTGATCTCAGCTCAGGTAATGATCTCATGGTTCATGGGTTCAAGCCCTGCATCAGGCTCTGCGCTGACAGCGTGGAGGCTGCTTAGGATTCTGTCTCCCTCTTTCTCTGCCCCTCCCCTGCTTGTGCTCGCTCACTGTCTCAAAATAAATAAAAAAACATTTTAAAAAAATAAACAAAATAGATCCTGAATCTCTTCACCTCCTTCTATCTCCTTGTCAAAGTAACCACCTCGTCAGAGTAGGTGTTATGTCTCACCTGGACTCTTAAAAGAGACTTCTAATTTAATAGCCCCCCCTGCTTCCATTCTTGCCAAATTTCAAATTCACAATTAAAATAAATCATTTCATTCCCATTTAACATTATCTAATGGCTTCAAATGCCCTTAGAATAAAGTCCGAAGTCCCTATCTCTGAATTACAGTTCTGTGTGATCTAACTCCTGCCTTCTTTGTGACTTCATCCCTTGGCTTTCTCTACCTCACAGGCCGTGCCCAACCAAACATGTTTCTACCTCAAGACCTTTGTACAGTACTTGTTGCTCTTCTTGGATCACTCATTCTTCAGATCTTCTGGTTACTTAGAGGAAATGCCACTTCCTCAAGGGAGACCTTCCTGCCCATCCATCTAAAGTAGGTAGACCTCTCCCTCCCCTTGCCCTGGTCACTCTGTCTCAGTGTCTTTTTTTTTTTTTTTTAACCTTTTTCATAGCACTTATCACTATCTAAACTTAACTTGGGGGCGCCTGGGTGGCGCAGTCGGTTAAGCGTCCGACTTCAACCAGGTCACGATCTCGCGGTCCGTGAGTTCGAGCCCCGCGTCAGGCTCTGGGCTGATGGCTCGGAGCCTGGAGCCTGTTTCCGATTCTGTGTCTCCCTCTCTCTCTGCCCCTCCCCCGTTCATGCTCTGTCTCTCTCTGTCCCAAAAATAAATAAAAAACGTTGAAAAAAAATTAAAAAAAAATAAATAAACTTAACTTGATTCTCTGATTGTTTACTCATTATCTGTATTCCTCAACTAAAATGTAAGCTCCAGGGCAGGAACCTTACTTGTTTTGCTCACTGTATTCCCAAGGTCTAAACTAGTGCCTGGGGGCACCTGGGTGATTCAGTCGGTTAAGCATCTGACTTTTGATTTCGGCTCAGGTCATGATCTCACAGTTCATGGGATGGAGCCCTGCATCCGGCTCTGCTCTGTCAGCACAGAGCCTGCTTGATATTCTCTCTCTCTCTGTCACTCAAAATAATTATAATATAAAAACTAATACAAAACAAAAACACTTAAAATAGTGCCTGGCCATAGAACACACTGATATGAATGAAGCATTAGTTTAAGGAAATTATGAGAATGAAAAGATAAAAACAAATCAAGAGATAGACATAGTTTGGCTCAAAAACACAGATTTCTGATCTTGTCGTAGTTTCATCTTTGAAAGTCAGCCTCATTGCACACTCACACATTCCTCCCAAATGGCCTGAGTAGCTTCAAAGGGTCTTCTATGCCTTCTTTGTCTTTGGCCTGTTTCTGAGAGACGGAGTTCATCCTACTTTCTGCTCACATCCCATGGCCTTGAGTTCATTCACAGCCAATGACAAGAATCAGTCTTTAACTCACCAAGAACTCTTCAACCCACAACACCTCTCCTCCCCAAAGGATTGCCAGGTCCATTGGAGCCTGACAGGGACTGAGATTCCAACCTGTATCCCGTTAGCTCCTAGATTAGGGGACATCCTCTCAGGCCCAGCTCCCTCCATTGTCAAGTTAATTCAAGAAGTTTGGTGATGCTATTCAGGGCAGAGAGCTGGTTGGAAATTGGGGGTGAAGGTGCTCTTTCATTAACCTAAGACTTGAGTATTACTAAGAAGTTGGGTCAAAATTATGTGGACTAGAGGAATACAAATTGTTACAAATTTTTTTTTTTTAGAGAGAAAGAGACTGTGAGTGAGGAGAGGGGCAGAGAGAGAGAGAGAGAGAGAGAGAGAGGGAGAGAGAATCTCAAGCAGGCTCCACACTCAGCATGGAGCCCAATCAGGGCTCGATCCCACGCCCCTGGGCCAAAAACCAAGAGTCAGGCACTCAAGCATCTGAGCCACCCAGGCGCCCCAAATACAAACTTATTGGACTAGATGAAGGTCTTTAAAACAAGAAATAGGTCACAGCTGTGGAATGGAAGACCCTCTGTTTCCCACCTCCCATGCCTTGAAAACTGTGCCATGAAAAATCTGTGGACACTGAGACCTGCCCCTCCACCCACAGGCAGGTCTGTGGGGCTCCTACAAATGTGGCATCTCAAGGGTAGAGAAATGCCTTACTTGCAGCAGCAGCAGAAATGTCTTCCTTTGTGAACTACACCAATTTGAGAAGGTTCCTGTGGAAAATGATGCAGATTTTTCACGTGAAATATCCTGGAGATTACATTCCACTAAATGTAATAGAAAATCCAAAACAATATCAAGGATAAATTAGATAGGACTGTTTTTCTCTTGTGAGAGGCCGTTCAGAGCTCATCCGGCAGCTCCACAGTGATCAGGGTCTGTGTTCTTTCCAGCTTTCTGTCCTATCATTCCTAGGGTGTGCCTTTATCTTCATGACCCAGTATGGCCGGCTGCTAGAGCTCGGACAGCCTGTTCTGGGAAGCAGGATGGAGGACTGGCTGGAAAAAAAAGAGGACACAAGGTATGTATGTGTCTTTTAAGGCGGCTGCCACAAAGCACATCTGCTTACATCTGGGTAAGAAGCTAGCCCCGTGGCCACAGTTAATTGCAATGGAAGTTGGGAAGTATCACAGGTGTGTGTGTGTGTGTGTGTGTGTGTGTGTGTGTGAATACAGAGAGAAAGAATTTATTTTTAAGGAATTGGCTCAGGTGATTGTGGGGGCTAGTGAATCTGAAATGCTTAGGGCAGGCCAGCAGGCTGGAAAGCCAGGCAATATTTTTAAATTACAGTCTTGAGGCAGAATTTCTTCTCCAGGAAACCCCAGATTTTGCTCCCAAGGCCTTCAGTTTATTAGAGGAGGCCCATCTACATCACTACTGAGGGTGTAGTGATCACTACATCACTACATCTACATTACTGAGGGTAATCTCCTTCACTTAAAATGATTACAGATGTTGGGGTGGCTGGCTGCCTCAGTCAGTAGGGCACACAACCCTTGATCTTGGGGTTGTGAGCTTGAGCCCCACATTGAGTGTGGAGACTGCTTAAAAGGTATATTTAAAAAAATGATTGTAGATGTTAATCACATTTACAAAATATCTCCACAGCAACATCTAGATTAGTGTTTGAACAAATAATTAAGCATGGTGGCCTAGCCAAGTTGACACATAAAATTAACTATTACAGTCACGAATTCAAATTTTTAAAAAATAGGTGATGGCAGAACCAGCGCCTATCTGTGCATTGGGTTTGGTCTGAGCCTGCCAATTTGTTTGTCCTTCCTCTCTACATGCTGGAGTGGAAAGTTTGGTCCTCTAGAGACCTACAGTATGGAAATACACTAACCACATACCCTCCATACAGCTGGAATCATACATGCGTAGTAACAAGAAGTCTGCAGTGAACACGCCAAAGTCCCACCCTTTCTGGGAGACTATACTTCGATAAATGCTAATCGTGTGTGTGTGTGTGTGTGTGTGTGTGTGTACCACTGTGTTGATGAGATGCTGTATTGTAAACAATATGATTTTCTCTCTGAGCGCTTTCTAGCCCATTAAATTATTTTCACTATGAAATCCAAGCTTCTGGTGCTAGGTAGTCATTTAGAGAGTTGCAGGAGGGAGGGGTGAGTGGGAAAGGTTGGGAGTTGGGGCTAACAAAAGCCCATGGCTTTTCTGTCTATAATTACCCACCATTCACACAGTAGCTTGGAGACAGACACTCCCCAGACAACTCTTTTTACCTTTGTTTTTCTGTTTCAAACTTAACTTTGATACAGTCAGCCTAGAAAACGGAGGCATGCTACAAAGTCATTTTGTCACTGACTTGTAAAGTATATCTTATATCTTCCAAATATTTATTTTCTGATTCTTATACGTATTGCAATGTTTTTCCTAATTTTAAAACACTGATCATGATGCCTTTCACTGTAATTCTGTACATGCATGCACCTTTTCTCAGTCTATTTTGACAAGACAAACATTAGAAATGGGGCTAAAATGGGTCCATTAAAAGCACTGACATACAAATTATACCACTTAGATATCTATTATGTTAGCAAAAGTCAAGAAGATAGAACTAAAATTATTTTGGGTAAATACACATATTTTCTAGGTTTCTTGATTCCTGTAGTAATAGTCTTATATAACAACCACTGTACAAAAATAAAAGCAATTATGATTAAGTGGATCTTTTTTAGCTTTATGGGAAGCCAATTTGGTTTATCTGGTATAAGTTCTATTCCCTGTTGTTTCATTTTCAAATGTAAGTCATCTCTATTGTGATTTTGTTTCTCAGGCAGAGTTATTAGAAGGAGTCATTGCAGAAGAAACCAGGAGAAGAAGGGGGATCCATATTGTGGTGGCCATTTCTTTGATCTTTGGAAAAATAGCTCTCCATACTTAAAAATCAGAGAATGCTGATGGAAGGGTAGGCAGGCTGACTTTGTATAATACACCTGAGTTTCACCCTTATTTGAATGGATGTTTATCCCTGTTAGACTCATTCTTTTCTTCAAAGAAATTTTTTTTTAATGTTTATTTATTTTAGAGACAGAGAGAGCACAAGCAGGGGAGAGGCAGAGAAAGCTGGAGACAGAATCTGAAGCAGGCTACAGGCTGTGAGCTGTCAGCACAGAGCCCGACGCGGGGCTCGAACCCACAAACCATGAGATTATGACCTGATCCTAAGTCAGACACTTAACCAACTGAGCCACCCAGGTGCCCCAGACTCATTCTTTTCAATGGCAGAAACCATAATTACAATGAGTTTGCCAACCCATGGGAGGCATTGTCTGAAATTGTTCTTTAGTGGTATCTGTTTTGGATCAAATACAAACAGATTTTTCCTTATGCAGAATTCTGCACTCCAGTCACAGTATTACACTATTTTACCTTTTTTTTTTTTTTTTTTTTTTAAGAGAGAGAGAGAGATCAAAAGCAGGGGAAAGGAGCAGAGGGAGAGGGAGGGAGAATCTCAAGCAGGCTCCATGCTCAGTGCAGAGCCCAAAGTGGGGCTCAGTCCCATGATCCTGAGATCATGACCTGAGATGAAATCAAGAGTTGGGCGATCCACCAACTGAGAGACCCAGGTACCTTGTTTTACTTTTAAGAAAGATTAAATGTCTATTAGCTGATAGATTTTATATGGAACACATTAAGAACATGAATTTTCTTGCATTTCTTGCTCTTTTCCACACTGCTTAGAGTTTATTTTATCTATTTTGAGAGAGAGAGAGAGAGAGAGAGAGAGAGCGAGAGCATGAGCATGAGTGGGGGAAGGGGCAGAGACAAAGAGAGAGAGAGAGAGAAAGAGAAAATCCTAAGCTGACAGCACAGAGCCCAACATGGGGCTCTATCTCCCAAACCATGGGATCATGCCCTGAGCCAAAACCAAGAGTCACGTTTCACTGGACGAGCCACCCAGGCTCCCCTCCTTTCTAAACTTCTTAAGCATTCACAACCACGACCTGTCTTCAGTAATGGCTGATGACAAAAACTGTCATGCTCTTACCTATGGTCAGGGCTGGCTACATAATTTGCTGGGTCCAATGCAAAATGAAAATGTGGGACTTCTGTTCAAAAAGCAGGGAAAAAAGGTGCAGTTAAAGGTACTAATGTAATAGGGGTCATAGTGATATAAGAGCAATGACATGAACTTAAATATTATAAGATAATATTTTCAGTGTCAGAATTTTATGTAATACAATAAATAATAATAGTTCATTAATGTGATATCTTGATTGATTATGAAATTTTCTCTGGCTTACTTGTCTGCAAATTCACCAATATTTACCCTGTCATTTTATTTTCATTTTCAGTAGATGAGAAATTCACTTCATGCAGTTTCTTTTTCACTAGATAGGACTGAAAGCAACATGAGTCACTCTTGGCAAATGCAAGATCTCAAACAGATTTTGATCATTTTCATTTTGGAGAAGATCTCTCTGTTGATGCAACTATTAAGAATGTTTTATAGGCTGTGACAATGCTAAGATAACTTTCTAATAAATTATTTTGAAATATAACTTTTAGTACTTCTAGAGTGTTGGTGCTTGTGGAACAGTTTCTCTAAACAGATTTAATTCCTGATACAAATTAGTGTTATGGAAGTCTGAATTTATGTATAAATTTATAGAGTGGTATTTTAATGTTTCCTCACACATGAGGAAATGTTTCCTGAAACTTGGAGAAGTTGTACACGCAACTAAAGTGGCTTCATGATTTGAGTATAATCCAAAGGACCCTTTCGTGCAAGTGGGAGATGAAGGAAGGAGAGAGGTTTCTAACTGTGTCTATAACTTTTAATTAAATACTGTCTCCTTTAATAGGCAAATCAGGGTGCTATAGCTCCATCAAGTAGCAGAAGTAGTTGCCTTGGGGTCTTTCTTGTTTCACTTACTCTAAGAGTTTGAAGGGTGTTTTGAGGAGTGCCTGGGTGGCTCAACTGGTTAAGCATCCGACTCTTGATTTCCGCGCAGGTCATGATCTCATGGTTCGTGAGGTTGAGCCCTGTGTCACAAGCAGTGTGGGGCCTGCTTGGGATTCTCTCTCGTCTTCTCTCTCTCTGACCCTCCCCCTTCTCCTGCTGTCTCTCTCAAAATAAATAAATAAACTAAAAAAAAAAAAAGAGTTTGAAGTCTATGGTAATGAAGACAGACCTTGTCAAATCATGAAAATGAAAGGTAGGCCTGGATATTGTAAGGCAAGTCACAAGGAATGCTCAATCTGCAGACAGCCATGCCCTTGTGAATCCCTAACTAACCAGTTTTAAGGTCTGGCCATATTCCTAAATGCCTTTTCATCCTGATGATAAGTCTACATGTTATGAACAAGTACAGTTTATTAGCATGCATGCCAAAAATGGCACAGTCAGATGCTTATTCAGTTCTGACATATCCTCATGCTATCAGTGGCTTCTGCATCTAAATTACCACACCCTGATAAAGATGCAATCCAGGGAATGCAAATAAAATTCATCTGACTTAAAAGCCTGTGTCCCTCTTATATAAAATAACAACAACAAAATTTAATAACTTGACAATCTGGAAAGTTGTTCTGAGAAGAGAAAAACATGAGAGCATATAAAATCATGATTGTGGATAGGGTAAACTGATGTGTTCTATACATTCTGGAATCCTAGAATGGAAAAACAAAACTCTTGGAGAATGAAAGAGGGAGTTTTATAAAAGACAAAAGTGTAATAAGCTTAGAGAATACAAGATCACCAAAGATAAGATATTACTGAGATCGTGAACAAGAGGCTCAAAATGGATTTAGGTACATTTATAATAGATTAATAAATTATTTAGAAAAATCAAGAATTTTGAGGTCTCGTCCATCTCCAAGTTTCTGAGCCTGATCTCATGGGAGGCACTCACCCACTAACAAATTTTACTCTCAGAATCGTAGACCCTGGAATATGGAAGAGACGAAAGGGAATCAATCCATTCCTCTTTAACTGCCCCTCACCGATTGCTG